>NW_021703779.1:65871309-65940198 GCF_005190385.1 Monodon monoceros | reverse complement strand
GTGTGTGTGTGTGTGTGTGTGTGTGTGTGTGTGTGTGTGTGTGTGTGTATTCTCCAGGGACCTGTCTTACAGGTAGGAAACAGGAGTCTCAATGAAGCCAACTGAACTGAAGACACCTAAAGCAGAAACGAACTGGAAACATGGGGTTAGTCAAGAATCAAGTCTCAAAAAAACCAGGATATCTTATTTCCATTTAAGAATTTGTTATTCTGCTGTTTCAGCAGGTAGAAAATCCAAAATCAGAAAGAAACTTGGAAATCCATTCATTTATTTAATAACTATTTTTTACTGCTTACTATGTTCTAAGAAGCACTTAAAAGAGAGACCATAGACCAAATTCTTCTCATAGCTTCAGCTGACTTTGATTTATATTTTCCTCTCAAGCAGGGTTTTCCTGCTCCCAGAATTGTTGCAAAAGTTTTGGGAAGTCTCTGATAGCTAATTATCTGTGTAGACCTTGGGTACATCATTTTACCTCCCCAGTCTTCAATTTGCTTATTGATAAAATAAGGATATTGAAATAAATAATCTGCAAGGTCCCTTCTGGCCCTAATATTTTGTGATTCTATGTTTGTAAATTCACAATCTATAGGCTACTTTGAACTGCTAGGAAAGATATATGGATAAGCTATCAAAATCAGAAGAGTGGGCCTTATGAAAGGGAAAAGAGGCAAGGAAAATTAGCTTTCTCCATTTTGTACAGCAAGAACTGATATTCAATATTTGAAATTTTTATTTCTTTTCATGTTATGAAATATTAAAATGTGTCATAAAAATACTGGATGATAAATAGCAAAAAAAATGTTGTAATGAATTGGAGGTGAGTCTTTTCTTATAAACAATTCTGGTTTTGTTATTAGGCTGTTTTATTGAGGTAGAATGATAACCACAATTTCTTGGCACACTTTGCTGTCCACATCAATATGTGAATATCTATGTTCAAGAAAACAGAGTATAAATTGTTGTAACATATGAGTAAACATCTAATAATATGTTGGCAGTTGGATAACTCCATTCACGCATATTCTTGTGAATGCAGAGAGATGGAGATGGAGAGATAAATAAAGTTGAGAGAGGGAGGGAGAGAGAGCTGAAAGGTAGGAAGAATGGAGATGAAGAAGGCAGGAAGGTAGACAGGAAAACAGGTAAGAGGAAGGAGGGAAGGAAGGAAGGAAGGGAGGAAGGGAGGGAGGGAAGGAGGGAAGGAGGGAGGAGAAAGAAAGTAACTCCTGAGAAAGCACAGAATCATAGAGGGTTTCTGCCCTGCTTGAAAAATGAAAGAGGAGAATTCAAGGAGTATATTATGGAATACTTAAAAAAAAAACCTTAAAGAGACAAAATAAAAATTTTATTACTTGATCAGTCATCATTTAGGTGTATAAAACTTTAAGAAACTCTTGTAAAGATGTATGGCCATTGTTCATATCTGTTTACTTGTTCTTTGTAGTGACATTCTTTTACAAGTTTACCAAAGTTTCTGCAGTTTAAAAATCTTCATTTACTTATCAATGATCTTATAGAACATAATCACACTCCTCAGTTAGAACAGGCTTTAAGAAAACAGTATTATCCTTTCCTCATTGTGGGTAAATAGTAATTTAATGCAGTATGCTCTGCCGTTTTACATTCTCCAGAGCTTTCATTCATTCTTGCTTAGTAATTACAAATGGCTCATAAATAAACACTTGGCATGATTTCCAAAATGTTCTGTATTTACTTACAAGGCTGGTACTTCCATCACTGGATCACTTAAGTGGTTTTGAAAGGTTGTATAAAGGTTCATTTTACAAGGTATTTGAAGTTTTTAATCTTGCTTAAATACACAAAGGTAGGAAGGATTAACGAACTGCTGCTTGGAGGCCAAGAGAAGATAGAGCTAAGTGCAATCAAGACAGAGTATATCAGAAACATGAAGTCAATTGGTCAAAAAATGGAAGACTGTCAACAAAAGTAACATGTTATGGACCCTCAAGACTTTATGTTTATGCTAAAGGAAGCCTAAAATAATCTGTGGTTTTTGATGCTTGATTTAGTTTTCCGCAGGCATAATTAACACCAGATTAAGTTTACTGCCACTAGAGTTTATTGCTGAGACTGACAACAGCTAGCTGTTTATCTCCTGTGCAGAAAGACTGGCAGCAATAATATAATGACATATTTAATAATATCGACAACACTATAATAATAACGATGTACAGAAATTTATGGGCTATTATAATAATTTTTAGAAAGTCAGTTTTCTAATGAACAAATTGTTCTCTGGAAACAACTAAGCCATCTCATATTCTATCTGAGTGTGTCCACTTGTTTTGTTATAAAATGAAATTTTAAGCATCCCCTGTTTCAAGATGGGTCTCCTTTGCTTTAGCAAGACTGAATATAATGATGACTTCTTTGAATTTGCCACCAAGTGCCAGTAAACTCTTCTTTATGAAGAATATATAAGAAAAATTAATTCATGGATATCTGTTCAGAATATGCAGTGAGTAAATGAATTGTGACACTCTCTTTGACACTTATTCTTTTAGGTTTCAGTTTTTCCAACACCAGAAGAGACTCCCTAATCCCACCTCTGGAGTTGTTGATACATATTACAATTCAAGGTCAAGTTGGAATCATGCTACTTACTTGCTTTTCTTTGGATCTTTAAATTCTGTGCAAGAGTTCACAGGGAAACAATAAAACAGAAGATGTTTGTTTATATACATGAACAAACTAGCAGATTTTCATCTTGTTCCCTGAATGCTCTCCCTTGACTTCAAAGAGAGCTTGATATACATAGAAATATGCAAGAGGGTAAAGCTGCATAAGAAGTCAATATAAAAGGGAAGGATATTTCATTAATAGAATAAGGTGTGATATACACCAGGAAAATATAGACATCTCTCAACATCACACCAAATTGAAAAATGAGGTTTGAATAACACAGTCTAAAAAAGAATTATTTCAAACTATGACTTATACACACATAGGCACAATCACTCTTTTCTTTCTGGCCCCTCTTGGCCTAGCCCTTTACAGTGTCCACGGTTTAACAACTCTTCAACGAACCACAATAAAAAAGAGGGTAATTTCCCTTTACTATTATTTATTCAACTATTAAACTTTTTGCCTTAGCTAATATGATCCATCCAAAGTTTTAAATTTTTCTGTTCCTTCCCAAATTCTTTTTTCTGAGAAATGTAAGAACATACAGATCCCACTTCCTCAGACCTCTATACTTCAAATACCTCAAGACACAGCATGGTTGATCAAGAAAACCATGACTAGAAGAAATTTCTAAGATAATTTGACTTCTCATCCCCTCTCCATGGCATATATTGACTAATGCATAGATTTATATAAAATAAGTTCTTAAAGAATTTCAAAGTAAAAGATAATGGCTGCCTCACTGGTCTGTTCAGTATCTCAAAATGTCTCCCTGTGCTCCAAAATTCCTTTTGAGTTAAACTGCAGTAATGCACGGATGGTACTAAGTTTATTCTCATAAAAAGAATTTGGAACCATTGTGTTGGAATAGCAGTAAACAAGCATGGATGAATAGCTCTTTATAGAAACTGTGGAGCTGATCCTAACCCAACCCACTGCAGTATGTTACTAAGATGACCCCCCCCCAAAAAAAAGAATCAATACACTTTTCACTGTATAATACCACTCTTTGGCATACATACCACCTCCTTTATTACTTTACTCCTGGGTACTAGTTTTCTTCCTTTTAAAAAAGTTTTTTGAGGTATAGCTTTCCGGCAGAAAAGTAGACAGATCTTGTTTACAATTCAATGAAAGTTTACATGTGTGTGCAAGTGTGTAGTCACCCAGATAAGACAGAAAATATTTCAAGCACCCAAAGATTCCCTTGTGCCTTCTCCTAATCAGTACCCCCAGGTAACCATTGTTCTGACATCAATAAAGATAGATTAAATTTTCTCAAAATTAATTTAATATGTATGAAGTCATAGAGTATATAGTCTTTGTGTCTGACTTCTTTTATTCATAATTATGTCTATGAAATTAATTTATATTGTTGTCTGTGTTATTAGTTTATTCTTTTTCATTATTTTCTGATTATGGTCTAAATCTATTGCTGAGGAGTTTATAAATCACTATATCATTTCAATGCATAAGGTATCTAATTAAAAAAGGAAAACTTGACTTCAGACTACTAATCATGCCCTGTTTGGCCCATCATATCTGAGCCTGTGCTCCGTAACGGGAGAGGCCACAACAGTGAGAGGCCCGCGTACTGCAAAAAATAAATAAATAAATAATAATTTAAAAATAAATAAATAAAATAAGGAAATGGAACCTTATTGGTAGAGCACTTATTTAAGGATAAAGGAAACTAGTAATCAATAGTGATTAGAAGCAATTATATAACATAGGATGTTAACACTCTAGCAGTAGCTCTTAAAAGGAATACTGTCATTCTTTTTTATTTCTTTTGTTACTTCAGAACAAATTTATGTGACATTTGGGAAAACTTGACTGGAGCTCTTTTATTCATGAAAAAACGTACCTTCTAAGAAGAATGAGACTA
This sequence comes from Monodon monoceros, assembly GCF_005190385.1. NCBI lineage: Eukaryota > Metazoa > Chordata > Mammalia > Artiodactyla > Monodontidae > Monodon > Monodon monoceros. The sequence goes on along the minus strand of NW_021703779.1, from coordinate 65,935,661 downwards.
TAAACAGGGGAAGTTTTACCTAAATTGTTTCAATACTTTTTAGAGATCTCTCTGAGCCAAAAATGGGTTACAGGAGTACCAAGACATTGATCCTCTCAGCCTTCAGGATGGCACTACACAGCCAGGCAGCCTAGTACCAGGCCCTGTGACCATGAACAGTCTGGTCTATTTTCCTCCAATAAGATGCTCAAATATCATCATTTTGTACATGTGCCACAAACATAAAGTTTGGGAATGCTGCTCTGAAGGACAAAACATGGTTAATTTGTCTTTCTAAATATACTAGAAAATATTTTAAAATTTGACATTAATTAATATTTTTCCTGTTGTTTTAAATGCTAAGGTTTGACTCCAAAACATGTAAATATGTGATGTACTAATCCTCTATTTTAAAAGGCACATTTCGTCTATTAAAATTATTGTTTATCTGTGGCAAGGTAATTTTCCTTACACATATGTTTAGATAAGTCTCATAAACCAAGGGCTGCAACTGGCCAATATCATTATATTGTTGTTTGCTTTATTATTATTGTTTTAATTTTAAGCAATTATCTCAGTGACCTTTCACATCTCACAGTCTGATTTATTTTTAATATTAGCATTCATGTATGCATATATTTGTTATTCACAATTGCCTATGCATAAACACCTTACTAGAAACCAATTTTGTAGAGGCCAGAAACACACCAACGGCCATGGCTCACGGGCCCAGCCCCTCCGCGGCATGTGAGATCCTCCCGGACCGGGGCACAAACCCATGTCCCCTGCAACAGCAGGCAGACTCTCAACCACTGCACCACCAGGGAAGCCCCATTTCCTTATTTTTGTTTTGGTTTACTTTGCATGAGGGGACAGACCCCCCAAAATATATTGCTATAATTTTGTGTCAAGAGCATTCTGCTTATGTTTTCTTCTAGAAATTTTATGGTTTTCAGTGTTCCATTTTGGTGGTTACTCCATTTTGAGTTTATTTTTGTATATGTTATGAGAAAATGTTCTAATTTCATTCTTTTACATGTAGCTGCCCAGTTTTCCCAGCATCACTTATTGAAGAGACTGTCTTCTCTACATTGTATATTCTGACCTCCTTGTAGTAGATTAATTGATCATAGTGCATGGGTTTATTTCTGGGCTCTCTATTCTGCATCATTGATCTATGTGTCTGCTTTTGTGTCAGTGCCATACCATTTTTATTACTCTAGCTTTGTAACATATTCTGAAGTCTGAGAGAATGATACCTCCAGCTTTGTTCATTTTTCTCAAGATTGCTTTGGTTATTCAGGGTTCTCTGGTTTCCTGTGAACTATAGGATAATTTCTTCCAGTTCTGTGAAAAATGTCATGGATATTTCAATAGGGATTGCATTAAACCTGTAGATTGCTTTGAGTAGTATTGAAATTCTAAAAATATTATTTTTTCAAATTCATGAACATGGATATCTTTTCATTTCTTTGTATCATCTTCAATTTCCTTCATCAATGTCTTATAATTTTCAGAGTATAGCACTTTCAATATCTTGCTTAAGTTTATTCCTAGATATTTTATTCTTTTTCATGAAATTGTAATTTGAATTGTTTTCTTGCTTTTTCTTCCTGATAGTTGATAGAAAAGCAACAGTTTCCTGTATATTCTTCTTGTATCCTGAAATAAAATTTACTGAATTCACTTATTAGTTCTAATACTTTTTGGTGGAAATTTTTAAGGTTATCTATATATAGTAACATGCCACCTGCAAATAGTGATAATTTTATTTCTTCCCTTTTAATTTGGATGCATTTATTTATTTTTCTTGTCTGATTGCTGTGGCTAGAATTTACAATACTATGTTAAATGAAAGCGGTGAGAGTGGTTTTCCTTGTCTTGTTTCTGATTTTAGAGGAAGAACTCTCAGCTTTTCATTATTCAGTATGATGTTAGTTGTGGGTTTGTCATAATGTCTTTATTATGTTGAGATATGTTCTCTCAACACCGACCTTGATGACAGTTTTTGTTTGTTTTTTGCGGTATGTGGGCCTCTTACTGTTGTGGCCTCTCCTCCCATGGAGCACAGGCTCCGGACGCACAGGCCCAGCGACCACGGCTCATGGGCCCATCCGCCCCGTGGCATGTGGGATCTTCCTGGACCGGGGCACAAACCCACGTCCCTTTCATCAGCAGGCAGACTCTCAACCACTGTACCACCGGGGAAGCCCAACAGTTTTTTTTTTTAATAATGAGCAGATGTGGAATTTTGTCAAATCTATTTTCTGCATCTATTGAGATGATCACATGATTTTTTTTTTTCAGTATTCGGGTCTCTCACCATTGTGGCCTCTCCTGTTGCAGAGCGCAGGCTCTGGATGTGCAAGCCCAGTGGCCATGGCTCACAGGTCCAGCCACTCCACAGCATGTGGGATTCTCCCAGACCAGGGCACAAACCCATGTTCCCTGCATCGGCAGGCAGACTCTCAACCACTGCACCACCAGGAAAGCCAAATCACATGATTTTTATTCTCTGATTTGTTTATGTGGTGTATCATATTGATTGATTTACTGATATTGAGACATTCTTACATCCCTGGAATAAATCACACTTGGTCTTGATATATAATCATTTTTATATATTGTTAAATTCAGTTTTCAAGTATTTTGTTAAGAATTTTTACATCTATATACATCAGAGTTACTCGCCTGTAATTTTTTTTTTCTTTTTACTGTCTTTGTCTGGTTTTGGTATTAAAGTAATTGTGGTTTCATAGAATAAATTTGGGAATATACCATTTTCTTCAAATTTTTTGAATATTTTGAGAAGGATAGGTATTATCTCTTCTTTATAAGTTTGGTAGCATTCCTCTGTGAAGCCATCCAGTCCTGGACTTTTGCTTACTGGAAATTTTATTTTTTATCACAAATGTAATTTCACTACTATTGATTGCTTTGTTAAGATTGCATCTTTCTTCCTGATTCAGTTTGGAAAATTGTATGCTTCTAGAAATTTTTACATTTATTCCAGGGTATCTAATTTGTTGGCATATAATTGTTCATAATATTCTCTTATAATTTTTTGTATCTCTGTAATAGTACTTGTAATTTCTCTTCGTCCACTTCTTATTCTGTAAATTTGGGTACTCCATTTTTTTTTCCCTAATGAATCTGCCTAAAGACTAATCAATTTTGTTTACCTTTGCAAAACAACCCTCGGTTTTATTGATCTTTTCTATTTTTTGTCTCTAATTTATTTCCTCACTCATCTTTATTATTTCTTTCCTTCTGCTGATTTTGGGCTTTGTTCATCTTTTTCTAATTTCTTTAGATGGTAGGTTGGGTTGTTTATTTGAGGGTTTTTTTGTTTGTTTTTAAGGTAGGTCTGTATCACTATAAATTTCACTCTTAGAACTACTATTGCCATGTCCCATAGATTTTGGAAAGTTGTATTTTTATCTTCATTTGTATCAAGGTATTTTCTGGTTTCCTCTTTCATTGAATCATTGTTTTTTTTTTTAGTAGCATATCATGTATTTTCCATGTGTTTTTGTTTTTCACATTTTTCTTATTTTAATTGATTTCTAGTTTCATACCACTGTAGTCAGAAAACAAAATGCTTGTTATAATTTCTACACTCTTAAATTTGTTGAGACTTATTTAGTGGTCTATCATGTGATCTATCCTGGAGAACGTTCCATGTGCGCATGAAAAGATGGTGTATTCTTCTCCTCTTACATGAAATGTCCTGTAGATGTCTTTCAAGACCAACTGCTCTATTGTCTTGTATAAGACCAGTGTTTCCTTATTGATTTTCTGTCTGGATGATCTGTTCATTGATGTAAACAGGGTATTAAAATCCCCTAATATTATAATATTATTATCAATTTCTCCCTTTATGTCTGTTAATATTTGCTTTAATATTTAGGTGATCTCATAATAGATGCATATTGGTAGGGAAAAGATGGCAGAGGAGTAAGACATGGAGATCACCTTCCTCCCCACAAATACATCAAAAATACATCTACATGTGGAACAACTCCTATGGAAAACCTACTGAATGCTGGCAGAAGAATTAAGATTTCCCAAAAGGCAAGAAAATCCTCACATACGTAGGGCAAAAGAAAAAGAAAAAACAGAGACAAAAGAATAGGGATGGGACCTGCACCTCTGGGAGGGAGATGTGAGGGAGGAAAAGTTTCAACACACTGGAAAGCCCCTTCACTGGCAGAGACTGGGTGGGGTCGGGAAGCTTCGGAGCCAAAGAGGAGAGCACAGCAACAGGGGTCCAGAGGGCAAGGCAGAGATTCCTGCACAGAGGATAGGTGCCAACCAACACTCACCAGCCTGAGAGGTTTGTCTGCACACCCACCAGGGAGGGTGGTGACTGGGAGCTGAGGCTTGGGCTTCAGAGGTCACACCCCAGGGAGAGGACTGGGGTTGGCAGCGCGAAGACAGCCTGAAGGGGGCTAGTGGGCCACAGTTAATCGGAAGGGAGTCCAGGAAAAAGTCTGGACTTGCCTAAAAGGCAAGAGACAATTGTTTCGGGGTACGCAAGGTGAGGGGATTCAGAGCACTGCCTAAATGAGCTCCAGAGACAGGTGTGAGCCACGGCTATCAGTTTGGACAGAAGAGATGGGCATGAAATGCTAAGGCTGCTGCCACTGCACCAAGAAACCTGTGTGCAAGCACAGGTCACCACACAGAGCCCATCCACCCCCTCTGGGACCCTGTGCAGCACAACACAGCCAGGGTTCCAAGATCAAGGGACAAAATCGCTGGGAGAAAACATGGTGCACCTCAAGCTGTTGCAATGACATGCCAGCCTCTGCTGCTGAAGGCTCAGCCCACATTCCAATTATGACTACCGTACTCACCACCCCCCTGGCCTGAGAGACCAAGACAGCCCTAATCAGCCACTGCTTTAACCCCCTCCTGTCTGGGTAGGGAGCAGATGTCTGAGGTTACATACAGAGGCAGGGCCAAAACCAAAGCGGAACCCCAGGAACTGTGCGAATAAAGAAGAGAAAGGGAAATTGCTCCAGGCAACTTCAGGAATAGCAGATTAAATCCCCACAATCAATGTGATGGACCCTGAATCTGTAGAATACCTGAATAAACAATGAAAGTTCCCAAAGTTGAGTTGGTGGAATTTGGGAGCAAATGTAGACTTCGGATATGCTGTCTGTGACTGATATGTTTCTGATTCTTATGGTTATCTTAGTTTAGATTTTAGAGCTTGTTATCATTAGTAGATTTGTTTATTGGTTTGGTTGCTCTAGTCTTACTTTATTTTTCTTATTTTCTTATTTTATTAATTTAATATCATTTTATTATTATTTTTTCTTTCTTTTCTTCTGAGCCGTGTGGTTGACAGGGTCTTTGTGCTCCTGCAGAGTGTCAGGCCTGAGCCTCTGAGGTGGGAGAACTGAGTCCAGGGCATTGGACCACTGGAGACTTCCCAGCCCCATGTGAAATCAATCAGTGAGAGCTCTCCTAGAGATCTCTGTCTCGACTTTAAGACCCAGCTCCACCAAACTGCCAGCACGCTCCAGTGCTTGATGCCCCATGCTAAACAATTAGCAAGACAGGAACACAACCCCACCCATTAGCAGACAGGCTACCTAAAATCAGAGTAAGTTTACAGACACCTATAAACATGCCACTGGACACGGCCCTGCCCACCAGAAAGAAAAGATACAGTCCCACACACCAGAACACAGGCACCAGTCCCCGGTACCAGGAAATCTACACAAGCCACTGAACCAACCTCACGTACTGGGTGCAGACACAAAAACAACAGGAACTACAAACCTGCCCCCTGCAAAGAGGAGACCCCAAACACAGTAAGTTAAACAAAATGAAAAGACAGAGAAAGACACAGCAGATGAAGGAGCAAGCTAAAAACCCACCAGACCAAAAAATGAAGAAGAAATAGGCAGTCTACCTGAAAACAATTTCAGAGTAATGATACTAAAAATGATCCAAAATCTCAGAAATATAATGGAAAACTAAAAGAAACATTTAACAAGGACCTAGAAAAATTAAAGAACAAAGAAATAATGATGAATAACACAATAAATGAAATTAAAAATTCTCCAGAAGGAATCAATAGCAGAATAACTGAGGCAGAATAATGGATAAGTGACCTGGAAGATAAAATAGTGGAAATAACTACTCCAGAGCAGAATAAAGAAAAAATGAGGACAGTCTCAGAGACTTCTGGGACAACATTAAATGCACCAACATTCGAATTATAGGGGTCCCAGAAGAGGAAGAGAAAAGCAAAGAGTCTGAGAAAATATTTCAAGAGATTATAGTTGTAAACTTCCCTAACATGGAAAAGGAAAGAGTAAATCAAGTCCAGGAAGCAGAGAGATTCCAATACAGGATAAATCCAAGGAGGACCACCCCAAGACATATTAATCAAAGTATCAAAAATTAAATACAAAGAAAAAATATTAAAAGGAGCAGGGAAAAGCAACAAAAACATCAAAGGGAATCCCCAAAGGTTAACAGCTGATCTTTCAGCAGTAACTCTGCAAGCTAGAAGGGAATGGCAGGACATATTTAAAGTGATGAAAGGGGAAAACCTACAATAAAGATTACTCAAACAAGCAAGGATCTCATTCAGATTCAATGGAGAAATGAAAATCTTTACAGATAAGCAAGAGTTAAGAGAATTCAGCACCACCAAAGCAGCTTTACAAAAAATGCTAGAGAAACTTTTCTAGGCAGTAAACACAAGGGAAGGAAAAGACCTACAATAACAAGCCGAAAACAATTAAGAAAATGGTAATAGGAACATACATATCAATAATTACCTTAAATGTAAATGGATTAAATGCTCCAAACAAAAGATATAGACTGGCTGAATGGATACAAAAACAAGACACATATATATGCTGTATACAAGAGACCTGCTTCAGACCTAGAGATACATACAGACTGAAAGTGAAGGGATGGAAAAAGATATTCCATGCAAATGGAAATCAAAAGAAATCTGGAGTAGTAGCAATTCTCATATCAGACAAAGTAGACTTTAAAATAAGACTATTAAAAGAGACAAACAAGGACACTACATAATGATCAAGGGATCAATGCAAAAAGGACATATAACATTGTAAATATTTATGAACCCAACATAGGAGCACCACAATACATAAGGCAAATGCTAACAGCCATAACAGAAGAAATCAGCAGTAACACGATATTAGTAGGGAACTGTAACACCCCGCATTAACCAAAGGACAAATCATCAAAAAAGAAAAGAAAGAAGGAAACACAAGCTTTAAATGACACATTAGAGAAGATGAATTTAACTGATATTTATAGGACATTCCATCAAAAATCAACACAATACACTTTCTTTTCAAGTGCTCATTGAACACTCTCCAAATAGATCATATCTTGGGTCACAAATCAAGCCTTGGTAAATTTAGGAAAATTGAAATCAAATCAAGTATCTTTCCAAACACAACATGATGAAACTAGATATCAATTAAAGGTAAAAAAAAACCTGTAAAAAATACAAACACATGGATTCTAAACAAAATGCTACTAAATAATCAAGAAATCACTGAAGAAATCAAAGAGGAAATCAAAATATACCTAAAAACAAATGACAATGAAAACATGATGAGCCAAAACCTATGGGATGCAGCAAAAGCAGTTCTAACAGGGAAGTTTATAGCAATACAATCCTACAACAAGAAACAAGGAACATCTCAAATAAACAACCTAACCTTACACATAAAGTAATTAGAGGAAGAAGAACAAACAAAAAAACAAAAAAAAAAAACAAAAGTTAGCAGAAGGAAAGAAATCATAAAGATCAGATCAGAAATAAATGAAAAACAAATGAAGGAGACAATAGCAAAGATCAATAAAACTAAAAGCTGGTTCTTTGAGAAGATAAACAAAATTGATAAACGAGTAGCCAAACTCATCAAGAAAAAAGGGAGAAGACTCAACTCAACACAATTTGAAATGAAAAGGCGAAGTAACAACTGACACTTCAGAAATACAAAGGATCATGAGAGATTACTACAAGCAACTATATGCCAATAAAATGGACAACCTGGAAGAAATGGACAAATTCTTAGAAAAGCACAACCTTCCAAGACAGATCCAGGAAGAAACAGAAAATATGAAAAGACCAATCAGAAGCACTGAAATTGGAACTGTGATTAAAAATCTTCCAACAAACAAAAGCCCAGGACCAGATGGCTTCACAGGTAAATTCTATCAAACATTTACAGAAGAGCTAACACCTATCCTTCTCAAACTTCCCAAACTCATTCCACGAGGCCACCATCACCCTGATACCAAAACCAGAAAAGGATGTCACCAAAAAGGAAAACTACAAAGGACATCGATGCAAAAATCCTCAAAAAAATAGTAGCAAACAGAATCCAACAGCACATTAAAAGGATCATACACCATGATCTACTGGGGTTTATCCCAGGAATGCAAGGATTCTTCAATATACGCAAATTAATTAATGTGATACACCATAGTAACAAACTGAAGGATAAAAATCATGTGATAATCTCAATAGATGCAGAAAAAGGTTCTGAAAAAATTCAACACCAATTTATGATAAAACTGTCCAGAAAGTGGGCATAGAGTGAACTTACCTCAACATAATAAAGGCCATGTATGACAAACCCAGAGTCAACATTGTTCTCAATATTGAAAAATTGAATCCATTTCCTCTAAGATCAGGAATAAGACAAGTTTGCCCACTATTATTCAACATAGTTTTTGAAGTTTTAGCCACGGAAGTCAGAGAAGAAAAAGAAATAAAATGAATCTAAATTGGAAAAGAAGTAAAACTGCCACTGTTTGCAGATGACATGATAGTATACATAGAGAATCCTAAAGATGCTACCAAAAATTACTAGACCTAATCAATGAATGGTAAAGTAGCAGGATACAAATTTAATGCCCTGAAATCTCTTGCATTCCTATGCACTAATGACAAAAAATCTGAAAGAGAAATTAAGGAAACACTCCCAACTACCTTTGCAACAAAAAAGATAAAAAACCTAGGAATAAACCTACCTAAGGAGACAAAAGACCTTTATGCAGAAAACTATACAACACTGATGAAGGAAATCAAAGATGATACAAACATGGAGAGATATATCATGTTCTTGGACTGGAAGAATCAACATTGTCAAAATGACTATACTACCCAAAGCAATCCACAGGTTCAATGCAATCCCTATCATATGATAAATGGTATTTTTCACAGAACTAGAACAAAAAATTTTACAATGTGTATGGCAACAAAAAAGAAACCCAATAGCTAAAGCAATCTTGGGAAATAAAAACAGAACTGGTGGAATCAGGCTCCCTGACTTCAGACTATAAGACAAACCTACATTAATCAAGACAGTATGATACTAGCATCAAAATAGAAATATATATCAATAGAACAGGATGGAAAATGCAGAGACAAATCCACGCACATATGGTCACCTTATCTTTAACAAAGAAGGTAACAATATACAATGGAGAAAGACAGCCTCTTCAATAAGTGGTGCTGGGAAAACTGGACAGTTACATGTAAAAGAATGAAATTAGAACACTCCTTAACACCATACACAAAAATAAACTCAAAATGGATTAAACACCTAAATGTAAGTCCAGACCCCATCAAACTCTTAGAGGAAAACATAGGCAGAACGCTCTATGACATAAATCACAGCAAGATCCTTTTTGACCCACCTCCTAGAGAAATGGAAATAAAAAGAAAAATAAACAAAGGGGACCTAATGAAACTTAAAAGCTTTTGCCCAGCAAAGGAAATCATAAACAAGACCAAAAGACAGCCCTCAGAATGGGAGAAAACAGTTGCAAATGAAGCAACTGACAATGGATTAACCTCCAGAATATACAAGCAGCTCATGCAGTTCAATATCAAAAAGAAGCAAACAACCCAATCTAAAAATGGGCAGAAGACCTAAATAGACATTTCCCCAAAGAAGATATACAGATTGCCAAAAACACATGAAAGGATGCTCAACATCACTAATAATTAGAGAATTTCAAATCAAAACCACACTGTGATTTCAAATCACCTCACACCAGTCAGAATGGCCAACACCAAAAAAGCTACAAACAATAAATGCTGGAGAGGGTGTGGAGAAAAGGGAATCCTCTTCCACTGTTGGTGGAAATTTAAATTAATACAGCCACTATGGAGAACAGTGTGGAGTTTCCTTAAAAAAGTAAAAATAGAACTACCATATGACCCACCAATACCACTACTGGGCATATACCCTGAGAAAGCGGTAGTTCAAAAACAGACATGTACAACAATATTCATTGCAGCAATATTTCGAATAGCCAGGACATGGAAGCAACCTAAGTGTCCATCAACAGATGAATGGATAAAGAAGATGTGGCACATATATACAATGGAATATTACTCAGCCATAAAAATAAATGAAATTGAGTAATTTGTAATGAGGTGGATGGGCATAGGGTCTGTCGTACAGAGTGAAGTAAGTGAGAAAGAGAAAAAGAAATACTGTATGCTAACACATATGTATGGAATCCTTACAAAACATGGTTCTAATGAACCTAGGGACAGGACAGGAATAAAGATGCTGGTGTAGTGAATGTACTTGAGGGCACAGGGAGGGGCAGTTGTAAGCTGGGACAAAGTGAGAGAAAAGCATTGACATATATACACTACCAAATGTTAAATAGACAGCTAATGGGAAACAGCTGCATAGCACAAGGAGATCAGCTCAGTGCTTTGTTAACACCTAGAGGGGGGGATAGGGAGGGGGGGATAGGGAGGGGGGAGTGAGACACAAGAGGGAGTGTATATGGGAATATTTGTATACATATAGCTGATTCACTTTTCTATACAGCAGAAACTAACACAATATTGTAAAGCAATCATACTCCAATAAAGATGTTAAAAAGGTGCATATTTATATATATTAATGAATATTATATCCTCTTATTGTATTAATCCCTTCATCATTATATAATGCCTTTCTTCAAATTTTGTTAGATTGCTTTATAGCATACTTTGTCTGATGCGAGTATTGCTACCCCAGCTTTCTTTTCATTCCCATTAGCATGAAATATCTTTTTACATCCTCTTTCAGTTTGTGAGTTTCTTTAGATCTGATGTGATTTTCTTGTAAGCAGGTGTTGTTTTTGTATCGTTTCAGCCACTTTATGTCTTTTGATTGGAGCATTTAGCCCACTTACAGTTAACATAATTATCAATATTTATTTTCTTATTGTCATTTTGTTAATTGTTTTAGGTTTATTCATGCAGGGTTTTTTCTTTATTTTAAGCAGCATATAGAGTAGTCTTCTTTTATTCATTGAGCCACCGTATGTCTTTTGATTGGAGTATTATATAAATTGAATTTAAAGTTATTACTGATATGTATGTACTTACTGCTGTTTTAAAACTTGTTTTCTGGGTTTTTTTTGTAGTTATTCTCTTTTCTTTTCTTTTAATTTCTTCCCTTGTGAATTCATGATTTTCTTTCATGGTGTGCTTGTGTGCCTTTCTCCCTGGTTGTGTATCTATTGAATGTTTTTGCTTTGTGATTACCATGGGGCTCATATATGTTCACCTATGACTATATCTACTTCTTTTAGGTTAGAGTCATTTAAGTTCAAACACATTCTTAATAATCTACATTTTTAAACTCCTCTCCCCCACTTTTTATCTTTTATATATCATATTTTTCTTCTTCATTTTTATTTCAGTTTAATGCAGTTATAGTTTATCTTATAATTTTGTCTTTTAATATTTGTTCTAGGTTATTTAAGTGGTTGACCTATACCTTTTCTATATATATATATTTCTTTACTAGTGGGATTTTTTCCTTCCTATAAATTCTTAATCTTTGTCATAACTTTTTCTTATCCACTTAGAAAAGACCCCTTTAATGCTTTATTTTAGGGTTGGTTTAGTATCGATTAGTTCTTTTAGTTTTTGTCTGAAAAAATATTTATATCTCCTTTGATTCTGAATGATAACATTGCTGGGTAGATTATCCTAGGCTGTAGGTTGTTCCCTTTCAGTGCTTTAAATATATTATGTCACTCCCTCTGGCCTGCAATGTTTCTGCAGAAAATTTAGCTGATACCTTTTGGGCATTCCCCTGTATGTGACTTTTTTTTTTCTTTTGCTGTATTTAGAATTTTCTCTTTGTCTTTAATTTTGCCATATCAGTTATGATATAAGTGGTGTGGATCTCTTTGGATTTCTCTTATTTGGGACTCTCTGTGATTCCTGCACCTGGATATCTGTTTTCTGATTTGTATTGGAAAATTTTTCAGCCATGATTTCATCAAATATATTTTTGACCCCTTTCTCTCTCTCTTCTCCTTCTGGGACATTTATAATGCAAATGTTAGTACTCTTGATGTTGTCTCAGAGGTCCTTTAAACAGTCCTCGTTTTTTAAAGCTTTCTTTTTACTTTTGCTGTTCTGATTGTGTGATTTCCATTTTTCTATCTTCCAGATCACTCATTAATTCTTCTCTACCACCTAGCCTGTTGTTAAGCACTTCTGGTTTGTTTTTCATTTCAGTTATTGTATAGTTCAGCTCTGATTGTTTCTTTTTAATAGTTTCTAGTTTCTTGTTAAAATTCTTTCTGTGTTCATCTATTATTCACAAGTTCAGTTATATTCTTATTAGTAATGCTTTGGACTCTTTATCTAGTAAATAATTTATCTCTGTTTCATTTTTCTTTTTTAAGTTTTTGTTTGTTTTTCTTTCATTTAAAACAAATTCCTCGGTCTTCCCCTTTTTTTTTTTTTTGCGGTACGTGGGCCTCTCACTTTTGTGGCCTCTCCCGTTGCAGAGCACAGGCTCCGGACACACAGGCTCAGCAGCCATGGCTCACGGGCCTAGCCACTCTGCGGCATGTGGGCTCTTCCCAGACCAGGGCACGAACCCGTGTCCCTGCATCGGCAGGTGGACTCTCAACCACTGCGCCACCAGGGAAGCTCTGTCTTCCCATTTTGTTTAACTTTCTGTGCCTTTGTGAAATTGGGTGAAACAGTTACTTATCCCAGTCTTAAAGGGATATCCTTGTGTGGGAACCTCCCTATGCAGTCTGCATGTGGCAAGTGGCTTTAGTGGAAGAACTGGATCTGAAGTTAGTTAGCATAAGTCACATCTTCCCCCAGGGTGTGCTGTCACCTATCACTTTATTGTGTGCTGGGGCTGGAGGTGAATGGGATAGAGCCATAGCCACATGTGAACCAGGGCTTCTCCTATACTCAGTGCCTATTGTTGCTCTATCAGGAACAGGGGTCAGTACCAAGGGGCTAGAGCAAAACCCATGAGGTTCGAGCCCTAGCTGGCTCCATTCTCACTAAATGTGCATACCCCCCCATCCCGACAACATCTTTGCCCTGAGGGGAGCAGCATTGAAGCAAGAGGGGCAAGAGTGGGTGCCTGGTTTGGGCTGGGGCATGCACTGGGATGGTTCTTGCATGAGAGTCAGAGCTCCAAACATCTTCCAATCCACCATCTCTGCAAGTACCAGTAATGGATGCTCAGACCCCATTCAGGTGCAGTGCCAGATCTGAGCTGGCTCTGCCCACACACACACAAGTGTACACTCCTCAGCAATGACATCCTTTGCCCTAGTAGGGAGCTCTACCAGAGCTAGAAGGGATGAGGTGAGTGTATGTTGAGGGTGAGTACATGTTGGTACAGTCATAGGAAATCTGCCAGAGCCCCATTCAGTTTCAATCTGCTTCCTCTGTCTTATTCCCAGGAGTAAAAAAGCATGTGTATGCCGTTTGAGAGCATAGTCTCAGTTTCTTATATCTCTCCTGTAAGTCCTACTGGTTTTCAAGCCAACAAAGTGTACTCTTCTTCCTGGCATTGAACCCCAAGTCTGAAGTGTCCAATATGTTGTTCAAACCCTCACATCCCAGGAAGGATTTCTGAGCACATAATAGCCCCCTTTATTTCTGTGTCCCCTCCTAGAGTCATGGGTCCTGACATGATGACTTCTCCTCCCATTCTACCTGACTCCATGTGTATCTTTCATTACAGCCTTGGTTGTAGAATACTCTTTCTGCCAGTCACCAGTTTTTTAGTGAGAATTGTTCCACATGTAGATGTATTTTTGATGTTTTCTGTGGGAAGGTGAGCTTAACTTCCTCCTACTCTGCCACTTTGATCTCCTCTCCTCTGTTTTGTCTAGTTCATATATACTGCTATCTGTTCTGTTATTGTGACTATGAAAGTAGGCTACTAAAATACAACACAATTAAATCTATGTCAACAATTTTTTCTTCGTTCTTATAAATAAGCTAAAAGGAAATAGATCCCCATCAGCAGAACTGATGGTTTTGTTTCACTAAAAATTGTAAATAATAATATTTATTCTATTGTCAATTAATTTTAAAAAGTGTATCAGGACCTCTCTGGCCACCCAGTGGTTAAGACTCCATGCTTCCACTGCAGGGTCACAGGTTTGATTGCTGGTGGGGGAACTAAAGTCTTACATGTCCATTGGTGTGGCCAAAATAAATAAATAAATAACAAAAACAAAAATCTATCACAAAAAATATCTATGTTGATGAGTGTTCTAGGGTTTTCGCCTTTCTTTCATTAGCTACAATGTAGGACATAGATGATAGATAATTAGATAAGTAGATTGGTAAATAAGATAATAGAAGACATCTGCCTATTTATCTCAAGTGAGGATAAGCAAACATTGGCCACTAGAGGGCAGTAGAAGATCAGAATGGGCAGAAACGTGCTGGCTACAGATAGGATCAATAATTTGACTGTGAGAGCAACTGAAAGAAACTACCTGATCTTTGGCCCCGAGGAAAAGCCCTGGACTGGCCTGAAGCACAGAACATGGTGGTGTCACAACTCAGAGACATAATAATATCGCTATACCTCAAAAATTCTGAAATAGATAAGGAATTGAGCAATGTATTTAATGGTTTTAAGAAACAAACAGGAACAAGACAGGAATCCAAATCTCAGATTAAATTAGTTTTTAAATCAGGTTATTAATGATAAAATCAAAGTTGTACTGAAATCCAAGCACAGATGAGGAAAGAATGAAATCAAGGTGAGGAAGTAAATAGATTACTGGGCCACGCAGTGTTTTTCCAACACATTGTGAAAAGATGCCACCTCTTTTTGAAGCATTACCATGTCTAAATAACATCTAGATAGATACAGTTTAAAGAATGCAGCTCCTAAAGAAGATGTGGCACATATATAAATGGAATATTACTCAGCCATAAAAAGAAATGAAATTGAGCTATTTGTAATGAGGTGGATAGACCTAGAGTCTGTCATACAGAGTGAAGTAAGTCAGAAAGAGAAAGACAAATACCGTATGCTAACACATATATATGGAATTTAAGAAAAAAATGTCATGAAAAACCAAGGGGTAAGACAGGAATAAAGACACAGACCTACTAGAGAACGGACTTGAGGATATGGGGAGGGGGAAGGGTGAGCTGTGACAAAGCGTGAGAGAGGCATGGACATATATACACTACAAAACGTAAGGTAGATAGCTAGTGGGAAGCAGCCGCATAGCACAGGGAGATCAGCTCGTTGCTTTGTGACCGCCTGGAGGGGTGGGATAGGGAGGGTGGGAGGGAGGGAGACGCAAGAGGGAAGAAATATGGGGACATATGTATATGTATAACTGATTCACTTTGTTATAAAGCAGGAACTAACACACCATTGTAAGGCAATTATACTCCAATAAAGATGTTAAAAAAAAAAAAGAATGCAGCTCCTAGACATTTTTAGGCAGCTTGATACTCTTCTGTCCTCAGGTTCATGTCTAAGGAATAGTGAAATCTTTAAAGGGGTATCTTTTGTGAAAAGCTATAAAGAAGATGGACAGAACCCCATTGATGTGGGTTGCTAACCTAGTGTTTCCACATAAATGTATCTAATGTTAAAGCTATCCCCACCCCAATAATCAAACTATTGTGTTCAACTCCAAAAGTACCAGGAACACAAAACTACAATATTAGTTTATATCAGAAAAGTTTATGTGCATTATCGGGAGTAAGCAGCAGGTAATGTGAGTGGAACCCATTATTCGCACCGGAAGACCATTTATAGTAGACATTGGACAGCCTGAAGTATTTTTTAGCTGCCAGAATCCACATCCATCCTAATAATATCCTAGTTTCTTTCTAGAGATTTACCTCTTCTCCACTATATTTAGTTTTTGCATGACAATGCTAAATGCACCCATCTCCCACTGCCCAAATCCATACCTCTGACTATGAGTGCTGAGAGCATCAAAATGTTGGGCACATTACTTAAACTCTGTCAATCAAAGCTCTTTTCCTGGACTTTAAATTTTGAAGAAAATAATAAATTCAGAATTCATATTTAGACATAATAATTTTTTTAGAGCTGCAGCCGAAGTGGTAGCAGAAATAGAACTGGCAAACTGGTAATAACTTTTGAATACGTGGATCCTTCTTAAAAGACACGTGCTATAATTTTTGTTTCCTGTTTCTCCCTTTTTCAGATCTTCCTAATCTATTAGCTTCTCATTAATATTTTGAGCCTTCTGTATCATTTTGCTAAATTTCTTTTTGCTAAAGTTTGCCAAATTTGTTTTCCGTTGTTTTTCATAAAGGACCTTAATAGAAGAATATTCTGAATGGAAGTGTCTAACACATTACTATAAACAAATTCACTTGTGGAAAGAGAAAGCACTTTATTATCTTTGTTTCTTTTTTACATCTTAATTGGAGTATAATTGCTTTACAATGGTGTGTTAGTTTCTGCTTTATAACAAACTGAATCAATTATACATATACATATGTTCCCATATCTCTTCCCTCTTGTGTCTCCCTCCCTCACATTTTCCCTATCCCACCCCTCTAGGTGGTCACAAAGCACCGAGTTGATCTCCCTGTGCTACGTGGATGCTTCCCACTAGTTATCTATTTTACGTATGGTAGTGTATATATGTCCATTCCACTCTCTCGCATTGTCATAGCTTACCCTTCCCCCTCCCCATATCGTCAAGTCCATTCTCTATTAGGTCTGTGTCTTTATTCCTGTCTTACCCCTAGGTTCTTCAAGACATTTTTTTCCCTTAAATTCCATATATATGTGTTAGCATATGGTATTTGTCTTTCTCTTTCTGACTTACTTCATTCTGTATGACAGAATCTAGGTCCATCCACCTCATTACAAATAGCTCAATTTCGTTTCATTTTATGGCTGAGTAATATTCCATTGTGTATATGTGCCGCATCTTCTTTATCCATTCATCCGATGATGGACACTTAGGTTGTTTCCATCTCCGGGCTATTGTAAATAGAGCTGCAATGAATATTTTAGTACATGACTCTTTTTGAATTATGGTATTCTCAGGATATATGCCCAGTAGTGGGATTCCTGGATCATACAGCAGTACTATTTGTAGTTTTCTTTTTCTTTTTTTTTTTTTTTTGTGGTATGCGGGCCTCTCACTGTTGTGGCCTCTCCGATTGCGAAGCAGAGACTCCGGACGTGCAGGCCCAGCGGCCATGGTGCACGGACCCAGCCGCTCCACAGCATGCAGGATCCTCCTGGACCGGGGCACAAACCCACAACCCCTGCATCGGCAGGCAGACTCTCAACCACTGTGCCAAGAGGGAAGCCCCCTACTTGTAGTTTTTTAAGGAACCTCCATACTGTTCTCCATAGTGGCTGTACCAATTCACATTCCCACCAGCAGTGCAAGAGGGTTCCCTTTTCTCCACACCCTCTCCAGCATTTATTGTTTCTAGATGTTTTGATGATGGCCATTCTGACTGGTGTGAGATGATTTCTCACGGTAGTTTTGATTTGCATTTCTCTAATGATTAATGATGTTGAGCATTCTTTCATGTGTTTGTTGGCAGTCTGTATATCTTCTTTAAAGAAATGTCTATTTAGGTCTTCTGCCCATTTTAGGATTGAGTTTTTTGTTATTGAGCTGCATGAGCTGCTTATAAATTTTGGAGATTAATCCTTTGTCAGTTGCTTCATTGGCAAATATTTTCTCCCATTCTGAGGGTTGTGTTTTGGTCTTCTTTTGGTTTCCTTGGCTGTGCAAAAGCTTTGAAGTTTCATTAGGTCACATTTGTTTATTTTTGTTTTTATTTCCATTTCTCTAGGAGGTGGGTCAGAAAGGATCTTGCTGTGATTTATGTCATAGAGTATTCTGCCTATGATTTCCTCTAAGAGTTTGATAGTTTCTGGCCTTACATTTTGAGCTTATTTTTCTTTATGGTGTTAGGGAGTGATCTAATCTCATACTTTTACTTGTACCTGTCCAGTTTTCCCAGCAGCACTTACTGAAGAGGTTGTCCTTTCTCCACTGTATATTCCTGCCTCCTTTATCAAAGATAAGGTGACCATATGTTCATGGGTTTATCTCTGGGCTTTCTATCCTGTTCCATTGATCTATCTTTCTGTTTTCTTGCCAGTACCATACTGTCTTGATTACTGTACCTTTGTATTATAGTCTGAAGTCAGGGAGCCTGATTCCTCCAGCTGCGTTTTTCGTTCTCAAGATTGCTTTGGCTATTCAGTGTCTTTTGTGTTTCCTTACAAATTTTGAAATTTTTTGTTCTAGTTCTGTGAAAAATGCCCATGGTAGTTTGATAGAGATTGCATTGAATCTGTAGATTGCTTTGGGTAGTAGAGTTGTTTTCGCAATGTTGATTCTTCCAATCCAAGAACATGGTATATATCTCCATCTATTTTTATCATCTTTAATTTCTTTCATCAGTGTCTTATAATTTTCTGCATACAGGTCTTTGGCTCCTTCGGTAGGTTTATTCCTAGATATTTTATTCTTTTTTTGCAATGGTAAATGGGAGTGTTTCCTTGATTTCACTTTCAGATTTTTCATCATTAGTGTGTAGGAATGCCAGAGATTTCTGTGCCTTAATTTTGTATCCTGCTATTTTACCAAATTCATTGACTAGCTTTAATAGTTTTCTGGTAGCATCTTTAGGATTCTCTATGTATAGTATCATGTCATCTTCAAACAGTGACAACTTTACTTCTTCTTTTCCTATTTGGATTCCTTTTACTTCCTTTTCTTCCCAGTTTGCTGTGGCTAAAACTTCCAAAACTATGTTGAATAAGAGTGGTGAAAAGGGGCAACCTTGTCTTGTTCCTGATCTTAGTGGAAATGCTTTCAGTTTTTCACCATTGAGGATGATGTTGGCTGTGGGCTTGTCATATATAGCCTTTATTATGTTGAGGAAAGTTCCCTCTATGCCTACTTTTTGCAGGGTTTTTATCATAAATGGGTGTTGAATTTTGTCGAAAGCTTTCTCTGCCTCTGTTGAGATGATCATATTTTTTTTTCCTTCAGTTTTTTAATATGGTGTATCACATTGGTTGATCTGCATATATTGAAGAATCCTTGCATTTCTGGAATAAACCTCACTTGATCATGGTGTATGATCCTTTTAATGTGCTGTTGGATTCTGTTTGCTAGTATTTTGTTGAGGATTTTTGCATCTATGCTCAACAGTGATATTGGCCTGTAGTTTTCTTTCCTTGTGACATCCTTGTCTAGCTTTGGTATCAAGGTGATGGCGGCCTCGTAGAAGAAATTTGGGAGTGTTCCTCCTTCTGCTATATTTTGGAAGTGTTTGAGAAGGATAGGTTTTAGCTCTTCTCTAAATGTTTGATAGAATTCGCCTGTGAAGCCATCTGGTCCTGGGCTTTGGATTGTTGGAAGATTTTTAATCAGTTTCAATTTCAGTGTTTGTGATTGGTCTGATAATATTTTGTATTTCTTCCTGATTCAGTCTTGGCAGTTTTGCATTTCTAAGAATTTGTCCATTTCTTCCAGATTGTCCATTTTATTGGCATAGAGTTGCTTGTAGTAATCTCTCATGATATTTTTTATTTCTGCAGTGTCAGTTGTTACTTCTCCTTTTTCATTTCTAATTCTATTGATTTGAGTCTTCTCCCATTTTTTCTTGATGAGTCTGGCTAATGGTTTATGTATTTTGTTTATCTTCTCAAAGAGCAAGGTTTAAGTTTTATTGATCTTTGCTATCATTTCCTTCATTTCTTTTTCATTTATTTCTGATCTGATTTTTATGATTTCTTTCCTTCTGCTAACTTTCGGGTTTTTTTGTTCTTGTTTCTCTAATTGCTTTTGGAGCAAGGTTAGGTTGTTTATTCGAGATGTTTCCTGTTTCCTAAGGTAGGATTTTATTGCTATAAACTTCCCTCTTAAAACTGCTTTTGCTGCATCCCATAAGTTTTTGGTCGTTGTGTCTCCATTGTCATTTGTTTATAAGTATTTTGAGATTTCCTCTTTGATTTCTTCAGTGATCACTTCGTTATTAAGTAGTATATTGTTTATCCTCCATGTGTTTGTATTTTTTACAGATCTTTTCCCGTAATTGATATATAGTCTCATTGCGTTGTAATCGCAAAAAGATACTTTATACAATTTTAACTTTCTTAACTTAACCAAGGCTTTCTTTGTGATGCAAAATATGATCTATCCTGGAGAATGTTCCCTGAGCACTTGAGAAAAATGTGTATTCTGTTATTTTTGGATGGAATGTCCGATAAATATCAATTAAGTCCATCTTGTTTAATGTATCATTTAAAGCTTGTGTTTCCTTACTTATTTTCATTTTGGATGATCTGTCCATTGGTGAAAGTGGCGTGTTTAAGCCCCCTACTATGATTGTGTTACTGTCGGTATCCCCTTTTATGGCTGTTAGTATTTGCCTTATGTATTGAGGTGCTCCTATGTTGGGTGCATAAATATTTACAATTGTTATATCTTCTTCTTGGATCGATCCCTTGATCATTATGTAGTGCCCTTCTTGTTTCTTCTAATAGGCTTTATTTTAAAGAGTATTTTGTCTGATATGAGAATTGCTACTCCAGCTTTCATTTGGTTTCTATTTACCTGGAATATATTTTTCCATCCCTTTATTTTGAGGCTGTATGTGTCTCTAGGTCTCAAGTGGGTCTCTTGTAGACAGCATATATAGGGGTCTTGATTTTGTATCCATTCATCCAATCTGTGCCTTTTGGTGGGAGCATTTAGTCCATTTACTTTAAAGGTAATTATCGATATGTATGTTCCTATTCCCATTTTCTAAAGTGTTTTGTGTTCATTATTGTAGGTCTTTTCCTTCACTTGTGTTTCTTGCCTAGAGAAGTTCCTTTAGCCTTTGCTGTAAAGCTGGTTTGGTGGCGCTGAACTCTCTCAGCTTTTGCTTGTCTGTAAAGGTTTTAAATTCTCCATCAAATCTGAATGAGATCCTTGCTGATTAGAGTAACCTTGGTTGTAGGTTTTTCTCCTTCATCACTTTCAGTATGTCCTGCCACTCCCTTCTGGCTTGTAGGGTTTCTGCTGAGAGATCAGCTGTTAACCTTATGGGGATTCCCTTGTGTGTTATTTGTTGTTTTTCCCTTGCTGCTTTTAATATGTTTTCTTTGTATTTAATTTTTAACAGTATGATTAAGGTGTGTCTTGGCGTATTTTCCTTGGATTTACCCTGTATGGGACTCTCTGTGCTTCCTGGACTTGATTAACTATTTCCTTTCCCATATTAGGGAAGTTTTCAACTATACTCTCTTCAAATATTTTCTCAGTCCCTTTCTTTTTCTCTTCTTCTTCTAGAACCCCTATAATTCGAATGTTGGTGCATTTAATGTTGTCTGAGATGTCGCTGATACTGTCCTCAGTTCTTTTCATTCTTTTTTCTTTATTCTGCTCTGCAGTAGTTATTTCCACTATTTTATCTTCCAGGTCACTTATCCGTTCTTCTGCCTCAGTTATTCTGCTATTGATCCCATCTAGAGTATTTTTAATTTCACTTATTGTGTTGTTCATCATTGTTTGTTTCATCTTTATTTCTTCTAGGTCCTTGTTAAATGTTCCTTGCATTTTCTCTATTCTATTTCCAAGATTTTGGATCATATTTACTATCATTATTCTGAATTCGTTTTCAGGTAGACTGCCTATTTCGTCTTCATTTGTTAGGTCTGGTGCATTTTTATCTTGCTCCTTCATTTGCTGTGTGTTTTTTTGTCTTCTCACTTTGCTTATCTTACTGTGTTTGGGGTCTCCTCTTTTCAGGCTGCAGGTTCGTAGTTCCCGTTGTTTTTGGTGTCTGTCCCCAGTGGCTAAAGTTGTTTCAGTGGGTTGTGTAGGCTTCCTGGTGGAGGGGACTAGTGCCTGTGTTGTGGTGGATGAGGCTGGATCTTGTCTCTCTAGTGGGCAGGTTCACATCTGGTGGTGTGTTTTGGGGTGTCTGTGGCCTTATTATGATTTTAGGCAGCCTCTCTGCTAACCGGTGGGGTTGTTTTCCTGTATTCCTATTTGTTTGGCATAGGGTGTCCAACACAGTAGCTTGCTGGTCGTTGAGTGAAGCTGGGTGCTGGTGTTGAGTTGGAGATCTCTGGGAGATTGTCACCATTTGATATTATGAGGAGCTGGGAGGTCTGTTATGGACCAGTTTCCTGAAGTTGGCTCTCCCACCTCAGAGGCACAGCTTATAATAAAGACTGTGCTTATTATAATGTATGTGATCAAGATATGTGATCAAGATATGATCAAGGGAGTCCCCATAAAGTTATAAACTGAGTTTTCAGAAGAAACTCTCCAGGCAAGAAGGGAGTGGCACAATATATATAAAGTAATGAAAGGGAAAAACCTACAAACAAACTCATCGACCTATAGAAACCCTGATTTTGAAACCACCCATGAATAAGAATACTTTTTTGGGTATCTGTGAGTCGAGTAGAGAAGTTCCAGCATGCAAATGAAGCAAAAAGTCTGAAAACAGACATATTGAAGAGGGTAACAAAAACAGCTTCACTTTACCTGTGTCACTCTCTCCCCCAGGAAAGCACAGTGTATTGCCAAGAGAGTCTTACTTGGCCTGTGATAGCTCCCACAGGATAGATGAATGTGAGAACACAGTGGGTTCCTGGCTTTCCATGTTATGCAAGACACTGCCAAGTGACACAGTTCTTTCTCACTCAAATAAGAATACTGAGAGGATTGGCAAGACTGGATAGCTTAAGGGAAGCTAGGAGCAGCAAAAACTGTCAGGGTTCACAGTAACTGGGCACAAGACTCAACAAAGGAGAATGGATTCTATTAACATCTTTGCAGACTCCATCCAAGAGACCGTCTCATAAACCTCATAAAATGTATCACTAGCAGATCCACCTCCAACAAGGCTATGTGAATCTCAACTACTTCCTTTCCATAAACAGTGCTCCACATATGTCAGCATCTGCAGATCATGCATGTGCATTTGCAGACATTGTCTAGGAAAAATAAACAGAATGTTCTCATCATCTGACCTGGATTTGCAACATCAAGAGAAAGTGTAAAATTTTAAGACTTAACCCTCAAAAGGCAACATGAGGAAGAGAGGATGTATCCATAGAAAGAGTCTGAGAGAATTCCAAAATTCCTAGGTGACTGGTGAAGGTATTTTGTTCCTGAAACCAGTTGGTAAACTTTGGAACAGGTAACTACATCTTCAAATGTAAACACAGCAACTTAGGATTTAAAGAAACAGAAAAAAAAAAAGGAAACATGACAACACCAAAGGAACACAATAATTTTCCAGTAACCAAATTCAAAGAACTGGAGATCTATGAATTACCTGACACATAATTCAAAGAGTTGTTTCAAGGAAGCTCAGCAAGCAACAAGGAAGCAAAGATAAACAACTCAAATAAATAAGAAAAAAATACATGAAGAAAATTATAAGTTCAACAAAGAGATGGAAATTATAAAAAAGAACCAACAAATTTCTGGATCTGAGGAATAAATGATCAAACTAAAAAATGGAGGAAAGAGCTTCAAAAATAGACTCAATCAAACATAAGAGAGAGTCTATAAACTCAACAAGAGGTCATTTGAGGAGGTTGGAGAAAAGATGGCAGAGTAGAAGGACTTGAGCTCACCTTTTCTCACAAAACACTAAAGTCACAACTAACTGCCAAACAACCATCAACAAAAAGAATGGGACCTAACAAAAAATATATTCTACTTCCAAAGACAAAGAAGAAACCACAACAAGATGATAGGTGGGGTGCATTCGCGATACAATAAAATCCCATACATGCCAGGTGGGTGGCCCACAAACTGGAAAATAATCATATCACAGAGGGTCTCCCACAAGAGTGAGAGTTCAGAGCAGCACGTCAGACTCCCAAGCCTGGGAGTCTGGAATCAGGAAGAGGAGTCTCCAGATCATTTGGCTTTGAAGGCCAGCAAGGCTTGATTTCAGGACCTCCACAGGTATGGAGTAAACAGAAACTCCACTCTTTGAGGGTGCACACAAGCTCTCACGTGCACCAGGAACCCAGGGAAAAGGCAGTGATTTCAAAGGAGCTGGGGTCAGACGTACCTGCTGGTCTTGGAGGGTCTCCTGGGAAAGTAAGTGGTGGCTGTGGCTCACTAGGAACAAGGACACTGGTGGCAGAGGTACTGGGAAATATTCATTGGCATGAGCTCTCCTGGAGGCCACCATTTTGAAACCAAGACCTGACTCCACCCAACAGCCTGCAAGTTCCAGTGCTGGTACGTCTCAGGCCAAACAATCAATAGGGTTGGAACACAGCACAATGCATCAGCAGACAGGGTGCCTAAAATCATCCTGAGTCCACAGACTCACCTAAACACACCTCATGACACAGCCCTGCTCACCAGAAGTACAAGACCCAGCTCCACCCAAGCAGTGGGTAGGCATGAGTCTCTCACACCAGGAAGCCTGCACAAGCCTCTTAAACCAACTTCACCGACCAGGGGGCAGAAACCAGAAGGAAGGGGAACTACAACACTGTAGCCTGTGGAACAGAAACAGCAATCACAGAAAGTTAGCCAAAATGATATGGCAGAGGAATATGTTTCAGACCAAGAAACAAGATAAAACACAGAACAACAAAGTGAAGAGGAGATATGCAAACTACCTGAAAAATAATTCAAAGTAATGATACTAAAGGTGATAAAAGATCTCAGGAAAGAATGGAGACACAGACCAGTAAGAAACAAGAAATATTTAATGAAAAGCTAGAAGATATAAAGAACAAAGATGAAGAATACAATAACTGAAGTGAAAAAATACACTAGAAGGAATCAATCAATAGGAGAATAAATGAGGCAGAAGAATGGGTAAGTGAGCAGGGAGACACAGTGGTGGAAATCACTACCATGGAACAGAATAAAGAAAAATGAAAAGAATGAGGACATTTTAAGAGACCTCTGGGACAATGTTAAATGCACCAACATTCACATTATATGAGTCTCAGAAAGAAAACAGAGAGAGAATGGGTCTGAGAAAATATCTGAAAACATAATAGATGAAAACTTCCCTAACATGGGAAGGGGAAGAGTCACCCAAGTCCAGGAAGCTTAGAGACTGCCATAAAGGATAAATACAAGGAGGAACATGCCAAGACAAATATTAATCAAATTGACAAAAATTAAAGACAGAGAAAATATTAAAAGCAACAAGGGAAAAGCAACAAATAACATACAAGGGAGTCCCCATAAGGTTATAAACTGAGTTTTCAGCAGAAACTCTCCAGGGAAGAAGAGAGTGGCACAATATATATAAAATAATGAAAGGGAAAAACCTACAAACAAGAATACTTTAACCATCAAGGCTCTCATTCAGACCTGATGGAAAAATCAAAAGAATTACAGACAAGCAAAAGCTAAGACAATTCAGCACCACCAAACCAGCTATACAACAAATGCTAAAGGAACTTCTCTAAGTAGAAAAGAAAAGGACACAACTATAAAAAAGATAATTACAAATGGGAAAGCTCACCCATAAAGGAAACCATACAGTAAAGGTAGAAAGTCAAACAAAAAACAAATACGATATCAAAACCAGCAATTGTGAGAAGAGAAGAGTATAAATGCAGGATATTGTAAATGAATTTGAAACTAAAAAACAGCAACTTAAAAGAATCTTGTGTATTTAACATGCCATAACAAAACATTCTGCTAACCACAAACCAAAAATCTACAATAGCTACACACACACAAAAGAATAAGGGATCCAAACACAACACTAAATTTAGTCATCAAATCACAAGAGAAGAGAACAAACAAGGAAAGGAAGAAAAAAGACATAAGAACAAATCCAAACAATTTACAAAATGGCCATAAGAACATACATATTGATAATTATCTTGAATGTAAATGGATTAAATGCTCCAACAAACAGACATAGACTGGCTGAATGAATTTTAAAAAAAAAGACATATATATGCTATCTACCAAGGACCAACTTCTGATTTAGGGACACATACAGACTCATACTGAGGGGATGGAAAAAGTTATTCCATACAAATGGAAGTCAAGAGAAAGCTGGAATAACAATAATCATATCAGACAAAATTGGCTTTAAAATAAAGATGGTTACAAGAGACAAAGGACATTACATATGATAAAAAGGATCAATCCAAGAAAGAGATATAACAATTATAAATATATATGACCCCAAAAAAGGAGCACCTCAATATATAAGGCAAATGCTAACAGTCATAAAAGGAGAAATTGACAACAAGACAATAATAGTAACGGATTTTAACACCCTACTTTCATCAATGGACAAATCATTCAGACAGAAAATCAATAAGGAAACACCGTCCTTAAATGAAACATTAGACCAGATGAACTTAAGTGATATTCATAGAGCATTCCATCCAAAGCAGCAGAATACAGCCATAAAATGAAACGAAACTGAGTTATTTGTAGTGAGGTGGATGGACGTAGAGTCTGTCATACAGAGTGAAGTAAGTCAGAAAAATAAAAACAAATACCATATGCTAACACATATATATGGAATCTAAAATTTAAAAAAAATTGTTATGAAGAACCTAGGGGCAGGACAGGAATAAAGACACAGACATAGAGAATGGACTTGAGGCCATAGGGAGGGGGAAGAGTAAGCTGGGACAAAGTGAGAGAGTGGCATGGACTTATATATGTTACCAAATGTAAAATAGATAGCTAGTGAGAAGAAGCCACATAGAACAGGGAGGTCAGCTTGGTGCTCTGTGACCACCTAGAGAGGTGGAATAGGGAGGGTGGGAGGAGACATGGGGATATATGTATATGTATAGCTGATTCACTTTGTTATAAAGCAGAAACTAACACACCACTGTAAAGCAATTATCCTCCAATAAAAATGTTTTTAAAAAAAGGAGCAGAATACACAATCTTCTCAAGTGCACATGGAACATTCTTTAGGATTGATCACATACTGGGCCACAAAATGAGCCTCGGTAAATTTAAGAAAATTGAAATCATAACAAGCAACTTCTCCAAACACAATGCTATGAGATTAGAAATAAACTTCAAGAAAAAAAATGTAAAAAACACAAGCACATGGAGGCTAAATGCAACTAAACAACCTATGGATCACAGAAGAAATCAAAGAAGAAATAAAAAAATACCTAGAGACAAATGAAAATATGACAATTCAAAACCCATGGGATACAGCAAAAGCAGTTCTAAGAGGGGAGTTTCTAGCAATAAATTCTTACCTCACGAAGCAAGAAAAATCTCAAATAAACAACCTAACTTTACATCTAAAGCAACTAGAGAAAAAAACAAAACCCAAAGTTAGTAGAAGAAAAAGAATCATAAAAATCATAGCAGAAATAAATGAAATAGAAATGTGGAAAACAACAGAAAAGATTAACAAAACTAAAAGTTGGTTGTTTGGAAAGAGGAACAAAACTGATAAACCTTTAGACAGACTTATACAGAAAAAAAGGGAGAGGGCTCAAAGTAAAATATATATATATACAAATGAAAAAGGAGAATTTACAGCTGACTCCAAAAATAAAATAAAATAAATCACAAAGGATCATAAAAGACTACTACAAGCAACTATATGCCAATAAATTGGACAACCTAGAAGAAATGGACAAATTCTTGGAAAGGTACAGTCTCCCAAGACTGAACCAGGAAGAAATAGAAAATATGAACAAAGAAATCACAAGTGCTAAAATTGAAAGTGTGATGTAAAAACTCCCAACAAACAAAAGTCCTGGACCAGATGGCTTTGTGGACAAATTCTATCAAACTTTTAGAGAAGAGTTAACACCTATCCTTCTGAAACTATTCCAAAAAATTGTAGAGCAAGGCACACTTCTGACCTCATTCTATGAGGTCACCATCTCCCTGATACCAAAACCAGACACATACACTAAATCCCCTACATATGAACGAGTTCCATTCTGAGAGCACGTTCTTAGGTCCAATTTGTTCATAAGTCCAGCAAAGTTAGCCTAGGTACCAAAGTAACAATATCAGCTATATAGTACTGTACTGTAATAGGTTTATAATACTTTTTACACAAATAATGCATAAAAAACACAAAAATAAAGAAAACATTTTTAATTGTACAGTACAGTACCTTGAAAAGTGCAGTAGTACAGTACAACAGCTGGCATACAGGGACTGGCATCGAGTGAACAGTCAGGAAGAGTTATTGACTGGAGGACGGAGAGGAGGTGGGAGATGGTAGAGCTGAAGGATCATCAGCAATAGGAGATGGAGGGCAAGCTGCAATTTCACTCACACCTGATGTTGATGGCACATGTCCAGGTTCCTTGCTGCATTCAATTCAATCTACCCACTTGAAAAAAATAATCCAGCAATGTCTGGGTAGTAGCTCTGTTTCTCTTCTCATAAATGACATGGTAGCAATGGATTGCATTCTGAACGGCTGCTGCAACTTTCGTGTACTGTTCTATATTCGGATCTTGTGCCTCAAAACCTAACAGTGCCTCCTCAAATAAAGAAAATCACCTTGCCACTTCCTGCATCATGAATCTCTTCAGTTCTTCAGTTACTCCTTCTTCCTCTTGTCTCTCTTCATCCTTTTTCGGGGCCTCCAATTCCATCAGGTCTTCATTAGCAAGCTCCTCGTGTTGCACAGCAAGGAGTTCAACATAGTTATCCTCTTGCAGATCTAGCTCCAGCTTCTCATTGAGGGTCACTAAGTTGCTGAAGACCTCTTTGGACTCCTCATCCACCTTCTCAAATCCATGAAAATCATGAACAAACTGCAGGCAAATGTTCTTCCAAACCCCATACATGGTGATGGCCGTAACCTCACGTCAAGCAAAGTCAATGATTTTTTATGGCCTTGTAGATGTTATAGTCTTTCCAAAAGTGTCACAAGGTTGTTCCTGATTTGTCACTCACCTTTAGCGCCTGACAAAAAAAGTGTGATGTAAATAATATTTCTTGAAAATCGCTATAACTCCCTTGTCCATAGGTTGGATGAGCAACGTAATATTTGGTTGCAGATATACTACTTTGACGTTGGGATAAAAGTCATCCATGAATGGGGGGTAGTCTGGAGCATTGTTGAGAAGCAAAAGAATGTTAATGGGACATCCTTCTCCAAGAAGTATTATCTACCTCCAGGAAAATGTGGTGGAAAAACCAGTCCTGGAAAATGGACTGTGTAACCCAGGCTTTAGTGTTACACTTACAAACAACAGGAAGAGAGCCATTACCTATGTTTTTAAGGGCTCTTGGTTTCTCTGAATGATAAACTAAGATAAACTAAGAGAGGCTTCAGCTTCATATGCCTGGAATCATTGTCACCAAACAAAAGAGTTAGCCTATCCTTTACTGCTTTATAACCTGGCATCAACATTTCCTCCTTACTGATGTTTTTCCGGAAGTGCTTCAGGAAATTCCTGGGCAGCTACGATATCTGCACCCACTGCCTCACCACTTACTTTCATGTTGAGATGGTTGGCCCTAGCCTTGAACCAGTGAAACCAGCCGTGGCTGGCATTAAAAAATGTGCCTTCTGATTCTTCACCTTGTTTATTCTTCAAGTCTTCATAAAGGTTTTTAGCTTTCTCTTGAATCATCATTAAGTGGAGTGGGATTTGACAATAATGCTGATTCTGAATCCACACACTGAGAAGTTTCTCCATCTCCTCCATCATTTTTCCACCCTTCTTTGATACTACTGCTGATGTCATCAGCATAGCAGACATCACATATTCAATGATCTTCTCCTTGTTCTTTAGAATCATGCTGATGGTTGAACAATTCATGTTATAAGAACAAGTGATGGGAGGATCTTCAAGATGATGGAGGAGTAAGATGTGGAGATCACCTTCCTCCCCATAAATACATCAAAAATATATCTACATGTGGAACAACTCCTCCAGAACACCTACTGAACACTGGCAAAAGACCTCAGACTTCCCCAAAGGCAAGAAATTCCCCATGTATCTGGTTAGGGAAAAAGAAGAAACAGGACAAAAGAATAGGGACAGGACCTGCATCACTGGGAGGGAGCTGTGAAGGAGGAAAAGTTTCCACACAGAAGGAAGCCCTTTCACTTGTGGAGACGGGTGTGTGTGCAGTGGGGGGCGAAGCTTTGGAGCCATGGAGGAGAGCACAACAACAGGGGTACAGAGGGCAAAGTGCAGAGATTCCCACACAGAGGATCAGTGCCGATCAGAACTCATGAACCTGAGAGGCTTGTCTGCTCACCCGCTGGGGTGGGTGGGGGCTGGGAGCTGAGGCTTGGGCTTCAAAAGTCAGATCCCAGGGAGAGGAGTGAGGTTGGCTATTTGAACACAGCCTAAAGGGGCTAGTGCACCACAGCTAGTTGAGAGACAGTCCGGGAAAATCTCTGGACCTGCCTAAGGGAAAGAGACCCTTGTTTGGGGGTGCATGAGGAGAGGGAATTCCTTCCCTGTCTGCCCACAGAAGGCAGAGCACTGCTTAAGTGAGATCCAATGACGGATGCAAGCCACGGCTATCACTGTACACTACAGAGAGGGGCATGAAACGCTAACGATGCTGCTGCAGCCAACAAGAATCCTATGTGCAAGCACAGGTCACTATCCACAACACCTCTCCTGAGAACCTGTGCAGTCTGCCACTGCCAGGGTCCCATGACCCAGGGAAAAATAACCCTGGATAACACATGGCATGCCTCAGGCTGTTGCAATGTCACACTGGCCTCTGCTGCCATAGACTCGTCCCACATTCCGTACCCCTCCCTCTCCCCAGCCTGAGTGAGCCAGACCCCCTAATCAGCCGCTGCTTTAACCCCCTCTTGTCTGGGGGAAGAACAGATGCCAGAGAGCAACCTACACGTAGAGGCAGGGCCAAATCCAAAGCTGAACCCCAGGAGCTGTGTGAAAAAAAAAGAGAAAGAGAAATTTCTCCAAGTGGCCTCAGGAGCAGCAGATTAAATCTCCGCAATCATTTTGATGTACCCCACATCTGTGGAATACATGAATATACAACGAATCATCCCCAAATTGAGGCAGTGGACTTTAGGAGCAACTGTAGACTTGGGGTTTGCTGTATGCGACTGACTATTTTCAGATTTATATGTTTATCGTAGTTTAGTTTTTATAGCTTATTATCATTGGTGAATTTGTTTATTGGTTTGGTTGCTCTCTTTTTTCTTAATTACTTTTTAATTTTTAATTTTAATAATATTTAAAAACATTTTTAATTACTTTATTTTTCTCTTTCTTCCTTTCTTCCTTCCTTTCTTTCTTTCTTTCTTTCTTTCTTTCTTTCTTTCTTTCTTTCTTTCTTTCCCTCCCTCCCTCCTTCCTTCCTTCCTTCCTTCCTTTTTTCTTTCTTTCTTTCTTTCCTTCTTTCTTCATTTTCTTCTGAGGTATGTGGCTGACAGGGTATCTATGCTCTGGCCGAGTGTCAGGCCTGAGCCTCACAGGTGGGAGAGCCAAGTTCAGGACATTTGATGACCAGAGACCTCTTGGCCCCACGTAGTATCAGTTAGCAAGAACTCTCGCAGAGATATCTGTCTAAACACAAAGACCCAGCTCCACTCAACAACCATCAAGCTACAGTACTTGACACCCCATGCCAAATAATTAGCAAGAAAGGAACAGAACCCCACCAATTAACAGAGAGACTTCCTAAAATCAAAATAAGTTCACTGACACCTCAGAACATACCACCAGACTTGGTCCTGCCCACCGGAAAGACAAGATTCAGACTCATCCACCAGAACACAGGCACCAGTCTCCTCCACCAAGAAGCCTACACAACCCACTGAACCAACCTTACTCACTGGGGGTAGAAAACAAAAACAATAGGAACTATAAACCTGCAACTTATGAAAAAGAGACCCCAAACACGGTAAGGTAAGCAAAATGAGAAGACAGAGAAATACACAGCAGATGAAGGAACAACGTATAAAACCAACAGACCAAACAAATGAAGAGGAAATAGGCAGTCTACCTGAAAAAGAATTCAGAGTAATGATAGTCAAGATATCCAAATCTTGGAAATAGAATGAAGAAAACAGAAGAAGGTTTAAAAACGACCTAGAAGAACTAAAGAGCAAACAAACAATGATAAGCAACACAATAAATGAAATTAAAAATTATCTAGAAGGAATCAATAGCAGAATAACTGAAGCAGAAGAAGAGATAAGTGACCTGGAAGATAAAATAGTGAAAATAACTACTGCAGAGCAGAATAAAGAATAATGAAAAGAATTCAGGACACTCTCCAAGGTCTCTGGGACAACATCCAATGCACCACCATTTGAATTATAGGGGTCCCAGAAGAAGAAGAGAACAACAAAGGGACTGAGAAAATATTTGAAGAGATTATAGTTGAAAACTTCCCTAATATAGGAAAGGAAATCAAGTCCAGGAAGCACAGAGAGTCTAATAGAAGGAAAAATCCAAGGAAAGACACGCCAAGACACATATTAATCAAACCATCAAAAATTAAATACAAAGAAAAGACTATTAAAAGCACCAAGGGAAAAGCAACAAATAACATACAAGGGATCACCATAAGGTTAACAGTTGATTATTCAGCAGAAACTCTGCAAACCAGAAGGGAGTGGCAGGACATATTTAAAGTAATGAAAGGCAAAAGCCTACAACTAATATTATTCTACCTATCAAGGATCTCATTCAGATATGATGGAGAAATTAAAATTTCACAGACAAGTAGAAGCTAAGAAAATTCAGCACCACCAAACCAACTTTACAACAAATGCTAATGGAACTTCTCTAAGCAGGAAACAAAAGAGAAGGAAAAGACCTACAAAAACAAACCCAAAACAACTAAGAAAATGGTAACAGGAACATACATATTGATAATTACCCTAAATGTAAATGGATTAAAGGCTCAAAGGAAAAGACACAGACTTGCTGAATGGATACATAAACAAGAACCATATATACCCTGTCTAAAAGAGACCCACTTCAAACCTAGGAACACATTCAGGCTGAAAGTGAGGGAACGGGAAGAGCTATTCCCTGAAAATGGAAATCCAAAAGAAGGGGAGCAGCAATACTTATATCAATCAGACAAAATAAACTTTAAAATAAAGACTATGACAAGAGGCAAAGAAGGACACTGCACAATGATCAAGGGATCAATTCAAGAAGAAGATATAACAATTGTAAATATGCACCCAAAAAAGGAGCACCTCAATACATAAGGCAAATGGTAACAGCCATAACAGGAGAAATCGATAGTAGCACAATAACAGTAGGGGACGTTAACACCCCACTTTCACCAATGGACAAATCATCCAAAATGAAAACAAATAAGGAAACAGAAGCTTTAAATGATAAATTAAACAAGATGTACTTGATTGGTATATATAAGACATTCCCCCCAAAGAGAGCAGAATACACTTTCTTCTCAAGTACTCATGGAACATTCTCCAGCACAGATCATATCTTGGGTCACAAATCACACCTTGGTATACTTAAGAATATTGAAATCATATCAAGTATTTTCTCAACCACAGCGTTATGAGACTAGATAACCAAAACAGAAAAAAGCTGTAAAAAATACAAACACATGAAGGTTGCAATATGATGATAAATAACCAAGAGATCACTGAAGAAATCAGAGAGGAAATAAAAAAATACCGGGAAACAAATGGTAATGAAAATACGACAGCCCAAAACCTATGGGAGGCAGCCAAAGTAACTCTAAAAAGGAAGTTTATAGCAATACAATCCTACCTCAAGAAACAAGAAAAGTCTCTAATAAACAACATAAACTTACACCCAAAGCAATTAGAGAAAGAAGAAAAACAACAAAAAATCCCAAAGTTAGCAGAAGGAAAGAAATCATGAAGATCATATCAGAAATAAATGTAAAAGCAATGAAG
Organism: Monodon monoceros; assembly: GCF_005190385.1. Taxonomy (NCBI): domain Eukaryota; kingdom Metazoa; phylum Chordata; class Mammalia; order Artiodactyla; family Monodontidae; genus Monodon; species Monodon monoceros. The sequence continues at coordinate 65,901,508 of NW_021703779.1, read as the reverse complement.
AAAACAATAACAAATATCAAAAAATCTAAAAGCTGATTCTTTGAGAAGTTATACAAAATTGACAAACCATTAGCCAGACTCAATAAGAAGAAAAGGGAGAAGATGTAAATCAACAGAGTTAGAAATGAAAAAGGAGAAGTAACAACTGGCAATGCGGAAACACAAAGGACCATGAAAGATAATGATCTCTCATGATTGGCACCTATATTCCAATAAAATGGACAAATTGGAAAAATGGACAAATTCTTAAAAAAGCACAACCTTCTGAGACTGAAACAGGAAGAAATAGAAAATATACACAGACCAATCACAAACACTGAAACCAAAAGCGTGATTAACACTCTTCCAACAAACAAAAGCCCAGGACCAGATGGCTCCTCAGGCGAATTCTATCAAACATTTAGAGAAGAGCTAACACCTATCCTTCTCAAACTCTTCCAAATATAGCAGAGGGAGAAACACTCCCAAACTCATTCTACGAGGCCATCATCACCATGATACCAAAACCAGACAAAGAAATCACATAAAAGAAAACTACAGGCCAATATCAATGATGAACACAGATGCGAAAATCTCAACATAATACTAACAAACAGAATCCAGCAGCACATTAAAAGGATCATACTCCATGATCAAGTGGGGTTTATCCCAATAATGCAAGGATTCTTCAATATAAGCAAATTAATCAATGTGATACACCATATTAACAAATTGAAGGAGAACAACCATACGATAATCTCAATAGATTCAAAAAAAAGCTTTTGACAAAATTCAACACCCATTAATAATAAAAACCCTCCAGAAAGTAGTCATAGGGGGAAATTACCTCAACATAATCAAAGCCATAAATGACAAACTCACAGTCAACTTTGTGCTCAATGGTGAAAATCTGAAACCATTTCCACTAAGATCAAGACAAGGTCACCACATTATTCAACAGAGTTTTGAAAGTTTTATCCACAGCAATCAGAGAAGAGAAAGAAATAAAAAGAAAACAAATCAGAAAAGAAGTAAAACTCACTGTTTGAAGATGACATGATACTACACATACAGAATCCTAAATATGCCACCAGAAAACTACTAGAGCTAAATCAAACAATTTAGGAAAGTACCAGGATCCAAAATTACTGCACAGAAAACTCTTGCACTCCTATACACTAACAAAAATTCTGAAAGAGAAATTAAGGAAACACTGCCATTTACCATTGCAACAAAAAGAATAAAATGCCTAGGAATAAACCTACCTAAGGAGAAAACAGACCTGTATGCAGAAAACTATAACACACTGATGAAAGTAATCAAAGATGATACAAACAGATGGAGAGATACATCATGTTCTTGGATTGGAAGAATCAACATTGTGAAAATGACTATACTACCCAAATCAATCTGCAGATATAATGTAATCCCTATCAAACTACCAATGGCACTTTTCACAGAATTAGAACAGAAATTTCACAATTTGTATGGAAATTAAAAAGACCCTGAATAGCCAATGCAATCCTGAGAAAGAAAGTGGAGCTGGAGGAATCAGGCTCCTGGTCTTCAGAATATACTACAAAGCTACAGTCATCAAGACAGTATGGTACTGGCACAAAAAGAGAAATATAGATCAATGGGACAGGATACAAAGCTGGGAGCTAAACCCATGCACATATGGTCACCTTATCTTTGATAAATGAGGCAAGAATATACAGTGGAGAAAAGACAGCCCCTTCAATAAGTGGTGCTGGGAAAACTGGACAGCTACATGTAAAATAATGAAATTAGAACACTATCTAACCCCATACACAAAAATAAACTCAAAATGGATTAAAGGCCTAAATATAAGGCTACACACTATAAAATGCTTAGAGGAAAACACTCTGACATAATTCATAGTAAGATCCTTTTTGACCCATGTCCTAGAGAAATGGAAATAAAAACAAAAACAAACCAGTGGGGCCTAATGAAGCTTAAAATCTTTTGCACAACAAAGGAAACCATAAACAAGATGAAAAGGTAACGCTCAGAATGTGAGAAAATATTTGCAAATGAAGCAAGTGACAAAGGATTAATATCCAAAATATACAAGATGCTCATGTAGCTCAACATCAAAATAAATAAATAAACCAAATCCAAAAATTGGCAGAAGACCTAAATAGACATTTCCCCAAAGAAGATATACAGATTGCTAACAAACACATGAAAGGATGCTCAACATCACTAATTATTAGAGAATTGCAAATCAAAACTACAATGAGATATCACCTCACACTGGTCAGAAAGACCATCATCAATAAATCTACAAACAATAAATGCTGGAAAGGGTGTGGAGAAAAGGGAACCCTCTTGCACTGTGGGTGGGAATGTAAGTTAATATGGCCATTATGGAGAACAGTATGGAGGTTCCTTAAAAAACTAAAAATAGAACTACCATATGACCTAGCAATCCCACTACTGGGCATATACACTGAGAAAACCATAATTCAAAAAGAGTCATGTACCACAGTGTTCATTGCACCACTATTTACAATAGCCAGGACATGGCAGCAACCTTAGTGTCCATCAACAGATGAATGGATAAAGAAGATGTGGTCCATAGATATACAATGGAATATCACTCAGCAATAAAAAGAAACAAAATTGAGTTATTTGTAGTGGGGTGGGTGGACCTCGAGTTTGTCATACAGAGTGAAGCAAATCAGAAAGAGAAAAACAAATACTGTATGCTAACACATATATATGGAATCTATAAAAAGAAATGGCTCTGAAGAACTTAGGCACAGGACAGGAATAAAGACACAATCATAGAGAATGGATGTGAGGACACAGGGATGGGGAATGGTAAGCTGGGAAGAAGTGAGAGAGTGGCATTGACATATATACACTACCAAATGTGAAATAGATAGATAATGGGAAGCAGCTGCATAGCACAGGGAGATCACCTCAGTATTTGTGACTACCTAGAGGGGTGGGATAGGGAGGGTGGGGGGGAGGGACACACAAGAGGAAAGAGATATGGGGATATATATATATGTATATAACTAATTCTCTTTGTTATACTGCAGAAACTAATACAACAATGTAAAGCAATTATACTCCAATAAAGATGTTAATAAAAAAAAAGTGAAGTGTAACATCATTTCCCCTTGCTCCACTGTCTCAATTATTTTCACTTTTGTTTCCATACACTAACAATAAAAATAAGAAAGAAGAATTAAGGAATTAATCCCCTTTGCCATCACATCAAGAAGAATAAAATACCTAGGAATAAAACTACCTAAGGTGGCAAAAGACCTGTACTCCAAAAACTATAAGACACTGTTGAAAAAAAATCAAAGATGACACAAACATATGGAAAGACATACTGTGTTCTGGCATTGGAAGAGTCCACATTGTTAAAATGACTCTACTAACCAAGGCAATTTACAGATGCAATACAATCCCTATGAAATTACCAAGGACATTTTTCCAAGAAATAGAACTGAAGTCATAAAATTTGTATGGAGACACAAAAGACCCCAAATAGAAAGCAATCTTGAGAAGGAAAAGCGGAGCTGGAGGAATCAGCGTTCCTGCATTAAAGTATACTACAAAGCAACAATAATTAAAATAGTATGGTGTATCACATTGATTTATCTGAGTATATTGAAGAATCCTTGCATTCCTGGAATAAACCCCACTTGATCATGGTGTATGATCCTTTTAATGTGCTGTTGGATTCTGTTTGCTAGTATTTTGTTGAGGATTTTTGCATCTATGTTCATCAGTGATATTTGCCTGTAGTTTTCTTTCTTTGTGACATCTTTGTCTGGCTTTGGTATCATGATTATGATGGCATCGTAGAATGAGTTTGAGAGTGTTCCTCCCTCTACTATATTTTGGAAGAGTTTGAGAAGGATAAGTGTTAGCTATTCTCTAAATGTTTGACACAACTGGTCTGTGAAGCCATCTGGTCCATCATCAAAAAATCTACAAACAATCAATTCTGGAGAGGGTGTGGAGAAAAGGGAACACTCTTGCACTGTTGGTTGGAATATAAATTGATACATCTACTATGGAGAACAGTATGGAGGTTCCTTAAAAAACTAAAAATAGAGCTACCATACGACCCAGCAGTCCCATTACTGGGCATATACCCTGAGAAAATCATAATTCAAAAAGAGTCATGTACCAAAATGTTCATTGCAGCTAGCCAGGAGATGGAAGCAACCTAAGTGTCCATCATCGGATGAATGGATAAGGAAGATGTGGCACATATATACAATGGTATATTACTCAGCCATAAAAAGAAATGAAATTTAGTTATTTGTAGTGAGGTGGATGGACCTAGAGTCTGTCATACAGAGTGAAGTAAGTCAGAAAGAGAAAAACAAATACCATATGCTAACACATATATATGGAATTTAAGAAAAAAAAAGTCATGAAGAACCTAGGGGTAAGATGGGAATAAAGACACAGACCTACTAAAGAATGGACTTCAGGATATGAGAAGGGGGAAGGGTAAACTGTGACAAAGTGAAAGAGTGGCATGGACATATATACACTATCAAATGTAAAATAGATAGCTAGTGGGAAGCAGCCACATAGCACAGGCAGATCAGCTCCGTGCTTTGTGACCACGTAGAGGGGTGGGATAGGGAGGGTGGGAAGGAGGGAGACGCAAGAGGGAAGAGATATGGGAACATATGTATATGTATAACTGCTTCACTTTGTTATAAAGCAGAAACTAACACACCAATGTAAAGCAATTATACTCCAATAATGGTGTTAAAAAAGTAAAAAATAATAAAATAGGAGGAATCCACCTACCCAATTTCAAGACATTATTTGGCTACAGTAATCAAGATTGTGTGGTATTGCTAGACAAATAGATACACAGATCAATGGAAAAGAACAGAGGACACAGAAATAGATGCACACAAATATCCCCAACTGATTTTTTGACAAAAGTTCAAAAGCAATTCAAGGGAGGATAGGTGGTCTTTCAACTTATTGCGGAAACAATGACATATCTAGGCAATAAAATAAACCTTGATCTCAGTCTTACCGCTAACACAAAATTAACTCAGAATGTATCAAAGACTTAAAGGTAGAATGTGAAGATATTAACCTTTTAGAAAATAAATGAGAAAATCTTCAATATCTTGGACTAGATGGAATTGTTAGACTTGATACCAAAAACATGATCCATAAAAGGAAAAATTAATAAGTGGACTTCATTAAAAATAAAATGTTTTACTGTGCACAGGACCCTATTCAGAAGATGAAAGGACAAGCTACAGAGTAGGATAATCAAGCCACATATCCAACAAAATATCTAGAATAAAGAACTCTCAAAACTCACCAATACAAAATCAAGCAATCTGATTAAAACATGGGCAAAAGACGTGAAGAAACATTTCACAGAAGACATACAGATGGCAAATGAGCACATGAAAGGTTATTTAACATCATTAGCCATTAGGAAATGCTAATTAAAACCACAATGAGATACTACTAAACACTTATCAGAATGACTAAAATAAAAATTAATGACAAGACCGAATGCTGGTGAGGATGCAGAGATACTGAATAATGTTATATTACTAGTGGTGATGAAGAACACTGCAGCCACTGGTACTCTTTGGCAGGTTAAAACAATAATAACAACAAAAGAAAGCACCTTAACGTGTAACTACCATGTGTCTCAGAAGTTATACTTCTGGACAATTATCCCAGAGAAGTAAAGATCTATGTTTACACAAAAACAGGTACCCAGATGTTTATAGCAGCTCTATTCATAATAGTACAAAATTGGAAGCATCTAGATGTCCATCAGTGGATGAATGTTTAAAAAAACTGGCACATCGCAACAAAAAGTATTAAACTATTGACACCTTACAACAACCTGGATGAATCTCCAAAGAATTATGCTGAGTAAAAAAGCCAACCTCAATAGATTACATATTTGATGTTTCTATTTATTCAACATGCTTGAAATTACAAATTATAGAAATGGAGAACAGATCATGGTTGCGGAGTTTATTAGGAGGTGGGAGCACCAGAAGGGAGATAATGTGGTTATAAAAGAGCAACATTAGGGATCTTTGTGGAGAGGAAAATGTTCCAGATCTTGACTGTATCAATGTCAATATCCTGGTTGTGATATTCAACTACACTTTTGCAAGATGTTTCCTTTAGGGAACTGAATAAAGGATTCAGAGAATAATAATAATAAAAAAACAGTATGATACTGGCATAGAAACATGTATACATGAATGGATCAGGATAGAAAGTCCAAAAGCAAACCCACACACCTATGGACAATTAATCTATAACAAAGGAGGCAAGAATATACAATGGAGAAAAGACAGTCTCTTCAGTAAGTGGTAATGGGAGAACTGGACAGCTACATGTAAAAGAATGAAATTAGAACACTATCTAACCCCATACACAAAAATGAACTCAAAATGGATTAAAGACCTAAATGTAAGAACAGATACTATGAAACTCTTAGAGGAAAGCATAGGAAAAACACTCTTTTACATAAATCACAGCAAGATTTTCTTCAATCCATCTCAGAGTAATGGAAATAAAAAGAAAAATAAACAAATGGAACCTAATTTTATTCAAAAGCTTTGCACAGCAAAGGATACCATAAAAAAAAAAGACTAGCCACAGAATGGGAGAAAAGATTTGCAAAAAATGTGACCCACAAAGGATTAAGCCCCCAAATATACAAAGAGCTCATACAGCTCAATATCAAAAAAAAAACAACACCTCAATCAAAAAATGAGCAGAAGATCTAAATAGACATTTCTCCAAAGTAGACATACAGATGGCCAAAGAGTACATGAAAAGATGTTCAACCTCACTAATTATTAGAAAATGCAAATCAAAACTAAAATGGGGTAACACATCACACCAGTCGGAATAGCCATTATCAAACAAAAAATCTACAAAAATTAAATGCTGGAAAGGATGTGGAGAAAAGGGAACGCTTCTACACTGTTGGTGGGAATGTAAATTGGTAGAGCCACTATGGAGAACAGTATGGAGGTTTCTTAAAAAGCTAAATATAGAGCTACCATATGATCCAGCAATCCCATTCCTGGGCATATATTCAGAAAAAAACATAATTCAAAAAGATACATGCATGACAATATTCATTGCAGAATAATTTACAATAGCCAAAACATGGAAGCAACCAAAATGTCCCTTGACAGATGAATGGATTAAGAAGATGTGTTACATATATACAATGGAATGTTACTCAGCCATAAAAAAGAATTAAATAAGGCCATTTGCATCAACATGCATAGATCTAGAGATTATCATTCTAAGTGAAGTAAGTCAGACAAAGACAAATATATCATATCACTTATGTGTGGAACCACAAAAAGTGATACAAAGGACATTAAGAAACCCCATGAAAACAGAAGAAATTATGAAACTCACTGGTAAAGCTAAATATATAATGAAATTCAGGAAATGTTTTCTGGTGTTTTGTAAAGTACTTTTAACTAGCATAAAAGTTAAAAGACAATAATATTTAAAATATTACAAAAATTTTTAATGAATGCACAATCTAAAAAGATATGAATTGAGACATCAATTATATAAAATTTTGAGAGGGAATAACATATAGTTTTTGTAGACAACTGAAATTAAATTGTTATCAGCTTTACATAGACTCTTATAACTATAGATGTTTTATGTAAGCCTCATGGCAATCACATAGTAAAAACCTACAGTAGGTACTAAAAATATATATAGAAAGAAAACAAAGTATTACAATATGGAAAATCATCAATCACAAAGGAATGCAGTTATAGAGGAAGAAAGGAGCAAGGACACTACAAAATAGGCAGAAAACCATAAGGTGGCAAGAGTAAGGCTTGATTTATCAATAGTTACTTTAAATGTAGATGGAATAAGTTATCTAATCAAAAGGTATAATGTAACTAAATGGATAATAAAAGACACAACTATATGTTGCCTACAAGAGACTCACTTCAGGTTTAAGGACATACACAGTCTTAAACAAAAGAAATGAAAAAAAATATTTCATGCAAATGGAAACCAAAAGAGAACAGATGTATTTATATAGACAAAATAAACTTTAACTTAAAGCTGTAACAAGAAAAAAAGATGGTCATTATATAATGAAAAATAGATGAATTAATCAAGAGGACATAATCTTTGTAAATATATATTCACCCAATACAGGAGCATTTAAATATATAAGGCAAATATTAACAAACCTGAAGGGAGCAGAAATAGACAGCAACACAAAAAAGTAGGGGACTTCAATACCCCACTTTCAATAATGGATAGACCACTAGGCAGAAATTCAATATGAAAACAGAGATTTGATTAACTCCATAGGCCATATGGACCTAACAAACAGCAAAATACATACATATAGGTCAATAACATATGGGACATTCTCCAAACTATTCTCCATATGTTGCTAGACCATAAAAAGAAGGGTTAACAAATTTAAGGAGATTGATATCATATCAAGTGTCTTTTCAATCACAATGATACATAACTAGAAATCAGTAGCAAAAGGAAAATTGGAAAATTCACAACTATGTGGATATTAAACAAAACATTCCTGAACCAATAGGCCACTGAAGAAATCAAAAGGTAAGTAAAAATATCATGAGGAAAATGAAAATGGAAACACAACATAGCAAAAGCTATGGGATGCAGTAAAAGCAGTTCTAAGAAAGATGTTTTTTCTGGGTTTTATTGGTTTGTTTTTTTTAAGATTTTTTTCTTGTTGTTGCAGACCATTTTTAAAGACTTTATTGAATTTGTTACAATATTACTTTTGTTTTAACTTTTGGGTTTTTGAGAGTGAGGAATGTGGGGGTCTTAGCTCTCCAACCAGAGATCGAACCAGCACCCCTTGCACTGGAAGTCTTAACCACTGGACTGACAGGGAAGTCCCTATTTTAATTTACTTTATTTTTTTAAATTTATTGTTTGTTGTTGGTTTTTAAATCTTTACTGGAGTATAATTGCTTTACAATGGTGTGTTAGTTTCTGCTTTATAACAAAGTGAATCAGATATACATATACATATATCATCATATCTCCTCCCTCCTGTGTTTCCCTCACACCCTCCATATTCTACCCCTCTAGGTGGTCACAAAGCACTGAGCTCATCTCTCTGTGCTATGTGGCTGCTTCCCACTAGCTATTTTACATTTGGTGCTGTATATATGTCCATGCCACTCTCTCACTTCTTCCCAACTTACCCTTCCTCCACCCTGTGTCCTCAAGTCCATTCTCTATGTCTGGGTCTTTATTCCAGTCCTGCCCCTAGGTTCATCAGAAACTTTTTATTTATTTTTATTAGATTCCATATATATGTGTTAGCATACAGTATTTGCTTTTCTTTCTGACTTACTTCATTCTATGACAGACTCTAGGTTCATCCACCTCACTACAAATAACTCAAATTCGTTTCTTTTTATGGCAGAGTAGTATTCCATTGTACATATGTGCCACATCTGCTTTATCCATTCATCTGTCGATGGACACCTAGGTTGCTTCCATGTCCTGGCTCTTATAAATAGAGCTGCAATGAACATTGTGGTACATGACCATTTTTGAATTATGGTTTTCTCAGTGTATATGCCGAGTAGTGGGATTGCTGGGTTGTATGAGAGTTCTAATTTTAGTTTTTTAAGGAACCTCCATACTGTTCTCCATAGTGGCTGTATCAATATACATTCCCACCAACAGTGCAAGAGGGTTCCTTTTTCCCCACACTCTCTCCACCATTTATTGCTTATAGATTTTTTGATGATGGCCATTCTGACTGGTGTGAGGTGATACCTCATTAGAGTTTAGATATGTTTTTCTCTAATGATTGGTGATGTTGAGCATTGTTTCATATGTTTATTGGCAATCTGTATATCTTATTTGGAGAAATATCTAGTTAGGTCTTCTGCCCAATTTTGGACTGGGTTGTGTGTGTTTTTGATATTGAGCTGCATGAGCCACTTGTAAATTTTGGAGATTAATCCTTTGTCAGTTGCTTCATTTGCAAATATTTTCTCCCATTCTGAGGGTTGTCCTTTTGTCTTTTTTATGTTTTCCTTTGCTGTGCCAAAGATTTTAAGTTTATTTAGGTCCCATTTGTTCATTTTGGTTTTTATTTCCATTTCTCAAGGATATGTGTCAAAAAGGATCTTACTGTGATTTACATTATTGAGAATTCTGCCTATGATTTCCTCTAAGAGTTTTATAGTGTCTGGCCTTACTCTTAGGTCGTTAATCCATTTTGAGTTTATTTTTGTTTATGGTATTAAGGAGTGTTCTAATTATATTCTTTTACATGTAGCTGTCCAGTTTTCCCGACACCACTTATTGAAGAAGCTGTCTTTTCTCCATTGTATATTCTTGCCTCCTTTATCAGAGATAAGGTGACGATATGTATGTGGGGTTACCTCTGGGCTTTCTATCCTGTCCCACTGATCTATATTTCTCTTTTTGTGCCAGTACCATACTGTCTTGATTACTGTAGCTTTGTAGTATAGTCTGATGTCCAGGAGCCTGATTCCAGCAGATCCATTTTTCTTTGTCATGATTGCTTTGGATATTCGGGGTCTTTTGTTTTTCCATACAAATTGTGAAATTTTTTGTTCTAGTTCTGTGAAAAATGCCACTGGTAGTTTGATAGAGGATCATCGTGTTTTATTGCCATTTGTTTCTAGGTATTTTTTGATTTCATCTTTGATTTCTTCTGTGATCTCTTGGTTATTTAGTAGTGTACTGTTTTACCTCCATGTGTTTGTATTTTTACAGATTATTTTTTCCTGTAATTGATATCTAATCTCATAGCATTGTGATCAGCAAAGATACTTGATACAATTTCAATTTTCTTAAATTTACTGAGGCTTGATTTGTGACCCAAGATATGATCTATCCTGGAGAATGTTCCATGTGCACTTGAGAAGAAAGTTTATTCTGTTGTTTTTGGATGCAATGTCCTATAAATATCAATTAAGTCCATATTGTTTAATGTATCCTTTAAAGCTTGTGTTTCCTTATTTATTTTCATTTTGGATGACCTGTCCATTGGTGAAAGTGGGGTGTTAGAGGCCCTACTATGATTGTCTTACTGTCAATTCCCCCTTTTATGGCTGTTAGCATTTGCCTTACGTATTCAGGTTCTCCTATGTTGGGTGCATAAATATTTACAAATGTTATTTCTTCTTCTAGGAGTGATCCCTTGATCATTATGTAGTGTCCTTCTTTGTCTGTTGTAACAGTCTTTATTTTAAAATCTATTTTGTGTGATATGAGAATTGCTACTCGAACTTTCTTTTGATTTCCATTTGCATGGAACATCTTTTTCCACTCCCTCACTTTCAGTCTGTATGTGTCCCTAGGTCTGAAGTGTGTCTCTTGTAGTCAGCATATATATCTTCTTGTTTTTGTATCCATTCAGCTAGTCTATGTGTTTTGGTTGGGGCATTTAATCCATTTACATTTAAGGTAGGTTTTGATATGTATGTTCCTATTACTATTTTCTTAATTGTTTTGGGTTTCTTTTTGTAGGTAGTTCCTTTCTCTTTCTTCTCCTGCCATGAGAAGTTCCTTCAGCATTTGTCGGAAAGCTGGTTTTGTGGTGCTCAATTCTCTTAGGTTTTCCTTGTCTGTAAAGGTTTTAATTTCTCCATTGAATCCGAATGATATCCTTGCTGGGTGGAGTAATCTTGGTTGTAGGTTTTTGTCTTTCATCACTTTAAATATGTCCTTCCACTCCATTCTGGCTTGCAGAGTTTCTACTGAAAGATCAGCTGTTAACATTTTGGGGATTCCCTTATATGTTATTTGTTGTTTTTCCTTTGTTGCTTTTAATATTTTTTCTTTGTATTTAATTTTTGGTGGTTTGATTAATATGTGTCTTGGCATGTTTCTCCTTGGATTTATCCTCCTATGGGACCATCTGTGCTTTCTGGGCTTGATTGATTTTTTCCTTTCCCATATTAGGGAAGTTTTCCACTATAATCTCTTCAAATATTTTCTCAATCCATTTATTTTTCTCTTCTTCTTCTGGAACCCCTATAATTTGAATGTTGGTTCATTGGATGTTGTCCCAGAGGTCTCTGAGACTGTCCTCAATTCTTTTCATTCTTTTTTCTTTATTCTGCTCTGTGTAGTTATTTCCACTATTTTTTCTTCCAGGTCACTTATCCATTCTCATGTCTCAGTTATTCTTCTATTGATTCCTTCTAGAGAATTTTTCTTTTCATGTATTATATTATTCATCATTGATTGTTTGATCTTTAGTTCTAGGTCCTTGTTAAACTTTTCTAATGTTTTCTCCATTCTATTTCCAAGATTTTGGATCATCTTTACTATCATTACTCTGAATTCCTTTTCAGGTAGACTGTCTATTTCCTCTTCATTTGTTTGGTCTGGTGGGTTTTTACCTTGCTCCTTCATCTGCTGTGTGTTTTGTCTTCTCATTTTGCTTAACTTACTGTGTTTGGGGTCTCCTTTTCGCAGGCTGCCAGCTTACAGTTCACATTGTTTTTGGTGTCTTCCTCCAGTGGCTAAGATTGGTTCACTGGGTTGTGTAGGCTTCCTGGTGGAGGGGACTGGTGACTGTGTTTTGGTGGATGAGGCTGGATCTTGTCCTTCTGGTGGGCAGAACTGCATCCAGTGGTTTGTTCTGGGGTGTCTGTGACCTTATTATGATTTTAGGCATCCTCTATGCTAATGGGTGACATTTTGTTCTTGTCTTGCTAGTGGTTTGGCATAGTGTGTCCAGCCCTGTAGCTTGATGGTCTTTGAGTGGAGCTGGGTCTTAATGTTGAGATGGAGATCTCTGGGATTACTTTTGCCATTTGATATTATGCACGGCCGGGTGGTCTCTGGTGGACCAATGTCCTTAACTTGGCTCTCCCACAATAGAGGCACAGGCTTGACACCTGGCCGGAGTACCAAGACTCTGTCAGCCACATGGCTCAGTAGAAACAGTAGAAAGAAAGAAAGAAAGAAAGAAAGAAAGAGGAAGAAAGAGAAAGAAAGAGAAAGAAAGATAGAAAGAAAGAAAGGAAGAAAGAGAAAGAAAGAAATAAAAAATACGTAAAAGAAAGTTATTAAATTTTTTAAAAATTTAAAAGTAATAAAAAAAGAAAAAGAAGGAAAGAAGAAAGAAAAGAGCAACCCAACCCAAAAACAAATCCACCAATGATAACAAGTGTCAAAAACTATACAAAAATAAATAAATACAGACAGAACCCTAGGACAAATGGTAAAAGCAAAGCTACACCAACAAAATCACACAAAGTAGCATACACATACACACTCACAAAAAGTGTAAAAGGAGAAAATACATATATTTCTATATATTAAACAAAAAAGGAAGAGAGCAACCAAATCAAAAAACAAATCTACAAATGATGATAAACTCTAAATACTAACCTAAAATAAACATAAAAACAGAAAAATATTAGATACAGAACACAAACCTGATGTCTACAGTTCCTCCCAAAGTCTACCACCTCAATTTTGGGATGATTCATTGTCTATTCAGGTATTCCACAGACGCAAGGTACGTCAAGTTGATTGTGGAGCTTCAATCCACTGTTCCTGCGGCTGCTGGGAGAATTTTCCCTTTCTCTTCTTTGTTCACACAGCTCCTGATGTTCAGCTTTGGATTTGGCCCCGACTCTGCATGTAGGTCGCCTGAGGGCATCTATTCCCCACCCAGACAGGATGGGTTAAATAGCCGCTGATTAGGGGGCTCTGGCTCACTGAGGCCAGGGGGAGGGACGGGTATGGAATGCGGGGGGAGCCTGCTGCAGCAGAGGCCCGTGTGACATTTCAACAGCCTGAGGCATACCATGCGTCCTCCCAGGGAAATTTTCCCTGGATCATGGGAATCTGGCTGTGGTGAGCTGCAGTCTCCCTGGAAGGGAGGTGTGGGTAGTGACCTGTGCTTCCACACAGGTCTCTTGGTGCTTGCAGCAGCAGTCTTAGTGTTTCATGTCTGTCTCTGGGATCCATGCTGATAGCCACAGCTCACACCCAGCTCTGGAGCTCATTATGGCAGTGCTCTGAATCCCCTCTCCTCACGCACCCCGAAACAGTGATCTCCCTAAGAAGGAAGTTTATAGTGATGAAACCCTATGTAATAATGAAGGCAGATTTCATATTAAGAAAACCTAATATAACACTGTAAAGAACTAGAAAATAAGTAATAAATTAAACCTAAATTCAGCATAAGGAAGGAATTAGTAAAGATTAGATCAGAAATATACAAAACAGAAACTAGGAAAATAACTAAAATGTTAAAACTAAAAGTTGGTATTTTGAAAATATTTTTAAAAATTGAAAAACCTTCAGCTTGACCAACTATCCAAAGAATAATGGAGGGGAAAAAATCGCATTTACAACAGCATCAAGAAGAATAAAATACTTAGGAACAAGTTTAACCAAGGAAGGGAAATATCTATGTACTGAAAACTATAAAATATGGATGAAAGAAATTAAGTAAGACACAACTAATTGGAAAGATATCACAAATGCCTGGATTGTAAGACTTAGTATTTTTAAAAATCCATACTAATGTGATCTGCAGGTTCAACAAAATCATTATCAAAATTGCTGTGACTGTTTTTTACAGAAAACACTTTGAAATCCTAAAGTTTATATATAACCAGAAAAATACCATATTGCCAAAGCAATCTTGTACAGGGAAAGAAGAGGTGGAGACATCACATTTCCTAATTTCAAAATACATTACAAACCTACAGAAATCAAAACAGTAAGGTACTCCCTGTTTAACAAAAATAAACAAAAACAAAGAAAGAAATATAGATAAATTAACAGGATATGCATCCCAGAAATAAATCTGCAAATCTACAGTCAAATTATGTTTGAAGAAAAGTATGAAGAACAAACAATGGGGAAATGATAGTCTTTTCAATAAATTGTATTTGGAAAAGTAGATATCCATATACAGAAGAAAGAAATTGGACCCTTATCTCACACTACATACAAAAATAAACTCAAAAGGCTAAAATAATGTAACTATAAGTCCTGAAATTGTGAAACCACTTGAAGAAAATGTACAGAGGAAAGCTTCTTATCATTGTGGATATCACCCCAAAAGCAAAAGCAACAAAACCTAAGATATATAAGGGGTTTTCAATTCAACTAAAAATCTTATGCAGAGTAAAGGAAACAACCAAAAACATAAAAAGACAACTGACTGAATCAGAGAAAATATTTGCATACCATACACCTGATGATAACTTAACATCTAAAAAATATAAGTAATACCTAAAACTAAATAACACAAAAACAAATAACCTCATTTAAAAATGGGCAATGAACATGAATAGACATTTCTCCAAGAAGACCTACAAATGGCCAACAGAGAGATGAAAATGTTCGCAACATCACAAGTCATCAGGAAAATGCAAAGCAAAACCACAATGAGATATCACCTCACACATGTTCGAATGGATATCAACAAGATAAGAGATAAGTATTGGAGAAGATGTGGAGAAAAGGAAACACTGGTGCACCATTGGTGGGAATGTAAAGTGGTACAATCATAATGGAAAAGAGTATGGAGTTTCCTAAAAAAAGTAAACATAAAACTTCCACATGATCCAGCAAACCCAAGTCTGGATATATTGGAAGGGAATAAAATCACTATCTGAAAAATATATCTGCACTGTCAGGTTCATGGCAGCATTATTCACAGTAGCCAAGATATGAAAATGATCTTAAGTGTCAGTCAATGGATGAATGGACAAAAAAATTGCCATACATATATTGTTATGTATTAAAATACATATAAGACAATTCTATATAACACTGATCTAAAAAATAAGCAATTCCTGCCATTTGCAACAACATGGATGAATATGGAAGACATTTTGGTAAGTGAAATAAGCCAGACATAAAAAGACATATACTGCATGATCTCATTATATGTGGAACCAAAAATGCTGAACTCATTAAAGCAGAGAGTAGAATTGTGTTTGCCAGGGGCTGAAGTTTGGGAAAAATGAGTAGATGTTGATCAAAGGATACAAAGTTTCAATTATGCAGGATTAATGATGTATGGAGATCTAATGGACAAGAGGTTAACTATAGATAATAATAATGTATTGTATAAACTTATCCCCCACATTTTGAAAATTTGTTTAACCATTAACTGACTCATCAAGAAAAGAAATAGAGAAGACCCAAATAAATAAAACCTGAAATAAAAAAGAAGTTGCAACCAACACCATAACTGATGGACAGGGTCAGTGAGAGGAAATGAAACAGTCTTTTCAGTGGCTATTAAAGCAAAATGCAAGTAAATAAATAAAAACTTTCTATTCGCTATAAAACAAATCATAAGAGATTACTAGAAACAATTATATGGCAATAAATTGGACAACCTAGAAGAAATAGATGAATTCCTAGGAACGTACAATCTCCCAAGACTTAATCAGGAAGAAATACAAAATATGAAAGAACAATTACCAGTAATGAACTTGAATCAGTAATTTTAAAAATCTGAACAAACTAAAGTCTAGGACCAGATTGCTCCACAGGTGAATTCTACCAAATATTTTAAAAAAAATAGCACTTATCCTTCTCAAATTATTCCAAAGAAATGAGGAAGAAACACTTTTGAATACATTCTGCGAGGCCAGAATCACTCTGACACAAAACAAGACAAGAGCACCACAACAAAAGAAAAATTACAGGTCATTATCACTGATGAATACAGATGCAGAAAAACTAAACAAAGTAATAGCAAACTGATTTTAACAATACATTAAGAGGATCATACATCATGATCAAGTGGGATTTATCCTACAGATGCAAGGATCCACAAATAAATAAATATCCACAAATCAGTCAATATGATACACCATATTAACAAATAATAAAAATCATATATCATTGCAATAGATACAGAAAAATCTTTTGACAAAATTCAACGTCATTTATCATAAAAACTCTCAACAAAGTGGTACAGAGGAAACATACTTCAACATAATAAAGCCTATATGTGACAAATCTACAGCCAACATCCTATTCAATGTTGAAAAACTGAAAACATTTTCCCTAATATCAGGCACAAGACAAAGATGCCCACTCTCACCACATTTACTTGATATAATATTGGAAGTCCTAGCCACAGCAATCAGACGAGAGAAAGAAATAAAAGTTGGATATGAAGAAGTAAAGCTATAACTTTTTTCAGATAACATGATATTTTATATAGGAAATCCTAAAGATGCCACCAAAAATGTATTAGAACTAATAAATGAATTTGGTAAAGTTGCAGGAAACAAAATTAACACACAGAAAGCTGTTGCACTTCTACACACTAATAATGAAAATGAGAAATTAAGAAAATAATCCAATTTACAATTGCATCAAAAATAATAAAATACCTGGGGATAAATCTACCAAGGAGGTAAAAGATCTGTACTCAAAAAACTATAAGACACTGATTAAATTAATTAAAGATGACACAAACAAATGGAAAGATATTCTATGCTCATAGGTGGGAAGAAGTAATATTGATAAAATAATCATACTACCCAAGGCAATCTACAGATTCAATGCAATCCTTATGAAAATACCAATGGCATTTTCCACAGAACTAGAACAAATAATTCTAAAATTTATATTGAACCACAAAAAGACCTACAATAGCCAAAACAATCTTAAGAAAGAAGAACAAACCTGAAAGAATCATGCTCCCTGATTTCAAACTATACTACAGAGGTACAGTCATCAAAACAGTGTAGTACTGGTATCAAGTGAATAGAAAGGAGATCCCAGAAATGAACCCACACTTATATGGGCAATTAATCTGTGACAAGGTTGGCAAAATGTATAATGAGAAAAAGGTAGCTTCTTTAATAAACTGTGTTGGAAAAACTGGACAGCTAAATGAAAAATAATCAAACTGGACCAGGGGGCTTCCCTGGTGGCAGAGTGGTTGACAGTCTGCCCGCTGTTGCAGCGGACACGGGTTTGTGCCCTGGTCTGGGAAGATCCCACATGCCGCAGAGTAGCTGGGCCCGTGAGCCATGGCCACTGAACCTGCGCGTCCGGAGTCTGTGCTCCGCAACGGGAGAGGCCACAACAGTGGGAGTCCTGTGTACCCCCCCAAAAAATGCTGGATCACTCTCTCACCTGATGCACAAAAATAAATTCAAAAATCGATTAAAAATTTAAATGTAAGGCCTAAAACTATAAAACTTCTAGAAGAAACCATAAGCAGTACAATCTTTCACATCAGTTGTCTTAATAATTTGGATATGTCTCTGCAGGCAAAGGAAACAAAAGTAAAAATATACAAATAGAACTACATCAAACTAAAATTCTTTTGCACAGCAAAGGAAAATATCAACAAAAAAAGGCTACCTGCTAAATGGTAGAAGATATTTGCAAATAATAAAGGGTTAATATGCAAAATATATGAAGAATTCATACAACTCAACATTTAAAAATCCTGATTTAACAATGGGCAGAGGATCTGAATAGACATTTTTCCAAAGAAGACATACAGATGGTCAACAAGGACATGAAAAGATGCTCAACATCACTTCATCATCAAGGAAATGTAAATCAACCCACAATGAGATATCACCTAAAACCTGTCAGAATAGCTATTATCAATAATACAACAAATAACAAGTGTTGGTAAGGATGTGGAGAAAAGGGAGCCCTCATGCACTGTTGGTAGGAATGTAAATTGGTGCAGCTACTGTGGAAAACAGTATGGAGATTCCTCAAAAAATTAAAAATAGAACTACTATATGATCCAGAAACTTCTCTCCTGTATATTTAAACAAAGAAAACAAAAACGTTAATTAGACAGTTAGATGCACCCCTATTCACTGCTGCATTATTTACAATAGCCAAGATATAGAAGCACCTCATATGCCCATCAATAGAGGAATGGATAAAGAAGATGTGGCATATATGTACAATGGAATATTGCTCAGCCATAAAAATAATGAAATCTTACCATTTGTTACAACATGGGTGAACCTAGAGGTTATTATGCTAAATGAAATATGTCAGACGGATAAAGATAAGTACTGTATAATTTCACTTATATGTAGAATCTAAAACATAAAACAGATGAACAAACATAACCAAACAGAAACAGAGTTATAGATATAGAGAACAAACAGGTGGTTGCCAGAAGGGAGTGGGGTGGGGAGAGAAAAGGAACAGTTGAGGGATACAAGAGGTACAAACTTCCAACTGCAAAATAAATAAGTCATGAGTGTGAAATATACCGTGTGGGGAATATAGTCAATAATTATGTAATATCTTTGAATGCTGACATATCCTACCTAGACTTATCCTGGTTATCATTTTGAAATTTATAGGAATACCAAATCATTATTTTGTGTAACAGCAACTAACATAGTGTTGCAGGTCAATTATATTTCAAAAACAAGCAAACAAACTCATAGAAAAAGAGAACAGATATGTGGTTACCAGAGGCGGGGGGTCTGAGGAAGGGAAATTGGATGAAGGTAGTCAAAAATACAATCTTCCAGTTATAAGATAAGTAAGTACTAGGTATATGATGTACAACATGATAAATATAATTAACACTGCTGTATGTTATATATGAAAGTTTTTAAGAGAGTAAATCCTAAGAATCCTCATCACAAAACATTTCTTCTTTAATTTTGTATCTATATGAGATGATGGATGTTCACTAAACTTATTGTGATACTCATTTCATGATGTATGTTAGTGAAATCATTATGCTGTACACCTTAAACATATACAGTGCTGTATGCGAAATAGATCTCAATAAAACTGGAAGAAAAAAAACATCATGTTGCATACCTTAAATTTATACAACTTTTATTTGTAAATTATACCTCATAAAGCTGGAAAAAGTAAAATAAATTAAACTAAGTAGTCAAACAAAAAAATAAGAAACAGTTTTAAATTGAATCTCTGCCTCTTACAGTTTGTGTAAATTTGTGTGAGATTTTTAGACTCTCAGGGACTGAATTTCCTCATCAATATAAATGGAAATAATAATAACTTTTTTTATAAGCTAATTGAGATCATTAAATGAGAAAATCCCATGTAAAGCATTAGCATCATTCCTGGAATGTGGTAAATTCTCATTTGTTGCTATTTTAAATTATATAATTAATTCAACAAATATTTATTGACCACCTATTATTTACCAGGTACTATGCTAAGCAGACTAAAATGAGACTCCCATGGATTATACAAGCTAGTGAAAGAGATAGACATTTATAAATCTAAAAGTCTTGAATATGAAAAATGTAATTGTGGCAAACAATATGAAGAATAGATACATTGTTTTCTGGGTTATTATACTAGTAGAATGACTAGAGGATAGGGAGGGTTTCCTTAAGAGAGTGGCATAGTGGAAATGGGAATGAAAATGAGTGATCTATTAGAATTATATGTTGGAGGAATAATCTACAGAGCTTGTTGTTTGAGTGGCTATGGGATATATGATAGAAGGAGGTGTCAATGACTACTTCCACTTTCTGAAGTGTGCAATGGGAAGGTAATACTTACTAAAATGGAAAATATTGATTGAGATACAGGTTGAACAAGTGAGTGTCAAATATTCAGTTTGAAAAATATTCTGTTTCACTTGCCTGGGTTACATTTAAATGCAGATATTAAGTAGGTAGCTGAATATAACATTCTGGAAGTTGGTAACTGGAAGTACAAATTTAAAAGTAAGCAGTGTATAGATAGCAGTTAAAATTGTAAGACTGGATGAGATTTCCTTTTGAAAGGAAATCCAGTAGAGAAAGAAAAGAGCACCCAGAATGAAACCCTGAGGAGCTCCATATTTAAAAGACTAGATAGCAAAGGTAAAGAGCTTGAGATAAAGTGGATAAAGTTAAAAGTTTAATGTCATATAAGCCAAGGAAAGAGAGCACTTTAAGAAGAGGGAGGTCAAATGTCCAATGATAAGAGACCAAATAAACTAGATTTTTTTCCCATATAACTCTTCAACATAAAGATCATCGGCAATACGGGTTTCAATGAAAGGGTGTAGGTGGGTGACTGATTGGAGTTGAGAAGTGACTGGGAATAGTGTAAATAATACCTTGAGAAATTTTAGAGTTGCCAGACAAAATACAGAAAGTTCTGTATTTTTATTTACTAAATGTCACAAACCTTGCCCATGTATAGATTGCCCTTTTAAAAAGGTTAGCTCTGAAGGAGAACATAGAGATAGAGAAAGAGAGATAGAAATAGAGATAGATAGATAGATAGATGATAGATAGATAGATAGATAGATAGATAGATAGATAGATAGATAGAGGGAGTGTGAAATCCAGAGATTTATATTTTTTAAGATGAAAAGAGTAGAATACTTGAATAATAACATATATCTCTAGGGGCAATATATACAAGGAGGTGAGTAGAAATGAACTTGTGTTTTAATTCCTTGAAAGTTTCCTGGGACTAAGGCATTCATTGAAGTGCCTACTATTTCCCCAGAAGATTTGTTAGAGAGAGCAGGGGCCACAGAAGGGAGTAGTAACCTAATATAATCATCTTTGGAATGTGAAAGATTATTGAAAGTTTATTTTAGAATTAGATGTGTGTCCTAATCAGTACTCATCTGACTTTCCAGAGGTCCATCCCAATCCCTTGTGAGGATGTTACATACACCAAACACTTGACTTGAACTTCATAAAATTCATAATTCTAAATTTTTGGCAAAATAGTTGATGCTATTGGAGACAGTCCAGCTCCATCTGGTCAGTGTTGTCATGAGTAGACTAAGATATTACCCAGATACTTAATCATGCTTCAATCCAGGAAAGTCCAGAAACACCATGTTCATAAAATTTTGGAAAATCGCCCAGACATAATAAAATCCAAAAGGCATAATCGTTCATAAACACACCAGCCATACTGAGTGCAGAAAAACATTTTTTCTGTTATCTCACTCCTGAAACTCTGCACTGTCACTGAACCTATGAAGAATAGGTAAGTGTCATTGTTGGTTGATGGAATTGTTAAAACAGGTTAGGGATCAGTTGGAGAAATCCTGTTCTTCCGTATAGTTTAACCTATTGTTTCTACATAGAATGTAGGGACTCCAGCCCGGGAAATTGTTAGATAAAAAAATGTTTACTCATGATTGGCTTCTGTATATTTTTATAATGACAGAATCTTAAAAATTAAAAAAAAATACATTTGTCCAATTAGAACATGTATACCTAAAATTAAGGAGCTAGCATAGTTACAATGTCAGAGGGGAGTCAAAGATTCAGTCATAAAGGTGGAAAAGACGTTTCATAAATTTGGTCAATACAGAAACCTGAGGTATCCAGTATATCATGGTAAGCTGCATTTTAATTTGTAAATAACTTTTCTGTCTCTTGGTTTGAAAATAACTTCTAATAAGGAGCATATTTATTTGAGGAATTCTTGTTTCAGATGGAAGTGCAGTGAACACCACAGTACATACAGCTAGAATTAGCCAAAGTACTTAAAAACAAAATGAAGAATATAAGTTATTTAGGTGATAATAAAGTCATGCCTCTCTCTCTAAGGAATGTGGAGAAATCAGACATTGTTTAATGGACAGTGCCAGCCACATAAAATTATATCCCAGATGGAATCTGATGGGAATGTTGCTTATCATCAGTGTTCATTAATACAAGAGAAAGTTTAAGATGGTGCTAGAGAAAAACTTGATTTACAAAATTACTTTATGCTTCAGTCCACAATGGTATATACGTAGAAATTAGTTCATGCCACTTTTAGATTCATGGCTAAATGAAAGTGACGGATAATTTTGTCATTGGTGCCCAATACAGAGCCTGGCACACAGAAAATAGTAGACCTCAAAGTGTGATGTTAGCAACATGGCTGAATAAGATGTTCCTCATTTGTAACCCACCTCAAAAAACAACAATTTGGCTTCCATTCACAGATAAAAGCCCCTTTGTAAGAGCTGTGGTATCCAGACCTATTTGCCAGGAAACCCAGGAAGAGTCTCACTCACCCATGCATCAGGCAATAGTCATAAAGACCTTGGTCTCATTTGTGGACTCTGCAGTTGCTAATGAACCAGCTACAGCCCCTCTCAGTAGTGATCCAAGAGTCCCTGGAGAGCACTGCCTCAGAAAATCACCCATGGATGAGAGAGTTTTGTGGAAATACAGGTTTCCAGCAGAGAATTTCCAACACACTATTGGAGAAAAAACACAAGTTTGAATGCATTTGAGAGGATTACCGAATTATAAGTTGCATGGCTGGGAGGGAAGGAGCTGGAAGAGTGGTATATTGGATACCTGGAGGTCATTAAAGGAGCTTGGATCCTACTACCTGCCTTGCAGACTCCATCAAGAACCTTGTCAATAAGCCACTGTGGATGTCTCGACAATGGATACACCCAACTGGCTTATGGGCACCCCAAAGGTTCTGCATGGCTCATCCACATATCCCTCTCTTCTTTGGCCAGATCCCTATAAATGTACCTAATGGTGGCATTAAGAGCAAGTTTTGGCAGGTGGGTAATGAGCATACACAGAAAATTAACATAAATCTGCAGGCCAGGGACAGACAACAAACTTGTACTTTAGTGCCACATTTGGGAAAAAAAAGGAAAGGCTGTCAGCACTTGTTCTGTTTCACTGTAAGACTGAGAGAAGACATACAAGTTTAAGAATTCTGCCACAAGACAGAGAAAGAAGCATGGATCAGATGTACAATACCATAGAAGGCCTGAGAAAATCTAAGATCTCTAATACAGCTGATGGAAAATATTTCTCTCTGGAACGCAGTTAGTAATAACTGGAGGAGGTGAATGCTATTTCAAATGGGAAGACAGCAACACAAAACATCAAGGAATACAAAAAACTAAAGAAACATGACACCATCAAAGGATCCCAATAATCTCCTGATACCAATCTCAAAGTCATGAGAATTTTTGATTTACCAAATAAATAATTCAAAATAGCTGTTTAAATGAAGTTCAATGAGCTACAAAAAGGTACAGAAAGACAATTTAGCAATTGGGAAAATAATGCAAGGACACAATGAGAAGTTTAACAAACAGATAGAAATCATAAAAAAGAACAAAATAGAAATACTAGAGCTGAATATTGCAATTAATAAAATAAAAATGCAATAGAGAGCATAAACATCAGAAGGGATCAAGTAGAAAAAACCCTGTATGCCAGAAAAAGTAACTTTAAAATTATCAAGTCAGAGGAAAACAAAGAAAAAATAATGACCCAATAAAGAAAAGTCCAGGACTATATGACTTCATTGGTAAATTCTACTGAAAAAGTAAAGAATTACTACCAATCCTTTTCAGACTCTTCCAAAAAATAAGAGAAGGAAACACATACAAACTCATTTTATGAGGTCAGTGTTAGCCTGAAAACAAAATCAGACAGGGACACTACAATATAATAAAATTACAGCCCAAACGACGCTGATAAACATAGATGCAAAAATCCTCAACAACGTATTAGCAAACTGAATTCAACAATACATTAAAATATTAAACTCCGTGATCAAATGGGATTTGGTCCATGGATTCAAAGATGGCTAAACATGTGCAAATCAATCAACGTGATACACCACTTTAACAAAATAAAGGATAAAAATCACATGATAATCTCAAAAGATGCAGAAAAGCATTTGATAAAATGTGGTATACATTCTTGATGAAAATTCTCAACAAAGTGTGTATAGAGGAAATGTACTTCAACATAATAAAAACCATATACAACAACCCCACAGCTAACAACATTCTCAATGGTAAAAAGTTGAAAGCTTTTCCTCTAAGATCAGGAATAAGACAAAGATGACCACTTTTGCCACTTTTATACAAAATAGTACTGGAAGTCCTAGCAAGAGCAATTAAGCAAGAATAAAAGTGATTCAAAGAAAAAAGTAGAATTTTTATTTACAGATATATATATATATATATATATATATATATATATATATATATGCGCTAAAGACGCCACCAAAAAACTGTTAGAGTAAATAAATGAATTCAGTAAACTTTCAGTATACAAAGCAATATGCAAAGTTAGTTGCATTTACTTAAACTAATAACAAATGATTAGAAACAGAAATTAAGAAAACAAGCCAATTCACAACTACATCAAAAAGAATAAAATACACAGGAATAAATTTAGCCAAGAAGTTAAGAAGTCTGTACACTGAAAACTATAAGACAATGATAATATGAATTGAAAAAGACACAAAATTAATGGAAAAGTATTCTGTGCTCCTGAATTCGAAGAATTAATACTGTTAAAATATCAATACAACACAAAGCAATATACAGATTCAATACATTGCCTATCAAAAGTATAATGACATGTTTTGCAGAAATAAAACAAATAATCCTAAAATTTGCATGAAACCACAAAAAGCCCCATGTAGCCAAAGCAATCTTAGGAAAGAGAAATAGAGTTGGAGGCTTCACACTTCCTGATTTCAAACTATCTTACAAAACTATAATAATCAATGCACTATGTTATTGATGTAAAAACAGACACAGAGATAAATGGAACAGAATAGAGAGCCCAGAAATAAACCCATGCACATATGGTCAATTAGTTTGTAGCATTAATTTATGAAAAAGAAGCCAATAATATAAAATGGTGAAAGGATAGTCTCTTCAATAAATAGTATTGTTAATACTGGACAGCCACATACAAAAGAATGAAACTGGACTAATATATTACACCATACACAAAAATCAACTCAAAGTGGATTTTAAAAACTTGAACTTAAGACCTGAAACCATAAAACTCCTAAAAGAAAATGTAGAGGAGGAGCTCCTTAACATCAGTCTTGGCAATGATTGTTTGGATTTGACACCAAAAGGAAAGGTAACAAAAGCAAAAATAAACAACTGGAACTACATCAAACTTAAATGTCTTTGCAAAGAAACCCACCAAAGAAAATGAAAAGATAACCTACTACAAAGGAGAAAATATTTGCAAACCATATATCTTAGAAGGAGTTAATACCCAAAGTTTAGATATAACTCATACAAGTCAATAGGAAAAAATCCAATTAAACAATAAGCAGAGTATCAAATCGACATTTTTTTTCAGTGAAGACATACAGATAGCCAAAAGGTATATGAAAAAGTACTCAACATCACTCTTCATCAGGGAAATGCAAATCAGAACCATGAGCTATCACCTTACACCTGTTAGAATGCCTACTATCAAAAAGACAGGAAACAACAAGTGCAAAGATGTGGAGAAAAGGGAATACTTATGCACTATTGATGGAAGTGTAAATTGGTCTGGCCATTTTAGAGAACAGTATGGAGGTTCCTCACAAAATTGCAATTCCACCTTGGAATATTTACCTAAAAGAAACTAAATCACCATCTTACAAAAAATGTGCATCTCCCTATTCATTGCAGCATTATTTAAAATAACCAAGACATGTAAATATCTCAGTGTCCATTGGAAGATGCATAGATTAAGGAAAATGTGGTGAAATATGCAAAAGAATATTATTCAGCCATGAAAAAGGAAATCCTACCATTTACATCCACAATGATGTAACATTAGGGCACTATGGTAAGCTAATTATGTTAGACAGGGAAAGAGAAATCCTATATGATCTTATTATATCTGGAATCTAAGAAAACTAATAGATACAGAGGGATGATTGGTAGTTGCCAACAGCAAGTTATTGGGAGTGGGTAAAATAAGTGAAGATGGTCAAAATGAACAAACTTCCAGTTATAAAATAAATGACTCCTGGCGATGTAATATACAGCATGGTGACTATAGTTAACAATGTTGTATTGTATATTGAAAATTGCTGAGAGTAATTCTTAAAAGTTCTCATTACAGAAATATGTTGTAAATATGTATGGTGATGGATGTTAACTAAATTTATTGTTGTAATCATTTTGCATACAAATCTTTATGTCTTACACCTAAAACTAATACAGTGTTGTATGTCCATTATATTTCAACAACAACAAAAAGCTAAAGTATAAAAAAAGGTGAAAAAGGCTACATATTCTATGGGAATCAATGAAAAGAAACAATTTTCAAATTATTTGAGTCCCAGAAGAAAAAAGGAGAAGGTTGCAGAAAACTTATTTAAACAAATAATGGCTGAGACCTTCCGAAATTTGGGGAGGAATTTTGATATCCAAGTTCATGAAGCTTATGGTTCAACAAATAAACTCACTTAAAGATATCTTCTACAAGACACATAAGAAAGAAAACGATCAAAACCAAAGAAAACAAAGAGGGAAGAAGCTTGTAACTAATGAGGAAATTTGTACAAGGCTATCAGCAGATTTCTCAGGAGAAATCTACAGGTTAGGAAAAAATGTGATGATATATTCAAAGTGCTGAAAGTGGGGGGAAAAATAAAAACCCTGCCAACCAAGGATACTCTGTCAAAGTATTTTTTTTCAGAATTGAAGGAAAGGTAAAGACTTTCTCAGACAAACAAAAGCTAAGGGAGTTAATCACTACTAGACTTAACTTGCAAGTTGTTGTTGAAAGGATGCTAACTAGTAACATAAAACATAAAAATATACATCACACTGGTAAAGGTAAGTATATAATAAAATTCAAGATATTCTGTTTTGTAATATGGTGGTTTATTAATCATTGAACTCTAGTATAAATGTTAAAGGATAGAATATTAAAATATAGATTAAATAATTTGTTAATGAATACACAATCTAAAATGAGGTAAATTGAAAAAACATAAAGGAGATGTAAAAAGGTAGAATTTTGGACATGATCAAAGTTAAATTGCTAGTATAAAATAGGTATAATATCTATAAGATATGTTATGTATGTAACTTGTGGTACCTATAAAGCAAAAACCTACAGTAGATTCACAAAAGATAAAGAGAAGGCAATGAAAGTGTAACACTATGGAAAATCACCATTCCCAATGGAAGACAGCAAGAGAGGGAGAAATGAACAAGGAACAAGGGAAACAAAACTGGAAGAAAACAATTAATAAGAGCATTAGTAAGTTTTACCTGTCAGTAATTACATTTTGTGTAGATGGCTTAATTTCTCCAATCAAAAAGCATAGTGTGGCAGGTTGAATCAGAAACAAGACCAACAATATGCAATTTACAATAGATTCACTTCACTTTCGAAGACAAACATAGCTCCAAAGTGAAGGGACGAAAAAAATATTCCATAAAAGTGAAAGCCAAGAGACCATAAGTAGCTATACTTATATGAAAAAATAAACTTTAAATCAAAAACTGTAACAGGAGACAAAGAAGTTTCTTATACAATGACCAAGGGATCAATTAATCAAGAGAATATAACAAGCATAGATATATATGTACCCAATATTGTAAAAGCTAATTATATTAAGCAAATACTAACAGCACTGTAGGGAGAAATAGATGATGATACAATAATAGCAGTAGGGTTCAATACACACTTTCAACAGGAGAGATTATCCAGGTAGAAAATCAATAAAGAAACTTTGGGCTTGAACTATGCTTAGACCAAAGAAACCTAAAAGAAATGTATAGAACATTCCATCCAACAGCAGCAGCAGCATATACATTCTTTCAAGAGCACATGGACATTCTCCAGGATAAACCATATGATATATCACAAAACAAGTCTTAGCAAATAAGAAGATTAAAATTATATCTAGTACATTTTCAACCACTATGATGTAAAACTAGAAATAAAAGGAGGAAAACTGGAAAATTCACAAAATTGAACAACAAAACCCTGAAAAAAATATTGACTCAAAGAAAATCTAAAGGGGAATTACAAAATATATTGAAACGAATGAAAATGAAAACACAACGTACTAAAATTTATGGGATGCAGCGAAAGCAGTTTTAAGAGAAAATATTTTAGCCATAAATGCTTACATAAAAAAGAAAGATATCAAAATAAACAACCTAACTTTCAAGAATCTAGAAGAAGAACAATTCAATACCTAAGTTAGCATAAGAAAAGAAATAACAAATGGAGCAGAAATGAATGAAATAGACATAACAAAAAAAGATAAAATGGACAAACATTTAACTAGACTAAGACAAAAAGAGAGGTCTCAAATAAATCAAATCAGAAATAAAAGAGGTTATATTACATCTGATACTACAGAAATACATAGGCTCATAAAAGATTACTATGAACAATTATATGCCATCAAATGAGATAACCTAGAAGAAGTGGATAAATGCCAACAAACATAGTACATACCAACAGTGAATCAGGAATAGAACATCTAAACAGAACAATAACGAGTAGGGAGGCTGAATCAGTAATCAAAACTCTCGCAACATAGGAAAGCCCAGGACAAGAGAGTTTCCCTGGTGAATTCAATAAACATTAAGATAATGCCACTTCTTTTCTAATCCCCTGAAAAAAATTGAAGAGGAGGGAACATTTCCAAACTCATTCTATGAGGCCAACGTTACACTGATACCAGACATTATAGGAAAAGAAAAATGCAAGCCAATATCCATGATAAATATAGATGAAGAAATTTTAACAGAGAACTAGCAAACTTAATCAACAACACATTGAAAGGATCATACATATTGATCAACTGAGATTTATCCCTCGGATACAAGGTTGGTTCAACATATGCGAATCAATAAATATGACACAATAAATTAATAGACTGAAGGATAAAACGTATATGATCATCTCAATAGATGTAGAAAAAGCATGTGACAAAATATAACATCCTTCATGATAAACTCTCAACTGATTTGATATTGAGAAATGTGTCTCAACACAATAAGGGCCATATATGACAAGACTACAGCTAACATCATACTCAGTGCTGAAAGTTTGAAATCTTTTCCTCTAATATTAGGACATGAATATTCATGTTCTCATTCACAACTCTTATTCAACATAATACTGAAAGCCCTAGACAGAGAAATCAGGCAAGGAAAAGAAATAAGAAGCATCCAGTTAGGAAAGAAAGAAGTAAAATTGTGTTTATATGCTGATGATATGAACTTTTTTTTTTTAAAACATCTTTATTGGGGTATAATTGCTTTACAATGGTGTGTTAGTTTCTGCTTTATAACAAAGTGAATCAGTTATACATATGTTCCCATATGTCTTCTCTCTTGCGTCTCCCTCCCTCCCACTCTCCCATCTCACCCCTCCAGGCTGTCACAAAGCACCGAGCTAATATCCCTGTGCCTTGCGGCTGCTTCCCCCTA
>NW_021703779.1:65778994-65861309 GCF_005190385.1 Monodon monoceros | reverse complement strand
CTCCCGGGGAAGTTGTCCCTGGATCCCGGGAACCTGGTAGTGGCGGGCTGCACCGGCTCCACGGAAGAGGGGTGTGGAGAGTGACCTGTGCTCGCACACAGGCCCCTTGGTGGCGGCAGCAGCAGCCTTAGCGTCTCCCGCCCATCTCTGGGGTCCGCGCTTTTAGCCGCAGCTCACGCCCGTCTCTGGGGTTCGCGCTTTTAGCCGTGGCTCACGCCCGTCTCTGGAGTTCCTTCAAGCAGCGCTCTTAAACCCCTCTCCTCGCGCACCAGGAAACAAAGAGGGAAGAAAAAGTCTCTTGCCTCTTCGGCAGGTGCAGGCTTTTCCCCGAACTCCCTCCCGGCTAGTCGTGGTGCACTAACCCCTTCAGGCTATGTTCAAGCCACCAACCCCAGTCCTCTCCCGGCGCTCCGTCCAAAACTGAAACCCGAGCCTCAGCTCGCAGCCCCGCCCGCCCCGGCGGGTGAGCAGACAAGCCTCTCGGGCTGGTGAGTGCCGGTCGGCACCGATCCTCTGTGCGGGAATCTCCCCGCTTTGCCCTCCGCACCTGTCGCTGTGCACTACTCCGCGGTCCCAAAGCTCCCCCCTCCGCCTCCCGCAGTCTCCGCCCATGGAGGGGCTTCCTAGTGTGTGGAAACTTTTCCTCCTTCACAGCTCCCTCCCACTGGTGCAGGTGCCGTCCTTATTCTTTTGTCTCTGTTTTTTCTTTTCTTTGTTTTGCCCTACCCAGGTATGTGGGGAGTTTCTTGCCTTTTGGGAGGTCTGAGGTCTTCTGTCAGCCTTCAGTAGGTGTTCTGTAGGAGTTATTCCACGTGTAGATAGATGTATTTCTGGTGTATCCGTGGGGAGGAAGGCGATCTCCGCGTCTTACTCTTCCGCCATCTTCAAGCGATGATATGATCTTAAATGTAAGATCCTGAAGACTCAACACAATACTGTTACAACTAAGAAATAAATTCAACAAAGTGGCAAGATATAAAATCAACAGAAATCAGTTGTGTTCTATACACTAGCAATGAATATCTAAAAAAGAAGTACAGAAAAAACAACATTCACAATAGCATAAAAATCAAAGACTAAGGAATAAATATCAAAAAGAAATAAAAAGACTCAAGAATAAATTTAACCAAGGAACACTAACTAAATTCTATTAGACTTTGATGCAAGAATTTGAGGAAATACAAATGGAATTATATCCCATGTTGAGGAATCAGAAGAATTTGTCAAAATGCCCATACTAAGATCTATAATAACGAACCCAAAACAATTTAGAAAATGGGAATAGGAACATACATATCGATAATTACCTTAAATGTAAATGGACTAAATGCTCCCACCAAAAGACACAGATTGGCTGAATGGATACAAAAACAAGACCCTTATATATGCTGTCAACAAGAGACCCACTTCAGACCTAGAGACACATACAGGCTGAAAGTAAGGGGATGGAAAAAGATATTCCATGCAAAAGGAAACCAAAAGAAAGCTGGAGTAGCAATTCTCATATCAGACAAAATAGACTTTAAAATAAGGACTATTACAAGAGACAAAGAAGGACACTACATAATGATCAAGGGATTGATCCAAGAAGAAGATATAACAATTGTAAATATTTATGCACCCAACATAGGAGCACCTCAATACAAAAGGCAAATACTAACAGCCATAAAAGGGGAAATCGACAGTAACACATTCATAGTAGGGGACTTTAACACCCCACTTTCACCCATGGACAGATCATTCAAAATGAAAATAAATAAGGAAACACAAGCTTTAAATGATACATTAAACAAGATGGACTTAATTGATATTTATAGGACACTCCATCCAAAAACAACAGAATACACATTTTTCTCAAGTGCTCATGGAACATTCTCCAGGATAGATCATATCTTGGGTCACAAATCAAGCCTTGGTAAATTTAAGAAAATTGCAATTGTATCAGGTAACTCTTCCGACCGCAACGCCATGAGACTAGATATCAATTACAGGAAAATATCTGTAAAAAATACAAACACATGGAGGCTAAACAATACACTACTTAATAACGAAGTGATCACTGAAGAAATCAAAGAGGAAATCTCAAAATACTTATAAACAAATGACAATGGAGACACAACGAGCAAAAACATATCGGATGCAGGAAAAGCAGTTCTAAGGGGGAAGTTTATAGCAATACAAGCCCACCTTAAGAAGCAGGAAACATCTCGAATAAACAACCTAACCTTGCACCTCAAGCAATTAGAGAAAGAAGAACAAAAAAACCCCAAAGCTACCAGAAGGAAAGAAATCATAAAGATCCGATCAGAAAAAAATGAAAAATAAATGAAGGAAACAATAGCAAAGATCAATAAAACTAAAAGCTGGTTCTTTGAGAAGATAAACAAAATAGATAAACCATTAGCCAGACTCATCAAGGAAAAAAGGGAGAAGACTCAAATCAATAGAATTAGAAATGAAAAAGGAGAAGTAACAACTGACACTGCAGAAATAAAAAATATCATGAGAGATTACTACAAGCAACTCTATGCCAATAAAATGGACAATCTGGAAGAAATGGACAAATACTTAGAAATGCACAACCTGCCAAGACTGAATCAGGAAGAAATAGAAAATATGAACAGACCAATCACAAGCACTGAAATTGAAACTGTGATTAAAAATCTTCCAACAAACTAAAGCCCAGGACCAGATGGCTTCACAGGAGAATTCTGTCAAACATTTAGAGAAGAGCTAACACCTATCCTTCTCAAACTCTTCCAAAATATAGCAGAGGAAGGAACACTCCCAAATTCCTTCTATGAGGCCACCATCAACTTGATACCAAAACCAGACAAGGATGTCACAAAGAAAGAAAACTACAGACCAATATCACTGATGAATATACATGCAAAAATCCTCAACAAAATACTAGCAAACAGAATCCAACAGCACATTAAAAGGATCATACACCATGATCGAGTGGGGTTTATTCCAGGAATGCAAGGATTCTTCAATATACGCAAATCTATCAATGTGATAAACCATATTAACAAACTGAAGGAGAAAAACCATATGATCATCTCAATAGATGCAGAGAAAAGCTTTTGACAAAATTCAACACCCATTTATGATAAAAACCCTCCAGAAAGTAGGCATAGAGGGAACTTTCCTCAACATAATAAAGGCTATATATGACAAGCCCACAGCCAACATCATCCTCAATGGTGAAAAACTGAAAGCATTTCCACTGAGATCAGGAACAAGACAAGGTTGCCCACTCTCACCACTCTTATTCAACATAGTTTTGGAAGTTTTATCCACAGCAATCAGAGAAGAAAAGGAAATAAAAGGAATCCAAATCGGAAAAGAAGAAGTAAAGCTGTCACTGTTTGCAGATGACATGATACTATACATAGAGAATCCTAAAGATGTTACCAGAAAACTACTAGAGCTAATCAATGAATTTGTAAAAGAGGCAGGTTACAAAATTAATGCACAGAAATCTCTGGCATTCCTATATACTAATGATGAAAAATCTGAAATTGAAATAAAGAAAACACTCCCATTTACCATTGCAACAAAAAGAATAAAATATCTAGGAAAAAACCTACCTAAGGAGACAAAAGACCTGTATGCAGCAAATTATAAGACACTGATGAAAGAAATTAAAGATGATACAAATAGACGGAGAGATATACCATGTTCTTGGATTGGAAGAATCAACACTGTGAAAATGACTCTACTACCCAAAGCAATCTATAGATTCAATGCAATCCCTATCAAACTACCATTGGCATTTTTCACAGAAGTAGAACACAAAATTTCGCAATTTGTATGGAAACACAAAAGACCCCAAATAGCAAAAGCAATCTTGAGAACGAAAAACGGAGCTGGAGGAATCAGGCTCCCTGACTTCAGACTATACTACAAAGCTACAGTAATCAAGACAGTATGGTACTGGCACAAAAACAGAAAGATAGATCAATGGAAAAGGATAGAAAACCCAGAGATAAACCCACGCACATATGGACACCTTATCTTTGATAAAGGTGGCAGGAATGTTCAGTGGAGAAAGGACAGCCTCTTCAATAAGTGGTGCTGGGGAAAATGGACAGGTACATGTAAAAGTATGAGATTAGATCACTCCCTAACACCATACACAAAAATAAGCTCAAAATGGATTAAAGACCTAAATGTAAGGCCAGAAACTATCAAACTCTTAGAGGAAAACATAGGCAGAACACTCTATGACATAAATCACAGCAAGATCCTTTCTGACCCACCTCCTAGAGTAATGGAAACAAAAATAAACAAATGGGACCTAATGAAACTTCAAAGCTTTTGTACAGCAAAGGAAACCATAAACAAGACCAAAAGACAGCCCTCAGAATGGGAGAAAATATTTGCAAATGAAGCAACTGACAAAGGATTAATCTCCAAAATTTACAAGCAGCTCATGCAGCTCAATAACAAAAAAACAAACAACCCAATCCAAAAATGGGCAGAAGACCTAAATAGACATTTCTCCAAAGAAGATATACAGATTGCCAACAAACACATGAAAGAATACTCAACATTATTAGAGAAATGTAAATCAAAACTACAATGAGATATCATCTCACACCAGTCAGAATGGCCATCATCAAAAAATCTAGAAACAATA
Source organism: Monodon monoceros (assembly GCF_005190385.1). NCBI lineage: Eukaryota > Metazoa > Chordata > Mammalia > Artiodactyla > Monodontidae > Monodon > Monodon monoceros. The sequence continues at coordinate 65,856,664 of NW_021703779.1, read as the reverse complement.
AATGCTGGAGAGGGTGTGGAGAAAAGGGAACACTCTTGCACTGCTGGTGGGAATGTGAATTGGTTCAGCCACTATGGAGAAAAGTATGGAGGTTCCTTATAAGACTACAAATAGAACTACCATATGCCCCAGCAATCCCACTACTGGGCATATATCCTGAGAAAACCAAAATTCAAAAAGAGTCATGTACCAAAATGTTCATTGCAGCTCTATTTACAATAGCCAGGACATGGAAGCAACCTAAGTGTCCATCATCAGATGAATGGATAAAGAAGATGTGGCACATATATACAATGGAATATTACTCAGCCATAAAAGAAACGAAATTGAGCTATTTGTAATGAGGTGGATAGACCTAGAGTCTGTCATACAGCGTGAAGTAAGTCAGAAAGAAAAAGACAAATACCATATGCTAACACATATATATGGAATTTAAGAAGAAAAAAAATGTCACGAAAAACCTAGGAGTAAGACAGGAATAAAGACACAGACCTACTGGAGAATGGACTTGAGGATATGGGGAGGGGGAAGGGTGAGCTGTGACAGGGCGAGAGAGAGTCATGGACATATACACAGTAACAAACGTAAGGTAGATAGCTAGTGGGAAGCAGCCGCATGGCACAGGGATATCGGCTCCGTGCTTTGTGACCGCCTGGAGGGGTGGGATTGGGAGGTTGGGGGGGAGGGAGATGCAAGAGGGAAGAGATATGGGAACATATGTATATGTATAACTGATTCACTTTGTTATAAAGCAGAAACTAACACACCATTGTAAAGCAATTATACCCCAATAAAGATGTTAAAGAAAAATGCCCATACTACCCAAAGCCCTGTGAAGATTTAATATAATCTAAATCAAAATCCCATTGGCATTTTCCACAAAAGTAGAACAAACTATTCTAAAATTTGTGTGGAACCGCAAAATGCCCCAAATAGCCAATCAATCACGAAAAAGAACAAAGCTGAAGGCATCATACTTTCTCTTTTCAAACTATAATACAAATCTGTAGTCTGGTCCTGGCAGAGAAATAGACACATAGATCAATGGAACAGAATAGCAAGCCCAGAAATAAACATTCACAGATATGGTGAGCCTAATATTTTCCAAGTGTGTAAAGATTACTCAGTGGTAAAGAATAGACTCTTCAATGAATAGTATTGGTAAAACTGGAGAATCACATGCAGAGGAATGAATTTGGGCCCCTATCTTACACAACTTACAAAAAATAACTCCAAAATGGATTAAAGACTTAAGCATAAGACCTGAAACCATAAAACTTATAGAAGAAAATAATATTGAAAAAGCTCTTTGGCATTGGTTGTGGCAAAGAGTTTTTGTATATGACACCAAAAGCTAAAGCAACAAAAGCAAAAATAAATAAGCAGAACTACATCAAACTTAAAAGCTCTTCATAAAAAAAACAAAGAATCAACAACATAAAAAGGTGACATATAGTATGGGAGAAAATGTTTGAAAATCTTATATCTGATAAAAGGTTAATATCCAAAATATATGTGGAACCCATACAAATCAATAGCAATAAAACAATCTGATTTTTAAATGTGCAGAAGAATTGAACAGTCTTTTTTTTAACATCTTTATTAGAGTATAATTGCGTTACAAAGGTGTGTCAGTTTCTGCTTTATAACAAAGTGAATCAGTTATACATATACATGTGTCCCCATATCTCTTCCCTCTTGCATCTCTCTCCCTCCCGCCCTCCCTATCCTACCCCTCTAGGTGGTCACAAAGCACTGAGCTGATCTCCCTGTGCTATGCGGCTGCTTCCCACTAGCTATCTATTTTACATTTGGTAGTGTATATACGTCCATGCCACTCTCTCACTTTATCCCAGCTTACCCTTCCCCCTCCTCGTATCCTTAAGTCCATTCTCTAGTAGGTCTTCATCTTTATTCCCGTCTTGTCCCTAGGTTCTTCTCACAATTTTCTTTTTTCTTTTTTTTAGATTCCATATATATGTGTTAGCATACGGTATTTGTTTTTTTTCTTTCTGACTTACTTCACTCTGTATGACAGTCTCTAGGTCCATCCACCTCACTACAAATAACTCAATTTCGTTCCTTTTTATGGCTGAGTAATATTCCATTGTATATATGTGTCGTGTCACATCTTCGAATTGAACAGTCTTTCTTTTCCAAAGAAGGCATGCAAATGGCCAATATATACAATGAAATGTTATCACTATTATTGAATAGTGAATGAATAATAATTGAATGAATATCACTAATTATTAGGGAAATTCAAAGCAAAACCACAGTGAGATATTACCTCACACCAGTTAGAATGGCTGTTATCAAAAAGACAAGAGATAACAAGAGTTGGCAAAGGTGTGAAGAAAAGCAAAAACTTGTGTACTGCTGGTGGGAAAGTAATTTGTACAGCCACTATGGAAAACACTGTGGAGGTTCCTCAAAAAATTTTTAAGAATAGAACTACCAGCAACTCCAATTCTGGGTACTTGTAAATAAATCAGTATTTCAAAGAGATATCTGCATTTCTGTAATTCTTACAACATTAGTCACAATAGCCAAGATATGGAAACAACCTAAGTGTCGTCTATGGATGAATGGATAAAGAAAATAAGTGAATATTTATTATTCAGCCATGAGAAAGAAGTAAGTCTTACCACTTGTAACAACATAGAAGGAACTTTAGGACATTATGATAAGTGAAATAATGACAGAGAAAGACATCTATTAGATAATATCCTTCTATTTTATAATATCCTTTATATGTGGAATTTAAAAGAGCCACACTCATAGAAACAGAGAATTGTATAGTGCTTACTTGGGCATGGCGGTTGGAAATTATGTAGATGTTAATCAAATTGTACAAACTTCCAGTTATTCTGAGGATCTAATGTAAATGATAGCTATAGCAAACTATTTTGTATTATGTAGTTGAAAGTTATTTAGAGTGTATCTTCATAGTGGCTGCACCAATTTACATTCCCACAAATAGTGTAGGAGGGTTTGTTTTTCTCTACACCCTCTCCAGCATTTATTGTCTGTAGACTTTTTGATGATGAACATCCTGATCGGTGTGAGGTGATACCTCATTGCAATTTTGATTTACATTTCTCTAACAATGAGTGAGGCTGAGCATCTTTTCATGTGCCTATTAGCCATCTATATGTATTCTTTGGAGAAATGTCTTCTTACAACTTCTGCCCTTTTTCTTTCTTTTTTTTTTTTTTTGCGGTATGTGGGCCTCTCACTGCTGTGACCTCTCCCGTTGCAGAGCACAAGCTCCAGACGCGCAGGCTCAGCGGCCATGGCTCACGGGCCCAGCCACTCCGCGGCATGTGGGATCTTCCTGGACCAGGTCACGAGCCCATGTCTCCTGCATCAGCCGGCAGACTCTCAACCACTGTGCCACCAGGGCAGCCCTGCTCATATTTTTGATTGGGTTGTTTGTTTTTTTTGATATTGAGCTGTATGAGCTGTGTGCATATTTTAGAAATTAAAATCTCTTGTCAGTCACATCATTTTCAAATATTTTCTCCCATTCCTTAGGTTGTCTTTACATTTTGTTTATGGTTTCTTTTGCTGTGAGAAACCTTTTAAGTTTCATTAGGTCCCATTTGTTTATTTTTGTTTTTATTTCCATTACTCTAGGAGGTGGATCAAAAAAGATCTTGCTGTGATTTATGTCAAAGAGTGTTCTGCCTAAGTTTTCCTCTAGAGTTTTGTAGTATCTGGTCTTAATTTTAGGTCATTAATCCATTTTGAATTTATTTTTATATATGGTGTTAGAGAATGTTTTAATTTCATTCTTTCACATGTAGCTGTTCAATTTTCCCTGCACTATTTATTGAAGAGACTGTTTTTCTCCATTAAAAAACTAAAAATAGAGTTACCATGTGATCCAGTGATCCCACACCTGGGCATATATCCAGAGAAAAACTATAATTCAAAGAGATACATGTACCCCAATGTTCATGGTGGCACTATTTACAATATCTAAGACATGGAAGCAACCTAAATGTCCATTGAGAAGATGTGATATTATACATATATATATATATATATATATATATATGATGGGATATTACTCAGCCATAAAAAAGAATGAAATAATGCCATTTGCAGCAAAATGGATGGGCCTAGACATTATCATACTAAGTGAAGTAAGCCAGAGAAAGACAAATACCATATGATAATGTTTATATGTTGAATCTAAAAAAAAATGATACAAATGAGCTTACTTACAAAACAGAAATAGATTCACAGACATAGAAAGCAACTTATGGTTACTAAAGGGGAAAGTGAAGAGGGACGAATTAGGAGTTTGAGATTAACAGATACACACTACTATATATTAATAAATAAATTATGCAAACAAAAATATCTACCTTTGCATCTGAGAAATTATTTAGAAACTGGACTAAGTAATGTTTGCTGAATAAATGAGCAAAGTAATTATATGACCATAATTTTAGATGTTAGTTAAACTTATTCCGTTAAGGGTTAGAAGAATACATTCCAACAATTTCCTGTCAGGACGCTGAAGTACATATATTGATTCAACATGTATTTTTTGATATATATGCCCAGAAGTCGGGTTGCTGGATCATGTGGTAACTCTTACTTTTTTAAGGAACCTCTATACTGTTCTCCATAGTGACTGCACCAATTTACATTCTCACCAGCAGTGCAGGAAAGTTGTCCTTTCTCCACACCATTTCCAGCATTTACTAATTGTAGAATTTTTAATGATGGCCATTCTGACTGGTGTAAGGTGATACCTCATTGTTTTATTGATTTGCATTTCTTTAATAATTAGTGATGTTGAACATCTTTTTATGTTCCTGTTGGACATCTATATGTCTTTTTGGAGAAATGTCTATTTAGGTCTTCTGCCCATTTTTTGATTGGGTAGTTGGTTTAGATAGATAGATAGATAGATATTAAGCTGTATGTGCTGTTTGTATATTTTGGAGCTTAATCCCTTGCTGCTCACATCATTTGCAGATGTTTCTCCTATTCAGTAAGCTGTCGTTTCATTTTGTTTAGTTTTCTTTGCTGTGCAGAAGCTTTTAAGTTTACTTAGGTCTCATTTGTTTATTTTTGCTTTTATTTCCATTACCCTAGGCGATGGATAGAAAAAAGTATTGCTGTGATTTATGTCAAAGAGTGTTCTGCCTATGTTTTCCTCTAGGAATTAGATTTTTTTTTCCTCTAATAAAGTGAGTCCTTACAAAGAGAAAAACAACACACAGGATGAGAAAAAATAGCAAGTTTTAATGACACTTCCTGCTATCACTAAACACAGTGGGGAGGAATAAAATGATCCCTAAAGTAGGTTAAAGTAGCAGTTAAAGTTCTCACCACTCCAGGCAAATAATGAAACACACTAATGGTAGAAAGATAAAACACATCAGTATCAACAGTTCCTCTCTGTACTATGCTGGATCTTCACCATCCTGTTAAGAGAGTGACAGAAATTCCATCCACAGATTCTACTAGATGTAACAACAGTGGCACAAAGTTGTTTTGTCAGGCTGCTCTAGAGAGAGGTCAAAAAAACCCACTCTTTTACAGAGTGAGTTGGGTAAAATTATGACTCTTATTGAGAGTTTTCAATTATTTGTTAATTTTACACATACACAAATAACTTAGAAAATCCTTCAATTTATCTCACTAAAAGCACAATATGCTCAGAAATGATTTCATCAAGGTAGCAGTATAGAAGATTAACATACAGAAGTCTGTTTTATTTCTTTACACAAATAATAAAATGTCTGAAAGGGAAAGTAAAAAAAAATCCCATTTAAAATCACATCAAAAAGAATAAAATACCTAGGAATAATCTCAATCAAGAGGTGAAAGACCTATACACTGAAAAGTATAAAACTTTGATAAGGAAAATTGAAGGAGGTTCAAAGAAATGGAAAGATATCCCATGCTCTTGGATTGGAATAATTAATATTGTTAAAATGGCCATACTACCCGAATCATTCTACAGATTTAATGCAATCCCTATCAAAATAAACATGACAATTTTCACAGGACTAGAACAAATACTCCTAAAATTTACATGGAACAAAAACGACCCAAACTGCCAAAGCAATCCTAAGGAAAAAGAACAAAGCTGGAGGTATAACCCTTCTAGACTTCTGACTATACCACAAAGCTGCAATAATCAAAAGAGTGTGGTGTTGGCATAAAAACAATCATACAGATCAGTGGAACATAATAGAGAGCCCAGAAATAAATCCACACACCTATGGTCAATTAATCTACAACAAAGGAAGAAAGAATATAAAATGGAGAAAAGATAGTCTCTTCAACCAGTGGTGTTGGGAATTCTGGACAGCTACCTGTAACTCAATGAATTTAGAACACTTTCTCACACCAATATTCAAAAATAAACTCAAAATGCTAAAGTCCTAAATATAAGACATGATACCATAAAACTCCTAGAAGAGAATATAAGCAAAACATTCTCTGACATAAATCATGGCAATTGTTTCTTAGATCAGTCTCCCAAGCAAAAGAAATAAAAGCAAACAAACCAATGGGTCCTAACCAAACTTAAAAGTTCTTGCACAGCATAGGAAACCATCAACAAAATGAAAAGACAACCAATGGAATTGGAGAAAAAATTTGCAAACAATGCAGCTAACAAAGGGTTAATATTCAAAATATACAAATACATACAACTCAATATTGAAAACACAAGTAACCCAATCAAATAATGGGCAGAAGACCTAAATAGACATTTCTCCAAGAAGACATACAGATGTCCAAAATGCACATGAAAAGATGCTCAACATCGCTAATTAGCAGAGAAATGAAAATCAAAACTACAATGAGGTACCACCTCACACTGGTCAGAATGGCCATCATTAAAAAGTCTGCAAATAGTAAATTCTGGAGAGAGTGTGGAGAAAAGGGAACCCTCCTACACTGTTGGTGGGAATGGAAATTGGTACAGCCACTATGGAAAACAGTGTGGAGGTTCCTTAAAAAGAACTATAAATAGAGCTACCATATGATTCAGCAATCCCAGTCTCGGACATATATCCGGAGAAAACCATAATTCAAAAAATACATGCACCTCAATGTTCACTGAAGCACTACTTACAATAGCCAAGACATGGAAGCAAACTAAGTGTCTATCAACAGATGAATGGATAAACAAGATGTGGTATATAAATGCAATGGAATATTACTCAGCATTAAAAAGAATGAAATACTGCCATTTGCAAAGTGGATAGACCTGGAGAGTATTATACTTAGTGAAGTAAGTCAGACAGAGGAAGACATATGTTATATGATATCACTTATATGTGGAATGTAAAATATAGTACAAATGAATCTATGTACAAAACAGAAACAGAGTCACAGACTTTGAAAACAAACTTATGGTTACCCAAGAGGAAAGGGAGGGGGAGGTATAAGTTAGGAGTATGAGAGTAGCATTATTTATACGTAAAATAGATAAGCAACAAAGATATACTGTATAGCACAGTGAATTATATTCAGTATCTTGTAATAACCTATAATGGAAAGCAATCTGAAAAAAATATATATGTATAGATATAACTGAATCACTTTGCTGTACACATGAAAGTATCACAATATTATAAATCAACTGTACTTCAATAATAAAAGGTAGTGTGACCCTAGCATGAGGACATACCATAGAGAAAAGGAAAAACTGGCATTTATAAACAAATTTACAAAATATGGTCATCTGATTTACAACAAGTATATTTATGTCTTCAAAAGGTAAAAGGTGTTCTTTTTGGATAAATTGTACTTGGGACAGTTGGATATCTTTATGTAAAACAATGAATCTTAACTCTAACTCACATTATACACTACTATTAATTTGAAATGGATTGTAAATGTAAATATACAAGAAAAACAAGAAAGTTTCTAGGAAAAAACATGACAGCATAACACAAAAATCATTCACTATACAATAAAAGATTTATAATTTGATCTTTACTAAAATTACTAACTTCTATTCATTTAAAAACAATCCTTAAGAGAGTGAAAAAGTGAGCTATAGACTTGGAAAATATATTTGAAATGTAGATAATAGTAGAGGGTGAGATATAAAATAGAGAGAGAGAGATCTGACAATAAATTAGTTTCCTGAATATATACAAACAAAAAATCTCCTAGTAAGTCCTAACCTATAAATAATTAATTTCAATGTAAGCACATAAAATTCTCCAGTTAAAAGACAGAATGGTTGAATGAATAAAAAATATTCCAACAATATGCTGCCTTCAAGAGACTCACTTTAGCCTTAGACATAAAGAGACTTACAGTGAAGGGATAGAAAAAGACATTTTAAGCAAATAGTAACCAAAATAACCAGGGGTAGCTATACTTATATTTTAAAAATACACTTTAAGTTAAAAATGGTAAAAAGAGACAAATGAGGTCATTATATAATGATAAAGTAGTCACTTTATCAAAAAGATATAACAATTGTAAATATTTTCACACCCAATATCGGAGCACCTAAATATATAAAGGAAAAAATAATAGCTAAAAGGAGAAATAGACAGTGATACAGTAATAGTTGAGGATTTTAAAATCCAGCTCTCAACAATGGATAGACCATGCAGACAGAGAATCAATAAACAGGCAGCAGATTTGACAACACTATAGGCCAAATGTACTTAACAAATACATAAAACATTCTATCTAACAGCAGAACACATTCTTCTAACACATTCTTCTAAAGTGCACATTGAACATTTTCTAGGATAGAACATATGTTAGGCCACAAAAATGTCTTAACAAATTAAAGAAGACAAGTAGACCAATGGAACAGAAGAATCAAGAGCCCAGAAATAAATGCAAGCATATACAGTTAAATAATACATGACAAGGGAGCCAATAATAGCTAATAGAAAAAAGTCTTTTCAATAAATGGTTTGGGGATAATTGGAAATTCACATGTAAAATAATAAAACTGGACCTATACCTTGCACCACTCACAAAAATTAACTCAAAATGCATTAAAGAGTTAAATGTAAGACCTGAAACTGTAAAACTGCTAGAATAAAACAGAGGAATAAAGCTCCTTGATGTAGATCTTGGTAATTATGTATTGTATTGGGTTGGCCTAAAAGTTCTTTCGGGTTTTCCCATATGCTCCAGGAAATCCCAAACGAACTTTTTCGCCAACCCAATATATTACAGGTAAAGCACAAGCAACAAAATGAAAAATAAACAAGTAGGACTAGGACGTCACCTAACTAAAAAGCTTCTCCACGGCAAAATAGACCATCAACAAAGTGAAAAACAAACTGCAGAAAGGGAAAATTACTTGCAAACCACACATCTGTTAAGGGGTTAATATGCAAAATATATAAATAACTCTTTCAACTCAATTGCAAAAAAACGAATAACCCAGTTTAAAAATGGGCAAAGGATTTGAACTGACATTTTTTCCAAAGAAGATATATGAAAGGCCAACAGGCACTTTCATATGAAATGAAAGTTTTTCACATCATATGACATGATGTTTAAAAACACTAATAATTAGAGAAATGGAAATTAAAGCCACAATGAGATATCATCTCACACCTCATAGAGTCATCATTATAAAAAAGGACAAGAGATGACAAACGCTGGTGTGGATCTGGAGAAATGGGAAACCTCATGCACTGTTGGTGTGATTGTAACTTGGTACAGCCGTTATAGAAAACAGTATGGAGGGCACTCAAAAAATTAAAAATAGAATTACCATATGATCCAGAAATTCCACTTCTGGGAATATATCCAAAGGAAATGAACACACTAACTCAAAATGATATCTGCATCCCCATGTTCATAGCAGCATTATTTACAATAACAAAGACATACATGAATAAAGAATTTGTGAGATATTTAATAGAATATTATTTAGCCATGAAAAACAAGGAAATCTTACCTTTTTGACAACATGAAAAGATTTTGAAGACATTATGCTAAATGAAATAAGTCAGACAGAAAAAACAAATACTGTATGATCTCACTTACATATGGAATCTAAAAAGAAAATTCATAGAAAAAGAGATTGGACTTGTGGTTACCAGAGGCAGTGGGTGGGGGACAAGGAATAGAAGGAAAGTGGTCAGAAGGTATAATCTTTCTGTTATAATATAAATAAATACTAGAGATGTAATGTACAACATGATGACTATAGTTAACACTTCTGTAGGATATATAGGAAAGTTGTTAACAAAGTAAATCCTAAGAATTTTTATCACAGGGAGAATTTTTTTCTTTTTTCTTTTCTTCTTTTCCTTTCTTTTTGTTGTGTCTATATGAGAAGCTGAACTTATCATTTCACAATATATGTAATTCATACCATCATTCTGTATGCCTTAAACTTATACAATGAAATATTTGCAAATCATATATCTAATACAGATCAAGAATTCAGAATATATAAATTCACAATATATAAACAACACTTACAATTCAACAACCAAAAGTTCAGCAACCCAACTTAGAAAGATAGACAAGAGATCTAAATAGAAATTTATCCAAGTAAGATAAAGAAATGGCCAATAAGCACATGAAAATATGCTCAAATGTCATTTGTCCTTAGGAAAATGCAAATAAAACCCACAATGAGATACCACTTCACATTCACTAGGATAGCCATGTTCAAAGAAATAGAAAATAACAAGGGTTGGTGGGGAAACAGAAATCCCCATAGTTTGTTGGTGGGACTGTATCATGGTGCAACTGCTATGGAAAACATTTTGGTGGTCCATCAAAAAGCCAATCATAGAAATACCATATGATCCAGCAATTCCATTCCTTGATATATATCCCAAAGAATTGAAAACAGGTGTTCAAATAAAAATTTGTACATGAATGTTTATAACAGCTCTATTCATAATGTTAAAGCAGAAAAACTCAAACCTCCATCATCTGATAAATAGATAAAATGTGGTATATTTATACAATGGAATGTTGTTCAGCCATAAAAATGAATGATGTACTAATGTAAGCTACCACACGGATGAACTTTGAAAATAATGATAAATGAAAGAAACCAGAAACTACAGGTCACATGTTGTATGATTCCATTTATATGAAATGCAAATCCATAGATACAGAAAGCAGGTAAGTGTTTGTCTTAGGTTGTGCAGAGTGGGGAACGACAAGTGATTTTTTTTAAAGTTTACAGGGTTTCTCTTTCAGATGATGTAAAACTTTTTGAACTAGATAGTGATGATGTACTACATTATAAATGTATTTAATACCGTAGGCTTACACACTTTAAAATTGTTAAAATGGTAAATTTTACTATAATAGAAAAGAATAAATAAAGGATTATTTTGGTATCAGTTGTCCCTTCATATTTTTCTCCCTGTGTCTATAGGACTGGATGATTGCAGAGAACACCACTTTGAGAGACAGCTATTAAGACTGATATGTTTTATGAAAAAATGAGGCTGGACTCTTCAAAGTGAGGCAAGATCACTTCAAATATGCCAAAATTCTCTTATGACACATCTGATTAACCCTTAATGGACAGGGGAGGAACATCACTTGGGACCTGTGATATATGACAGGACAGGGTGCCAAAAACAGGAAAGAAGAATATCTGAAAAAGAGAAAAGCTACTGAAGATAAATTCTACGTATTTATTTTGTCAAGGGATAGCCTTGACAGGATCATATTCTTAAATATATTTTTTACCAGTTCCTGAAAAACTCCAGAATACTGTTCATCTTGATCCAAGTTAGACATAGGTATTTTAAACCAACCTTGGGATTTAAACACCTGCAGTCAGAGGCTTAAGAATCCTGGCAAATACAGAGGAAAGAAAGTTTTTTTCCAACAAATCATTCTGTCCTTAAACCCTCCATTAGGCCTAGGACTTTCCCTCTATTAGACACTGATACTATTTTGACAGAGCCTTTATGAATAATTTGACTGTAATTCACATTATTTTAATTAATATATGCATAGTGGTGAGTGCATACCAAGACAATTTTATCTGCTTATATTTTAGTTTCCCCTTTCATATGCCTCATACAGCAAGCCAGGCCACTGAGTCAGTACAGAATCCACTTCCTAAATCATATTTGACTTGAGAGCTACCCTGGAAAATTCCAGTAACCTGATGTCTGCTGGACCTCTCTTTTAGGGTTTTGGCCTCTGATTCAGACTCATGGGTCTTCCATTTCTTATTTCATATTTTGACAAAGAAGGCAGCAGGGGTGTGAGAATATATCAACAAGTAGTAATGAGGCAGTTAAGCCTAAGAGAAATGAGATGTGACAGTAATTGAACTTGCAGAAGGAAAAAGAATGAAATAATGTGGAAACAAGTTCATGAACTCTATGGTTCCTTATATAAGGTGAATGTAAGTTTGTTGTAAGTTTGTTCTATTTAACATTGGTTATTATTTTACTTTCTATGGTCACCTGAACCTAAAATCAAAAAAGCAATTAGCTCAATATTTAAGAAAAGAGCCATAAAATATGCCTAGAAATCCAGGTCTTTGGGGACATTGATTTATAAAACTTCCATAGCAAACCAGTTATGCCACATTCCACATTATACTGGGGTACTATTACTGATGGGCTGAAGAGGAGCTGATTAACATGATGTGATTCAAGGAGTATGAGGAAGTAACTTACCAATCTTAACCCAAAATTTCTCTCACTATAATTTTCACTTGCACTATTAGCAAATTATTATTTTCTTTAAATAGTGATCTTTTGTGGGGTTCTCTTCTGTAGTGTAAATATCTTGAAAGAGGATAACATAAGTTGATAACCTATCAGTAGTGTGCTGAAGCCAGTTCTTACTGGTGCGAGAGGCCATTTTGTGCATATCTTACCAATTTTCCCTTCAATGACTTTTCTTTATTAGCTTTAGATCACTCATTGTGGGAGCATATACACCACAAAAATTCTTACAGAAATTACAATTACTTGGAAGTTGGTTCAGCCATTTTAAGCTCATGCTTGTAATTTCAGATATCATTTTAGGTAACATTTTGCATTCATAAAAATACACTCCTACAGAAAATCTTTCCTTTGCTTTGTATATTGTTTCATACACATCTACTCCAAAGACTTGAAAGTGTTTTTTGTGTGTGTATGTGTGTGTGTGTGTGTTTCCCCCAAAGACACAAGAATATGTGGAGAATTATCTTAGTTTGTGGTATACAAAATTATCATATAGTTTATAAGTAGATTACATTGGAAGAGGCCTTAGAGTAGGGGGCATATTTACAAAGTATAGGTTCAAGCATACAGGGAGATTACTTAATCAAAAGAAAATACCCCTACATGTGTACAACTCCTCCCCTCATTTACTACAGTTTTTTTTTAGTCCCAGAAACTCCATTCTTACTGTAAGAGATTGGGGTAACCCAAAATGTAGACAATGTCTCACATTCACATTCACAAATATCTCCTGAAAATCAAATTGAATAAGGGTTAAAAGTAAATCAGTAAACAAAGAGGGGACAACTGAAGAAAAGGACAACTAGAACCATCAAAGATAAACTTTACCATCTATTTTAACTTTTATTTTCTTTCATGAAGACGCTAAAGATAAAAATTCGGAAAGAATTCAAGTTTTTACCTGTCTTTCAGACATGGGATAACATTAGGGTCATTAAATTTGCAAATATAATTTGGAAACATTTTGTAGCAGCTTGCCTGTACGTTATTCTACACTCAAAGTTTCCATTGCTGTGATCAATGGACTCATTGCCTGGGTTTGATCACTTGGCATTTTTTGAGCCAAACCAAAGCCTCAAAGTAAATATTTCTTACATAGATCATTTAGGCCACAAATGAAAATGTAAGGAATATCAGAAGGGAAAATATTGTTTTATAGTTACTTGCAAACCATACTGCATGAATTACTGACTAAAGAATGCAGCTGGCAGTACACGGAAAGAGGGGGAAGGGATAAAGAGCAGCATTTTAACATTTTCACCAGTTTCAAATTTTTATAACTCCAAATCCCAAAAGTTGTCATATTTCTTTGCATGCTAACTAAGCTAAGCTTTTGTTTCTTTCCAGACTTGTAAATTTCTCTCTGATAAGTTTTCAGGAACCATAGAAAAGAAGGAAAAACTAGCATATAGTCCTCTCTGTGTTTAGTTACAGAGGGATGAAATGCACAGTAACTAATCAACCTCTATACACTGTTAGGGTGAAATATAAGCAGGGAGAAGAGTTTCATTAATATAAGTAATTTTTTTCTAAATAATTTGCCCCAGGTGACAGATAATTGTGCAGACCACATTAATGTGGCCACTATGTTTCAAAAGCTACTACCTTCTCTATTGCTCAACTGATTCAGGCTCAACTTTTGGCTATGGGAGAATAAGAACCATTCAGCTAAATTTATAGTCATTTCTTCCAAGCACACTCTATAATAGCTCAGAAGAGAAACAAGAGACTCTGGCTCTTCATGCCTCTTCATCTGATAAATGTGCACTTCTTTTGGAGGAATATTTTATTTTTATCCTGCTTGGAAGCCACAATCAAACAAGGAGTCAGGGGGTAAACACTGTTCAAATAGCCTCTCCATCAACATCTAGAAAGAGAGTCAAGTCATTCTAGTCCTTTTGCAAATAAACATAGTGATCTGATAGATTTCCAGAGGAAAACACTAACTTGCAAATTCAAAGCGAACCTGGTCACTAATTCATTCAAGATTTTTTATCACATTTATTGAGCAACTAATATGTTTCAGAAAGCTGTATTAGGAACACATGAGGTGATGCTGGATGGTAAAGTCCAAACTGTTTTTTCTGTAGGCAATTTCCAAGTTGTGGCTGCATTTTTGTCACTGGCATTTTAACAAGACTTTTAAGAAGTATAAAATGTAAATCAAGTACGTGCAGACTGAAAATCACTATTAGAATCAACTATAATAAAGTCACACATGAGAAATAAAGTTATCATAATACAAAAACTACACAAAGGCAGGTATAGTAAAATTGTAATTAAGGAAAACATAAAACAACACAGCTGGCATCAAAGATTTATTAACCAAAAAAAGAAAAGATTTCAGATTATATCCTGGACTCAGTACACAACAGAATTGGTGTAATTGTTTCTACCTCCATTGTTATCTTTGGTTCTGACTGGAAACTGATGCTCAAAAAGATGACTCCAATGTACTGAAAAATGAGCAAATTTTTAATCATGGTCACCAGACTGCTTTGAATAAACTAAGAAACATGTTCATACATATTTTAAAGTTTTCAAGTAAAAAAGGGTTTTAGCTGACTTTTAGTTAAACCCAAGTATGAACTGTTTTAACCAGAGCTACCTTAATTTCCTAGTGTGCTGGGTAACAATGACACATTAGTGGTGTGATTGAATGTCACTCTAAGGACATAATCACACCCACCATTCAAGCTCATCCTCCCTAGGGGCATTGGTTTCTTTCCTTGACAAAAACAATTAAAGTGCAAATATAAACTGAGAAAGATAACCCTTTAAATCATTAATCATACAGTAATTCTTTAGTGGAAATTAATCTAGACTCTGAAGAAGTGTGACATAAAGGAACGAAAAGCTCTGACTGATAAAAGGAGATCTGGAGTCTAGGGCATTATTCAGAGAAGGGAGGCACGGGCTGATCATTATAGTGTGAATTTTGGGAAGCAGTGGCAGGATTGGATGGTGTAGCAGGCCAGTCCAGAGCATAGGAAGGCCATAAAGAATGCTATTGCAGGTTAAAGAGCTATGTGTAAGAAGTGGCTCTATCAGATTATGAGAGTAGAGCTTAATGTTCTTACCATAACAGAAACGCCTTGTACACCTTAAATTTAAACAATGTTATGTCAGTTATATTTAAATAAAGCTGGTTCCTTTATCAAAGATAAGGTGACCATATGTACGTGGGTTCATCTCTGGGCTTTCTATCCTGTTCCATTGATCTATATTTCTGTTTTTGTGCCAGTACCATACTGTCTTGATTACTGTACCTTTGTACAGTACCTTTGTACAGTACCTTTGTACAGTACTGTACCTTTGTACCTTTGTCTGAAGTCAGGGAGAAAATGGAAAAAAAATAAACAAATGGGACCTAATGAAACTTCAAAGCTTTTGCACAGCAAAGGAAACCATAAACAAGACCAAAAGACAACCCTCAGAATGGGAGAAAGTATTTGCAAATGAAGCAACTGGCAAAGGATTAATCTCCAAAATTTATAAGCAGCTCATGCAGCTCAATAACAAAAAAACAAACAACCCAATCCAAAAATGGGCAGAAGACCTAAACAGACATTTCTCCAAAGAAGATATACAGACTGCCAACAAACACATGAAAGAATGCTCAGCATCATTAATCATTAGAGAAATGCAAATCAAAATTACAATGAGATATCATCTCGCACCAGTCAAAATGGCCATCACCAAAAAATCTAGAAACAATAAATGCTGGAGAGGGTGTGGAGAAAAGGGAACACTCTTGCACTGCTGGTGGGAATGTGAACTGGTACTGTCACTATGGAGAACAGTATGGAGGTTCCTTAAAAAACTACAAATAGAACTACCATATGACCCAGCAATCCTACTACTGGGCATGTACCCTGAGAAAACCATAACTCAAAAAGAGTCATGTACCAAAATGTTCTTTGCAGCTCTATTTACAATAGCCCAGAGATGGAAACAACCTAAGTGTCCATCATTGGATGAATGGATAAAGAAGATGTGGCACATATATACAATGGAATATTACTCAGCCATAAAAGAAAACGAAATTGAGCTATTTGCAATGAGGTGGATAGACCTAGAGTCTGTCATACAGAGTAAAGTAAGTCAGAAAGAGAAAGACAAATACCATATGCTAACATATATATGGAATTTAAGAAAAAAGAATGTCATGAAGAACCTAGGGGTAAGACAGGAATAAAGACACAGACCTACTAGAGAATGGACATGAGGATATGGGGAGGGGGAAAGGTAAGCTGTGACAAAGCGAGAGAGAGGCATGGACATATATACAGTACCAAACATAAGGTAGATAGCTAGTGGGAAGCAGCCGCATAGCACAGGGAGATCAGCTTGGTGCTTTGTGACCACCTGGAGAGGTGGGATAGAGAGGGTGGGAGGGAGGGAGATGCAAGAGAGAAGAGATATGGGAACATATGTATATGTATAACTGATTCACTTTGCTATAAAGCAGAAACTAACACACCATTGTAAAGCAATCATACTCTAATAAAGATGTAAAAATAAATAAATAAATAAATAAATCTGGGATAAAGTCTGAAGATGTCAAATACAGTGAGCATATGGGTAAAATAACACTTCAATACATTGCTGATGGAGTTAAAAATGTATACAGCCAATTTGGAAAGCAGTTTGCTAGTACTGGTTAAAATTGGAAATATGCAGACCCTAACGCTCCTACACTCACACTTTAGGTATATATTTTATATAAATGCACTGTACATAAGAACACATGTACAAGAATGCTGAAATCAACATTGTTTTTAAAGGCAAAAATTAGAAACAAAATTATCTAGTCAACTGGAACTAGATAAATGTAATGCAATATATTTATATGATGGAATACTAAATAGCAGTTAAAAGGAATTATATATATGCATATATATATACACAAATAAGTATATATCTAAAATAATAAAATATGTTGTCACTTAATTATGGTAATTAAAAAACAATAAAATATACTATCAAACGTCATTATTTCATAATAGAAAGTGTGCATTTTTAGTGCAAACGAAAAATGTGAGACAGACATAACTTTAGAATAAAAGGTGGAATAAATCTAGTTCTATGAAAAACTCATTGCACTATCCAAAAAAGTTATGATATAGATCGTTGAAAATTTCATCACAGACTGGTAATTGAAACAAAGATTTCATGGGAAATTATTAAAACATCCTTCACTGTTTATGTAAAATTCCATTTTAATCAGGCTTCCTCTATTATTTGCTAAATCTGGTAGCTCTAACTAAGGAAGCATTTGGCAGAGCAGTCCCAGATCTTTAGATGTCACCATACTGTATATTTTATACTATACTGTAAAATCTTCAGTTTAGCAGGGACCAGATCTCTATTTCTGTTGATTTCTACACATGACTTAATACGGGACTCTGTACAAATGGTAGTGTCTAAAGGATATTTATTTCAGACACATAACTGACTTTGTACTTAATATTTTGGTGCTCTCACGTGTCCAACTTTTCTACCCAGGCTCAGAATCTGCACCATTAATGCTATTTGTACAAAGGCTTTCCTTAATAAGTCCTCACTGCAGCCCTTAGAACAAGATTGTGGTTGGTATGTTATTTTGGAAAATGAAACTACTTTCTTTGACTTTCTATATAAAATTAATTGAGATCTCATTATATATGTTGCAGTTATTCCAATTTTAATTTGTTATGAAAGACACGAGGAGACTATCAGTATCTCTCATTAAATAGCTCTCTCTTGGTTTACATACCGTAATTTGTTTTGTAAAATACAATTAGTCTACTACTATTGTAAATACAAGGCATACCTCGTTTTATTGTGCTTCTCTTTGTTTGCTTGACAGATAATGGCGGGATTTTTTACAAATTGAAGGTTTGCGGCAACCCTGCATTGAGGAAGTCTGTTAGCGCTATTTTTCCAACACCATTTGCTGGCTTCATGTCTCCGTGTCACATTGTGGTAATTCTATAAATATTTGAAACCCTCCTTCAGCAAAAAGATTATGACCAGCTAAAGGCTCAGATGATGGTTAGCATGTTTTAGCAATAAAGTATTTTTAATTAAGGTATGTATATTGTTTTCTTTAGACATAATGCTATTGCACACTTAATAGACCACAGTGCACTGTAAACATAAGTTTTATTTGCACTGGGAAACCAAAAAACTTGTATGACTGGCTTTATTGCGATATTGGCTTTATTGCAGTGGTCTAGAACCAAACCTGCAACATCTCTGAGATATGCTTGTATATATGTTTTCTTTAAAATGGTGAGAAAGTGTAAGAGTTTATTTCCATATGAACAGCCCAGGATTTTCAATGGTATTAATTTCTATTACACAATTATCTATTACAAAAATAAATGAGGAAATTTCAAAAAGAGTAATTTAGAACTAAATGTACTGAAAAGTAAGCCATTTCAGTTTTCAAGAGCCTTCTGATTTTCTCCTATGGTTTACCACAAGGGGGCGTGTGACGATCAAATACAAGAATACATTTATAACAGGTCTTTGAAAAAAATTATAGCTGTTTTTAAACTTTTTGAAAAGGTGATTTATTTCACCACGGGTGTGTTTATTTTTTAAAACACAGATTCACTGAACATTAGAGTTGGCTAAATATTAAGTCATTCCGTATTCTTTCCTGAATTTGGAGCTGAGAAAATGGTTTCGTTGTTTTCTGAAACAACTTAGCCCTCTTGATGTGTTGGATGAGGAATATGGTTAACAAGAACACGCCTGCATCTGTTACTTTAATAGGCAGGTATTTCAGGGTGGACTGGAACACCTTTTGTGAAACTGGGTATCTTAAGGAAACTGTTGATATTTGGGAGATGTTCTTCCTTTTCACTTTTTCATACAATGCAGTTTGTTTTTTTTTTTACTTTGTTAAATTTCTTTTAAATACCTTTATTCAAAATAATTAAACTTCAATTGTTATATTGATAATAAATATCTGTACTTCACTGATTATCATTCTCTCTCTCTCTCTCTCCCTCACACACACACACAAAGAACCAAAACTTGCACGTCTCAATGGAAATATGAATAATTTTATGCAAAATGGATATAAGCCAATCATCCTTTTCATAATTTCATGGGACATTACCTTTAAGACTAAACTATTTGCTACAATTCCTCAAAGAGAGAATATTAATTTTTAGAAAATAGTGGGAGAAGAGACAACCAAGCAAAACAGAAACTCGAAATGGAAAAATGGTTCAAAAACTTTAAAAGCAGGTATTTCCAAGTGAAATATGTTCCATTTGCAATATTATACACGCCAAAATTCAAGCAAATGGTTTTTAACTTTAGGTAAAATTTGGAAAAATTTTGGACATGTATTTCACATTTCAACCAGCCCACTATGAAAGTCTGCAGCAGTTCTTTTTGTAAGGGTTATGGGAAGAGAAGTCAAAGTTCTGGGGGATTCCATACAGGGATATGACAAATTAAATAAATATTTCAAACCTATACTACATTTACATGAGGGATATAGGAGGCTAAAGCAATTATGTACTACATGTTGATGTTCTCTTTGTGTCACTTTTATAACAAATTAAAATTGGAATCATTGCAACATGTACAGTGAGTTCCAAAAACATTGTGTATAGTAAGGCAAAGCAAATAGTTACCTGCCAGAACTATTTGCTCTAGTTCATAAAGTGCATTACTGTGTGTTCTATCCTCTTTTTAAGTATTTTGGACTATTTAATTAGCACCTGTTGGTTAGCAACTTTGAAAATATTGTCTTCTATGATAAACTGTCATCTTCTTATTGGGTCATTAATGTATTTAACATCAAACAAGTATTTATAGAATGTCTACTATGTGCGAGGCAGCTACACTTTGGGAAATAAATGTAAGGAAATATGTCACAATTTCTGTGTGGGAGAAGCATTTGCCTAATTGGGAGAGAACAAATACAGAGCCAAGAAAATTTAAGTCATTGTGCACACGAAACAGATGCAATGTACCAAACAGATAGTAAACAGTATTGGATTTCAGAGATTGGGTGGAGTGGAGAGATTAAAGAGCGTATAATGTGGATTGGAAGAGAGGAAGGAATTGAGCATTTTGGTTAACCAGATGAATATGAACAAATCAGTAAAGAAAGATGAGTATTCACATGATAATTTGGTGACAAATAATACACAATCTGGCTGAACTGGGGATTTCATATTGAGAAACAAGGAGCAGTAAAATTAAAATGATGAATAAGCCAGATAGTGTGAGCAATGTGTGACACAATTTATCTTAAATGAGGTTACATTAAAGAATTTTGGGAAGAGCAATGACATATTGAAAAAGACTTTTAGAGAAGATAAAGCTGGCAGTGTTTTTATAAAATAAACTAGAAGAGAGAATTGGAGGCTAATGCAATAATCCAGAGACAAGATGTTATGGACTTGGACAGGAATGATGGAAATGGAAATTATGAGAGCCAGTTCAATATTTGTTCATATGATTAAACTAGAGGCATCATAAGGAGCTGATCCAGGCAAACCTATAGATTCAAAGTGGAACTAGGAGATTCTCTTACAGCAAATAGGCTGAAAGACCTATAATTAATGGCTTTGGTTGCTCAAGTGAGTTTATGGAATGCCCATCGAAGCTGGTTCAGTTTTACAATTATGCTTATCCCTATTCTAGAATCCAGAATAAAAACTATTTAATCATTCTGGACAAGGAAGCAAAAGTAACATATAGTATGGTTGAATTAGCTTTGGAGACAGACCTAGGTTTGAATCTTGATTCTGCAGATGTGTGATTTTTGTATTAAATGTTTAACCTCTCCAATCTTCATTTTCCTCCTCTGAAAAATGAAAATAATAATTGTATCTATACCATAAGTCTATAGCAAGGGTCAAATAAGGCAACTTAAGTACCTACTGGTACCTATAGTACCAAAATACATCCAAAACTCCTTAGTATATAATGTTCTTATATGATTGTTAATTTAATCATTCTTGGTAATCTAGAGTTAAACCATCAAGACCAATCAGAACTGACCTTCTTGTCCATCCTTGCTTGCTTGCATGCAGAAAGCCAGACCAGATAATTTCTTAATGCTTCTTCCTAGTTTTTTACATATTCCATACAATTAGAAGCTCTAAATGGGATTATTCCCAAGAAAAATCCAAGGAATATAGTCTAAATCAATCTAAGAGTTGAAAGTGTAAATTTTGATATAGAAAAATAAGCCCCTGTGAGTAATATATTTTAAAAATGTATATTATTATATACTCTCTCATGACTGGTGAGCTTTTATTCATCTAAAATTTTATTTTAACAAAGGATACATTTCCAGCGTGGTTCTATAGTAGAACCACAATTATGTTGATATCTTTGGGGATTGTGTTTAATTCCATTATATGGAATAAAATCAGTCTCCATGTTGTTATGATTTAAATAAATTTCCATTTGGTCCAGGACCAGTTGATGATCTTGAAATATTCTAATAATTGAAGAGATAATTATATGCTTTAAGTGCTCTAGTAAAGGTTATAGGGTTCAGCCTTGGATCATTCCTAAAGGCCCTTTTGCCCTTCCTAAAATGATCATTATTCATGAGTTGCTGCTGCTATTATATGATCTTTATACCAATATAACTTACTTATATGTAAATGATGACAGAAATACATGCTATTTTGGGAGCTTGCATGACTCCCAGATGTCCAATACCTGAACATTTAAGACTCTCAGAGGAGTATAGGTTACAGATTCAATTAGGGGTTTGATATTAACAGATGAAGGATGACCAAGTTCATCAGAATATATAGAGAAAATGGGAGAAAATGAATGTGACTCTTCTTAGTGGCCTGACTTTTTCTAAGAAGTAATATTCAGGTACTCTGGGGCCTGAAACAGTTCTAGAGACAAAAGAAATGAGGGAAAGAATAACTTAAAATATGGGTATGTTCCAGAGTAATCAGTTATCCTACCCACACCCCCAGCACTATCATCTGACAAAGATAGTAGAGAACATTCTAACATTTGGCATGTGGGAGAGCTAGAAAGGAGAGATTTGCTTGATGACGTTTAAGATGTTTTTAACCTGAGATTGGAAATGTGAAAGACTCTAAGGAGTTTTTAAAATAGATATTTATTGGAGTACAATTGCTTCACAGTACTGTTAGTTTCTGTTGTACAACAAAGTGAATCAGCCATATGCATACATATATCCCTATATCCCCTCCCTCTTGTGTCTCCCTCCCACCCTCCCTATTTCACCCCTCTAGGTGGTCACAAAGCACAGAGCTGATCTCCCTGTGCTATGCAGCTGCTTCCCACTAGCTATCTATTTTACATTTAGTAGAGTATATATGTCAATGCTACTCTCTCACTTCGTCCCAGCTTACCGTTCCCCCTCCCCATGTCCTCAAGTGCCTTCTCTATGTCTACGTCTTTATTACTGCCCTGTCACTAGGTTCATCAGTACAAGTTCTTTTTTATTTTTAGGTTCCAGATGCACCTCGAGTCTGTCATACAGAGTGAAGTAAGTCAGAAAGAGAAAGACTCTAAGGATTTTAAAACATATAGTGCTCTGATACTTTGAGGATACATATCAATCAGTGAATGGAAGCAGACAATGAATGTTAGAAGTGTACAGTATTTCTATCTAAATAGAAATATTGCAATTCCATTGATTCACTTTCTCCAATTAGGAGTTTGACTGGACAAGCCCACAGTTTTCTGGACAGAAAAAAAGTTTCCAAGTCTTTGTTTTCTAATTTAGCACTTGAGGTGAGCACATGGGGAGATAACCACATATTTAGCATGTATCACCCATGGGACAGGCTCTCCAAACTCAAGCTGGTGAAATAGCCTGTGGATACATATGAAATACTTCTGATAGGCTATATGGCATACATTTTGCTTCTAAAGGTGTGAGATATTTTGTGCCATGTTGAATTTAGAGTAAGGGTCTCTGGGTGACATTTTTTTCTGACATTTTTCATTACTGGACCTAAAATTTCAAATGTGCAAATTAAGAGGTTGGATTAAGTTATCTTCTATCTCTAACATTCTACAGTCTCTAATGGGATGACTTCAAATATCAGCGTTGAAAATATTATTTGATTATGTTCTCCTTTAGGTTTTCCTTAATCTCACTCTTCCCAAAAGAACTTGCCTTCTTCTGCCTCTGGATATTCATGGCATTTATTATATGTACCAGTCACCTTGTTACTGTTATGTATCACTAGAGACAATTACATTTGTTACCTTGTTCACCAACTAGATTGAGAGCTCTTTGAAGATATGTTATTCTGTAAGCTTACCAAACAAAGAAGTTCAGTTCAGTTAATTGAACATTGTTGTCCTTTTTACATGTGAAATTTTTAAACAAATTATGTAGTGGATAGAAAAATGAATGGGTTCCTCAAGGAAATTTTCTCTCATCACTATCATTTAAGCAGGGATGTAACTAAATATTAAACCAGAACAAGCAAACCTTGGTTTCCAAGCCACGCTTAGGAAAACTGCTGTCCTAGATTTCAAAGGTAAAATTAAGCAAAGATTTGAGTAAATTAGTAACATGGTATAATGAGGTATGCACACATTCAAAATTGGCCAGAAACTGTCAAACTCTTAGAGGAAAACATAGGCAGAACACTCTATGACATAAATCACAACAAGATCCTTTTTGACCCACCTCCTAGAGAAATGGAAATAAAAACAAAAATAAACAAATGGGACCTAATGAAACTTCAAAGCTTTTGCACAGCAAAGGAAACCATAAACAAGACCAAAAGACAACCCTCAGAAGGGGAGAAAATATTTGCCAATGAAGCAACTGACAAAGGATTCAACTCCAAAATTTACAAGCAGCTCATGCAGCTCAATAACAAAAAGAACAAAAAACCCAATCCAAAAATGGGCAGAAGACCTAAATAGACGTTTCTCCAAAGAAGATATACAGATTGCCAACAAACACATGAAAGAATGCTCAACATCATTAATCATTAGAGAAATGCAAATGAAAACTACAATGAGATATCATCTCACACCAGTCAGAATGGCCATCATCAAAAAATCTAGAAACAATAAATGCTGGAGAGGGTGTGGAGAAAAGGGAAACCTCTTGCACTGTTGGTCGGAATGTAAATTGATACAGCCACTATGTAGAATAGTATGGAGGTTCCTTAAAAAACTAAAAATAGAACTACCATATGACCCAGCAATCCCACTACTGGGCATATACCCTGAGAAAACCAAAATTCAAAAAGAGTCATGTACCAAAATGTTCATTTCAGCTCTATTTACAATATCCAGGAGATGGAAACAACCTAACTGTCCATCATTGGATGAATGTATAAAGAAGATGTGGCACATATATACAATGGAATATTACTCAGCCATAAAAAGAAATGAAACTGAGTTATTTGTAGTGAGGTGGACGGACCTAAAGTCTGTCATACAGAGTGAAGTAAGTCAGAAAGAGAAAAACAAATACTGTATGCTAACACATATATATGGAATCTAAGAAAAATAAAAAAGGTCATGAAGAACCTAGGGGTAAGACGGGAATGGAGACGCAAACCTACTAGAGAATGGACTTGAGGATGTTGGGAGGGGGAAGGGTAGGCTGTGACAAAGTGAGAGAGTGGCATGGACATATATACACAACCAAACATAGAATAGATAGCTAGTGGGAAGCAGCTGCATAGCACAGGGAGATCAGCTCAGTGCTTTTTGACCACTTAGAGGGGTGGGATAGGGAGGGTGGGAGGGAGGGAGACACAAGAGGGAAGAGATATGGGAACATGTGTATATGTATAACTGATTCACTATGTTATAAAGCAGAAATCAACCCACCGATGTAAAGCAATTATACTCCAATTAAGATGTTAAAAAATAAATAAATAAAAGAACTTTCTGCAAAAAAAAAAAATTGTCTGGGATAGTCTGATATTTCACCTCCATGTCCTTATTTTCTGGATCAGATATGGGTACTTGACAAAAACACAATTGCAGGGCAGCAAGTTCTGCCTTCTCGTAGAAGAGTTGGAGGAAGGAAATATGGCAAAACCAACGTTTAAAGACAAGTAGGAAAAGAAGGACATACAGGTCCAGCAAGAAAGAAGGGAATAATAAAGAATGACAGAATGGACCTTCAAGATGGCAGAGGAGTAAAGCATGGAGATCACCTTCCTCTCCACAAATACCTCAGAAATACATCTACATGTAGAACAACTCATATAGAACACCTACTGAACGCTTGCAGAAGATCTCAGATTTCCCAAAAGGCAAGAAACTCCCCACGTACGTGGGTAGAGCAAAAGAAAAAACAGAGACAAAAGAATAAGGATAGGACCTGCACCTCTGGAGGGAGCTGTGAAGGAGGAAAAGTTTCCACACACTAGGAAGCCCTTTCACTGGCGGAGATGGGGGGTGACAGGGAGGGGGAGAAGCTTCAGAGCCACAGAGGAGAGCACAGCAACAGGGGTGCAGAGGGCAAAGTGGAGAGATTCCCACACAGAGGACGGGTGCAGACCAGCACTCACCAGCCCGAGAGACTTGTCTGTTCACCTGCCAGGGCGGGTGGGAGCTGGGAGTTGAGGCTTGGGCTTCAGAGTTCAGATCTCAGGGAGAGGACTGGGGTTGGCTGCGTGAACACAGCCTGAAGGGGGCTAGCGCACCACAGCTAGCCAGGAGGGAGTCCAGGAAAAAGTCTGGAACTGCCTAAGAGTCAAGAGACCTTTGTTTTGGGGTGCACGAGGAAAGGGGATTCAGAACACTGCCTAAACGAGCTTCAGAGATGTATGCAAGCTGCAGCTATCAGCAAGGACACCAGAGATGGGCATGGAACACTAAGGCTGCTGCTGCAACCACCAAGGATCCTGTGTGGAAACACAGGTCACTATCCACACTTCCCCCCGCCCCCAGGAGACTGTACAGCCTGCCACTGCCAGGGTCCTGTGATCCAGGGACAACTTCTCTGGGAGAACACATGGTGAGCCTCAGGCTGTTGCAACATCACACTGGCGTCTGCCTCCACAGGCTCACCCCACATTCCATACCCCTTACACGCCACAGACTGAGTGAGCAAGAGATCCCTAATCAGCCGCTGCTTTAACCATATCCTGTCTGGGTGAACAATAGATGACAGAGGGTGACCTACATGGAGAGGCGGGACCAAATCCAAAGCTGAATCCCAGGAGCTATGGGAGCAAAGAAGGGAAAGGGAAATTTCTCCATGCAACATTAGGAGAAACAGATTAAATCTCCACAATCAACTTGATGTACCCTGCATCTGTGGAATATCTGAATAGACAAAGAATCAACCCAAAATTGAGGCCAAGGACTTTGGGAGAAACTGCAGACTTGGGGTTTTCTGTATGCAACTGACTAGTTTCTGATTTTATGTTTATTGTAGTTTAGTTTTTAGCACTTGTCATCATTGGTGGATTTGTTTACTGGTTTGGTTGCCCTCTTCTTTTTCTTCTCCTTTTTAATTTTAATAATATTTTTTTGTTTTTTATTTTAATAGCTATTTATTTTATTATTTATTTATTTCCATTTTTTCTCCCTTTTCTTCTGAGCTGTGTGGCTGACAGGGTCTTGGTGCTCCAACTGGGTGTCAGGCCTGAGCTTCTGAGGTGGGACAGCTGATTTCAGGACATTGGTCCACCAGAGACCTCCTAGCCCCACGTAGTATCAATTGGTGAGAGCTCATCCAGAGATCTCTGTCTCAATGCTAAGACCCAGCTCCATGCAAAGACGAGCAGCTCCAGTGCTGGACAAGCCATGCCAAACAAATCTCAAGACAGGAACACAACCCCACCCATTAGAGAGAGGCTGCCTAAAATCATAATATGTTCACAGACACCCCAAAACACAGAACTGGCTGTGGAACTGCCCACCAGAAAGACAAGATCCAGCCTCATCCACCAGAACACAGACACCAGTACGCTCCAACACGAAGCCTACACAACCCACTGAAACAACCTTACCCACTGGGGGCAGACACCAAAAGAAATGGGAACTATGAACCTGCAGCCTGCGAAAAGGAGACCCCAAACACAGTAAGTTAAGTAATCTGACAAGAAAGACAAATACGCAGCAGATGAAGCAGCAAAGTAAAAACTCACCAGAACAAACAAATGGAGAGAAAATGGGCAGTCTCCTGGGACAAAAATTCAGTATTATGATAGTAAAGATGATCCAAAATTTGGGAATAGAATGGAGAAAATACAAGAAACGTTTAAGGAACTAGAAGAACTAAAGTGCAAGCAAACAATGATGAAAAACACAATAAATCAAATTTAAAATTCTCTACAAGGAAACAACAGCAGAATAACAGAGGAGAAGAACGGATATGTGACCTGGAAGATAAAATAGTGGAAAAAACTATCATAGAGCAAAATAAAGAAAAAATAATGAAAATAATTGAGGACAGTGTCAGAGACCTCTGGGACAACATTAAATGCACCAATATTCGAATTGTAGGGATCCCAGAAGAAGAAGAGAAAAACAAAGGTACTGAGTAAATATTTGAAAACATTATAGTTGAAAACGTCCTTAATATGGGAAAGGAAATACTCAATTAAGTCCAGGAGGCTCAGAGAGCATCATACAGGATAAATCAATGGAGAAACATGTTAAAACACATATTAATCAAACTATCAAAAATTAAATACAAAGAAAACATATTAAAAGCAGCAAGGGAAAAACAACAAATAACATACAAAGGAATCCCCAAAAGGTTAACAGGTGAACTTTCAGCAGAAATTCTGCAAGCCACAAGGGAGTGGTATGACATATTTAAAGTGATGAAAGGGAAAAAACTACAACCAAGATTACTCTACCCAGCAAGGATCTCATTCAGATTCGACAGAGAAAATAAAAATATTAGAGACAGGCAAAAGCTAAGAGATTGAGTATCACCAAACCAGCCTTACAAAAAATGCTAAAGGAGCTTCTCTAGGCAGGAAACACAAGAGAGGGAAAAGACCTACAATAACAAACCCAAAATAATTACGAAAATGCTAATAGGAACATACATATCAATAATTACCTTAAATGTAAATGAATTAAATGCTCCAACCAATAAAACATAGATTAGCTGGATGGATACAAAAACAAGACCCATATATATGCTGTCTACAAGACACCCACTTCAGACCTAGGGACACATACAGACTGAAAGTGAGGGGATGGAAAAAGATATTCTATGCAAATGGAAATCAAAAGAAAGCTGGAGCAGCAATTCTCATATCAGACACAATAGACTTAAAATAAAGACTATTACAAGAGACAAAGAAGGACACTGCCTAATGATAAAGGGATCAACCCATGAAGAAGATATAACAATTGTGTATATTTATGCACCCAACATAGGAGCACCTCAATACATAAGGCAAATACTAACAGCCATAAAAGGGGAAATCGACAGTAACACATTCATAGTAGGGGACTTTAACACCCCACTTTCACCAATGGACAGATCATCCAAAATAAAAGTAAACAAGGAAACACAAGCTTTAAATGACACATTAAACAAGATGGACTTAATTGGTATTTACAGGACCTTCCATCCAAAAACAACAAAATACACTTTCATCTCAAGTGTCCATGGAACATTCTCCAGGATAGATCATATCTTGTATAACAAATCAAGCCTTGTTGAATTTAAGAAAGTTGAAATTGTATCAGGTATCTTTTCCAACAACAATGCTATGAGACTAGATATCAATTACAGGAAAAAAACTGTAAAAAAATACAAACACATGGAAGCTAAACAATACAGTTTTAAATAACCAAGAGATCACTGAAGGAATTAAAGGGGAAATCAAAAAATACCTAGAAACAAATGACAATTAAAACATGACTGCCCAAATCCTATGGGATGCAGCAAAAGCAATTCTAAGAGGGAATTTTATAGCAATATAATCTTACCTGAAGAAACAAGAAACAACTCAAATAAACAACCAAAAATTACACCTAAAGCAATTAAAGAAAAAAGAACGAAAAAAATCCAAAGTTAGCAGAAAGAAAGAAACCATAAAGATTAGATCAGAAATAAATGTAAAAGAAATGAAGGAAACAATAGCAAAGATCAATTAAACTTAAAGCTGATTCCTTGAGAAGATAAACAAAATTGATAAACCATTAGCCAGACTCATCAAGAAAAAAATGGGAGAAGACTCAAATCAATAGAATTAGATATGAAAAAGGAGAAGTAACAACTGACACTGCAGAAATACAGAGGATCATGAGAGATTACTACCAGCAACTCTATGCTAAGAAAATGGGAAAAGTGGAAGAAATGGACACATTCATAGTAAAACAAAACCTTCCAAGACTGAACCAGGAAGAAATAGAAAATATAAACAAACCAATAACAAGCACTGAAATTGAGACTGTGATTAAAAATCTTCCAACAATGAAAAGCCCAGGACCAGATGGTTTCACACACGAATTCTATCAAACATTTAGAGAAGAGCTAACACCTATCCTTCTCAAACTCTTCCAAAATATAGCAGAGGGAGGAATACTCCCAAAACCTTTCTATGAGGCCACCATCACCCTGATACCAAAACCAGACAAAGATGTCACAAAGAAAGAAAACTACAGGCCAATATCACTGATGAACATAGACATAAAAATCCCCAACAAAATACTAGCAAACAGAATCCAACAGCACATTAAAAGGATCATACATAATGAGCAAGTTAGGTTTATCCCAGGAATGCAAGGATTCTTCAATATACCCAAATCAATCAATGTAATACACCATATTAACACACTGAAGGATAAAAACCATATTATCATCTCAATAGATGCAGAATAAGCTTTTGACAAAATTCAACACCTATTTAAGATAAAAAAACCTCCAGAATGTAGGCACAGAGGGAACTTACCTCAACATAATAAAGGCCATATATGACAAACCCATAGCCAATATCATTCTCAATGGTGAAAATCTGAAATCATTTCCTCTAAGATCAGGACCAAGACAAGGTTAACCACTCACACACTATTATTCAACATAGTTCTGGAAGTTTTAACCACAGCAATCAGAGAAGAAAAAGAAATAAAAGGAATCCAAATCATAAAAGAAGAAGTAAAGCTGTCACTCTTTGCAGATGACATGATATTATACATAGGGAATCCTAAAGATGCTACCAGAAACCTACTAGAGCTAATCATTGAATATGGTAAAGTAGCAGGATACAAAATTAATGCACAGGAATCTCTTGCACTCCTATACACTAACGACGAAAATTGTGAAAGAGAAATTATGGAAACACTCCCATTTACCATGGCAACAAAAAGAATACAATACCTAGAAATAAACCTACCTAAGGAGACAAAAACCTGTGTGCAGAAAACTATAAGACACTCATGAAAGTAACTAAAGATGATACAAACAGATGGAGATATAGACCATGTTCTTGGACTGGAAGAATCAACATTGTGAAAATCACTATACTACCCAAAGCAATCTACACATTCAATGCAATCCCTATCAAGCTACCAATGGCATTTTTCAAAGAATTACAATGAAAAAATTCACAATTTGTATGGAAACACAGAAGACCCTGAATAGCCAATGCCATCCTGAAAAAGAAAAATGAACGTGGGTGAATCAGCCTCTCTGACTTCAAAGCTATAGTCATCAAGACAGTATGGTACAGGAACAAAAACAGAAATATAGATCAATGGGACAGGATAGAAAGCCCAGAGATAAACCCACGCACATATATTTATCTTTGATAAAGACTTTATCTTTGATAAAGGAGGCAAGAATATACAATGGAGAAAAGACAGCCTCTTCATTCAGTGGTGCTGGGAAAACTGGACAGCTACATGGAATAGAATGAAATTAGAACACTCCCTAACACCATACACAAAAATAAACTCAAAATGGATTAAAGACCTAAATGTAAGATCAGACACTGTAAAATTCTTAGAGGAAAGCATAGGCAGAACACTCTATGACATAAATCACAGCAAGATCCTTTTTTTACCAACCTCCTAGAGAAATGGAAATAAATACAAAAATAAACAAATGGGGCCTAATGAAACTTAAAAGCTTTTGCACAGCAAATGTAACCATAAACAAGACAACCCTCAGAATGGAAGAAAATACTTGCAAATGAAGCAACTGACAAAGGATTAATCTCCAAAATATACAAGCAGCTCATGCAGCTCAATATCAAAAGAATCATACAACCCAATCCACAAATGAGGAGAAGATCTAAATAGACATTTCTCCTAAGAAGATACAGATTGCCAACAAACACATGAAAGGAAGCTCAACATCACTAATCATTAGAGAAATGCAAATCAAAACCACAATGAGGTATCACCTCACACTGGTAAGAAGGGCCATTATCAAAAAATCTAGAAACAATAAATGCTGGAGAGGGTGTGGATAAAAGGGAACCATCTTGCACTGTTGGTGGGAAGGTATATTGATACAGCCACTATGGAGAACAGTATGGAAGTTCCTTAAAAACTAAAAATAGAACTACCATATGACCCAGCAATCTCACTACTGGGCATATACCCTGAGAAAACCATAATTCAAAAAGAGTCATGTACCAAAATGTTCATTGCAGCTCTATTTACAATAGCCCAGAGATGGAAACAACCTAAGTGTCCATCATCGGATGAATGGATAAAGAAGATATGGCACATATATATAATGGAATATTACTCAGCCATGAAAAGAAATGAAATTGAGTTATTTGTAGTAAGTTGGATGGATGTAGAGTCTGTCATACAGAGTGAAGTAAGTCAGAAAGAGAGAAACAAATACCATATGGTAACACATATATATGGAATCTAAAAAAAATGTGGTTCTGATGAATCTAGGGGCAGTACAGGAATAAAGACACAGACGTAGAGAGTGAACTTGAGGACACGGAGAGGGGGAAGAGTAAGCTGGGACGAGGTGGGAGAGTGGCATTGACATATATAAACTACCAAATGTAAAATAGATAGCTAGTGGGAAACAGCTGCATAGCACAGGGAAGTCAGATCCTTGCTTTTTGACCACCTAGAGGGCTGAGTTGGGGAGGGCAGAAGGGAGATGCAAGAGAGAGGGGATATGG
Organism: Monodon monoceros; assembly: GCF_005190385.1. Taxonomy (NCBI): domain Eukaryota; kingdom Metazoa; phylum Chordata; class Mammalia; order Artiodactyla; family Monodontidae; genus Monodon; species Monodon monoceros. Next base: position 65,823,900 of record NW_021703779.1, on the reverse strand, counting down.
TGATATATGTATACATATAGCTGATTCACTTTGTTATAAAGCAGAAACTAACACACCATTGTAAATCAATTATACTCGAATAAAGTTGTTAAAAAATAAATAAATACTACCTTCAAATCATCTTCAAACTGTGATTTTTCTTTTTGTGATTCTCAGTTATTCATTCTATCATATGTATATATGTTTGTTCATTTAAATGTCTAGTCAGTCAGTCAGTCAGTCAGTGAATCAGTTGTCTTCTTGTTCTAATTGACTGTTCATCCCAAATTCTCTCTTGGATCAAGTCTTTAAGTTCCTGCCAGAATCCGTTCAGCTGTGGGTTACAAATTCGAAGTGTCATGCAAGGGCAGCCAACTGCAACATAAAAAGCTGGAGAACGCTTGGAGCTTCCCTGGTGGTGCAGTAGTTGAGAGTCAGCCCGCCGATGCAGGGGACACGGGTTCGTGCCCTGGTCCTGGAAGATCCCACATGCCATGGAGTGGCTGGGCCCGTGAGCCATGGCCGCTGAGCCTGCACGTCCGGAGCCTGTGCTCCGCAACGGGAGAGGCCACAACAGTGAGAGGCCCGCGTACCACAAAAAAAAAAAAAAAAAAAAACTGGAGAATCCTAAACAATCTAGCATACCTGGTCATCTCACTTCATACTAAGAAAGAGAAACACATTTGATAATACATTGGATATTTTGCCCCAGACTTTCATGTAAGATTATGGTGATCAATAACCATAATAATGGTTAATATTCTCAGTGCTCTCCCCATTCCCCAACTCCAGAAAGTTTGTAAAATAATTTTCAACATAAGTAAGTAGCTAATCTAAGCAAGTTCAAATCAAAACGTTATTTCATTACACTGATGGAGGAGGAAGGAAATTGAACAGCCATTTAAAGTTTTAAAAGCAAGAGTTAGAATCTAAAATGAGCTAATGGAAATAGAAATATTTGGATGTTCATCTCAGGAAACCCTATACGACTCTGTTCCCAGTTTGGATAAGAGTGAGAAAGATGAGTGATATGTGTGGAAAACAAGTTTAAATAATAAGAAAAGCTATATTGGAATTAATGTTTGGATACATGGCCTATCTTCAATTGTTGTTTTTTGTGTAGAGAGGTATATGAAGACATACTTGGCTCTTATTTTAAAAGTTGCAATTAATTAAAGCTATTATTTTGGATAAGGTTCAACTAACCACCAAGTTGAATACCATTTTTCATTATTAGCCTTGGTCATGACTAATAAAGGACTTTATAAATCTACATTTTTTAGAAGCTAACTTATTTTAGGACAGTATTTAAGGTACTGAGTGAATTATGCTTTAAACGTGCACACTTTTACTTGGTTTCTATAAATTCGTAATTATGCCACTATCTGAAGGTCCATTGCAACCTAATAATTAAGAGACTATCTAGAATACCTCTGTTATTAGCTCTCTATTCAGTCAAGGTGAGACCAAATTGTCTCATGTTCTCCACTACTACCAACTCCATCCATATACATACACACACATTCCACTCTACTGACCTCTCCCGTGTGCCTTTGGTCCTGTGTCATCACATTATTTTTCAAAGATTGAGGAGAGGAAGAAAGTAAAGAGAATAACAAAACCTGGTGTTTCAGTAATTACTTATTTTCATGATTTCATTGCGGTAAGGGCTCTTGTTTAAAATGTCCCTGTAATTTAATTTTAGTATGTGCTAAAATTTGAGTATATAGTACTTTAATTTTAGTATGAATTCTAGAGAGTTCAGTGTGACTAAATTGATCCTTTTTATCTTAGCCTCACTTCCATATAATTTGGAAAGAGAAGTGGAGATTTTTTAAAGATGTAGATTGCAAATATTTAGTTCAGAGTTAATGCTAACATTAAAGAGATTGGGTATGACTTGGAATGTAATCATTTGCTTAAAATAATATCATATCTAAGCCATAGTGAAGATGACTGGCATGAATATCTCACTAGTTACCAAAGACAAAAGAAACACGTAAATATCTTAGTTTATAGATAATTATTTGATAGAGTAGATGGGTTTTAAATGATTTTTCTCTGGCTGAAATTTTCTTTTCCTTTTTAGTTTTACATTGTTTCACCAAAGAGCTTTTTATGATATTGTGACATTTTACACATTCAAGAAACATTTAATCTAAGAATCATTATTTCTATAAGAGCAACTGGTAATTCTACATATGAATATATTAGGTAATAGAGTAGGAGTAGAAATATCTAGCTATCTGAATATATGGAGGATGAGTGTGTACCAAACAGAAAATGCTCTACTGTTTGTTTTTATTGTTTCTAGAGCTCATAGTATAAGCATATGCATGAGAATTGTGAGTACATGCTACCTTACAAAATGTGAAATTCAACATAAAAATTGGAGGAAAATACCAGAATGAAATTCTGTCAAAGAGCATTAAAATAGCTTGTTTAATTGAAGTAAGAGAAGGGATGGGAGGGTAAAATTCAGTCTAATTTACTTATGTTAACATTTATATAATTCATCTATTTGGAACAATCTGTAAGTAAGATGGAGCAAATGTCCTCTCTCCCCATCCTATTTGCATCCTGACCCAAAAGCATGACAATTCTCCAATAAAGATAGTACACATGAAGCTATAATCCCCTACTGAAATCTCCATTTTCCTTCTTTAGAATGTACAGACAAACCATATCAATTGATTGCTGCTTGGTTAATTTTAAATGATTAACCAACTCAAACTTTTGATATGTGAAATTTTCTAAAAGTAGATTGAATATTTATTTTAATAACACTAAATTTACTGAAATATGCATGCTCAGGAATTAGAAAACCAGATTACTAGTCTTTACAATCAAACCTGATATCTTTTTAGAAGTAAATAAAGTTTGATGAAGTTACTCAGAAGTTCACAGCTCTTTCTCAGATGCTTGTTTTCTTTGATTATACACAGTGTACTTGCCATCTTTCTGTTATCTACCACTATCTCTGTGCAGTAGATTTTGAAACCAGATGACAGATTTAAAGATATATTTCAAGTAAAATTTACTGCACACCAAATTAGCAACAAGTTTTCTGAAGTTTCCAGGTGCCTGAGCCATGTAAGTCACTTCCTCTCATCACCTTCACTGAATGCTCTCACCTACTTCCTGCACTAAACACCACAACAGAAAAGAATATATATATAGCAGAATAGTTTCTCTGTTTTGAACTTTAGATAACTTAGGTTATAAAATTCCCATCCTCAATTCAACAGATTATTTTGAAATATGAGGTGAGTTCATATGTATTTACAGATTATTTGGTTTAGATCATTCCAAAATTTGTGTCAAACATATGCTCATAATATATGTATACATAGATATATACATTTGCATACCAACTCACAACAACCTTTAAACTTTTAAAGATACCTGGAGAGTAAAATCCTTGAAACCTGGATATTTTACAAATCATCTAACAAATACTAAGTCATCAAACAGCCCAGAAATTGGACTATGTAATCTTTGAAGTGACTTTCAACTCAGCAAGCCTATCATTCTATATCCTACTCCTGAGATAAGTGGCTGCTTATAAGTCTGTTCTGTGTTCACCTTATCTTAAATAGCTTCCTCACCATACCCACTCTATTCCCGTACTACGCTTTATTTTTTATCATGTAACTTATCACAACTGACAGTATATTATGCAACTATTTGTCCACTTATATTCCATGACATAAGCCTGTACTGTATCTGTCACCTTTACCACTGAATATCTAGCACCAGAAATATGCCTAGAACACAGTAAGTACTTGAGAAGAATCTGTTGAATTAATAAATGTATGTGTAGTTGTCCCAGCTAAATCATAACTAATGCTAAAATCAGAAAAAATGTAAATTGGCCCTTTACATTCTCAAACTGAAACGCATATGGTTAGGATAGTGGCACGCATAAAAATTAAAATGGGGTGGGGGGATGAGGAGAGGCCAGTTTTAGAATAACAGAAATTAAAGATATGGAAGAAATATAATTCCTAAATACAGTGAGTGGCATTTGGATATTGAGCCAAACAGACAATAGTAAAAGGACATATTTAGACAATTAGGGATATGTAAATAAGGACTGGATATTAAATTATAACTGTTGATATATTGTTATTATTTTAGTTATGATAATGGAATTTTAATGCAAATATCCTTATTTATCTTCTCTGGAAAACAAACTGAGGCATTTAGGGAAGGAATAACATTATGTCAGAAATCGTTTAAAAGTACTCCAGCTTTTAAAAATGAACACTTTTGAACTCATTCTATAAGGGTACCACCATCCTGATACCAAGAAAAAAGAAAATTACAGGTCAATATCACTGATTAATATAGATGCAAAAATCCTCAACAAAATACTAGCAAACTTAATCCAACAAAACATTAAAAGGATTATACAGCATAATCAAGTAGGATTTATCCCAGGGATGCAGCAATTCTTCAGTATACATAAATCAGTCAATGTGATACCACATTAACAAAATGAAGAATAAAAACCATATGATCTTCTCAATAGATGCAGAAAAAGCTATGAACAAAATTCAACACCAATTTATGATAAAAACTATCCAGAAAGTGGGCATACAGGGAACATACCTCAACATAATAAGGGCCATATATGAAAAACACAGAGCAAACATCATTCTCAACAGTGAAAAACTGAAAGCATTTCCTCTAAGATCAGGAACAAGGCAAAAATGTCCATTGTCACCACTTTTATTCAACATAGTTCTAGAAGTGCTAGCCACAGGAATCAGAGAAGAGAAAGAAATAAAAAGAATCCAAATTGGAAAAGAAGAAGTAAAATTGTCACTGTTTGCAGATGACATGATACTATACATAGAAAATCCTAAAGATGCTACTGAAAAACTACTAGAGCTTATCAATGAATTTGGTAAAGTTGTTAAGTTACAGTATTAATACACAGGAATCTTTTGCATTCCTATACAATAACAATGAAAGATCAGAAAGAGAAATTAAGGAAGCAATCCCATTTACCATTCCATCAAAAAGAATGAAATACCTAGGAATAAACCTACCTAAAGAGGCAAAAGACCTGTACTCAGAAAACTTCTGGACACTGTTGAAAGAAATAAGAGATGACACAAACAGATGGAGAGATATACCATGTTCTTGGATTGGAAGAATCAATAATGTGAAAATGACTATACAGCCCAAGTCAATCTATAGGTTCAATGCAATCCCTGTCAAATTAACAATAGCATTTTTCACAGAATTAGAACAAAAAATTTTACAATTTGTATGGAAATGCAAGTGACCCGGAATAGCCAAAACAAGCTTGAGAAAGAAAAACAGAGCTGGAGAAATCAGGCACCCTGTCTTCAGACAATACAACAAACTACAGTCATCAAAACTGTATGGTTCTGGCACAAAAACAGAAATATAGATCAATGGAACAGGTTAGAAAGCCCAGAGATAAAGCCATGCACCTATGGTCACCTAATCTATGACAAAGAAGGTAAGAATATACAATGGAGAAAACACAGTCTCTTCCATAAGTGGTGCTGGGAAAACTTGACAGCTACATATAAAAGAATAAAATTAGAATACTCCCTAACACCATACACAAAAATAAACTCAAAATGGATTAAAGACCTAAATTTAAGGCCAGACACTGTAAAACTCTTAGAGGAAAACATAGGCAGAACACTCTTTGAGATAAATTGCTGCAAGACCTTTTTTAACCCACGTCCCAGAGTAATAAAAATAAAAATAAACAAAAGGCCCCTAATGAAATTTAAAAGTTTTGCACAGCAAAGAAAACCATAAACAAAACAAAAAGACAACCCTCAGATGACCAAAAAACACATTATTAGAGAAATGCAAGTCAAAACTATAATGAGGTATCACCTCACACTGGTCAGAATGGTCATCATCAAAAATTCTACAAACAATAAATGTTGGAGACACTGTGGAGAAAAGGGAACCCTCTTACACTATTGGTGGGAATGTAAATTGGTGCACCCACTATGGAGAAAGGTATGGAGGTTCCTTAAAAAACTAAATAAAACTAAAATATAATCCATTAATCCCACTCCTGGGCATATATTCAAAGAAAACCGTAATTCAGAAAGATACATGCACCGTTATGTTCACTGCAGCACTATTTACAATAGCCAGGATATGGAAGCAACCTAAATGTCCAGCCATGGATGAATGGATAAAGAAGATGTTGTGAACAGGATAGAAAGCCCAGAGATAAACCCACGCACATATTGTCGCCTTATCTTTGATAAAGGAGGCAAGAATATACAGTGGAGAAAAGGCAACCTCTTCAATAAGTGGTGCTGGGAAAACTGGACAGGTACATGTAAAAGTATGAAATTAGAACACTCCCTAACACCATACACAAAAATAAACTCAAAATGGTTTAAAGACCTAAATGTAAGGCCAGATACTATCAAACTCTTAGAGGAAAACATAGGCAGAACACTCTATGACATAAATCACAGCAAGATCCTTTCTGACCCACCTCCTAGAGTAATGGAAATAAAAACAAAAATAAACAAATGGGACCTAATGAAACTTCAAAGCTTTTGCACAGCAAAGGAAACCATAAACAAGACCAAAAGGCAACCCTCAGAATGGGAGAAAATATTTGCAAATGAAGCAACTGACAAAGGATTAATCTACAAGATTTGCAAGCAGCTATGCAGCTCAATAACAAAAAAAGCAAACAACCCAATCCAAAAATGGGCAGAAGACCTAAATAGACATTTCTCCAAAGAAGATATACAGACTGCCAACAAACATGAAAGAATGCTCAACATCACTAATCATTAGAGAAATGCAAATCAAAACTACAATGAGATATCATCTCACACCAGTCAGAATGGCCATCAAAAAATCTAGAAACAATAAATGCTGGAGAGGGTGTGGAGAAAAGGGAACACTCCTGCACTGTTGGTTGGAATGTGAATTGGTACAGCCACTATGGAGAACCGTATGGAGGTTCCTTAAAAAACTACAAATAGAACTACCATATGACCCAGCAATCCCACTACTGGGCATATACCCTGAGAAAACCATAATTCAGAAAGAGTCATGTACCAAAATATTCGTTGCAGCTCTATTTACAATAACCAGGACATGGAAGCAACCTAAGTGTCCATCAACAGATGAATGGATAAAGAGGATGTGGCACATATATACAATGGAATATTACTCAGCCATAAAAAGAAACGAAATTGAGATATTTGTAGTGAGGTGGATGGACCTAGAGTCTGTCATACAGAATGAAGTAAGTCAGAAAGAGAAAAACAAATACTGTATGCTAACACATATATATGGAATCTAAGAAAAAAAAAGAAAAAAAATCATGAAGGACCTAGGGGTAAGATGGGAATAAAGACCCAGACCTACTAGAGAATGGACTTGAGGATATGGGGAGGCGGAAGGGTAAGCTGTGACAAATTGAGAGTGGCATGGACATATATACACTACCAAATGTAAAATAGATAGCTAGTGGGAAGCAGCCGCATAGCACAGGGAGATCAGCTCAGTGGTTTGTGAACATATAGAGGGGTGGGATAGGGATGGTGGGAGGGAGGGAGATGCAAGAGGGAAGAGATATGGGAACATATGTATATGTATAACTGATTCACTTTGTTATAAAGCAGGAACTAACACACCATTGTAAGGCAATTATACTCCAATAAAGATGTTAAAAAAAAAGATGTTGTACGTATATACAATGGAACATTACTCAGACAAAAAAAAAAAAGAATGAAATAATGTCATTTGCAGCAATATCAAAGAACCTAGATGTTGTCATACTGAGTGAAGTAAGTCAGACAAAGACAAATATATGATATCACTTATATGTAGAATCTAAAAAAAATATTACAAATGAGTTTATTTACAAAACAGAAATAGAGTCACAGATGTTGATAATGAACTTATGTTACCAATGGGGCAGGAGGGGTGAGGGATAAATTGGGGGACTGGGATTGACATATACACACTACTATATATAAAATAAATAACTAATAAAAACCTACTGTATAGCAAGGGGAACTCTACTCAGTACTCCGTAGTGACCTGTATGGGAAAAGAATCTGAAAACGTGGATATATGTATATGTATAACTGATTCATTTTGCTGTACAGCAGAAACTAACACAACATTGTAAATTAGCCATACTCCAATAAAAAATAATTTAAAAACTAAAATTATTCCAAAGTTAAAAAAAGTACTCCAACTTTTCAAAAGAGTTAAGTAATAGATCAAACAAATATGGCAAAACATTGATGGTTTTTAAGTTGGATAATGGGTTCATGGAATCTTCTTGTACATCTGACCCGGAATTTTTCCTTCTTAAAAAGTTAAAGGGAAAAATGTGATGGTGGCATAGAAGAAAATGTATATTATCTGAATAAATTGAGTGTATTCTGGAGAAAGAAATTCAGTTATTACTTCCTTTCTTGTCTTTTCCATTCTCTTTCAGTTGTCACTTTTGGAAACAAATCAAGGAACAATATTTGAATTCCAATGCTCCTGTGGCTAAGTGTGTCCAAAGGAATGTAGAAAATTAAGGAGTCTGTAGATAATTGGAACTAGTCTTGGTAAAGTAAGGCCACAAAACCTTCTTCTTCATTAACTTACTAATTTTTGTTTGCTCTTATCTGAAATTGTAGATAATTGAATTGATGAGTACTCAATATGCCTTGTAGTTACTGTCATGAAGAGCAAATTCTTCTGGTATAATTTTAACTGGGTCCTCTCTGTATCAAGTGAGTAATATAAATTTCTTCCTTTTGAATTTTTTAGTTTATTAACTTTCAATGAATTGGGATGTATACTTTACCAGTATTTTCTACTAAAGGAAAAAAGAGGAGATGGAAGATGACTTGGCTTTCTGAACATGAATTCTCCACAGTCATGAGACAGTTTATACAGTCTACACATCCAAATGAATGTTTTGTCTTCTAAGTAGTTACCCTTGGAGACAACATAATATTTTTGGAGTTCACATTCTTTTGGAATTGCTCTCAGTGTCTAGGTAAGATATTTCTCATATGATCAAGGGGTCACATGTTAATCATGATGTTGACTTATGAAAATAAATAGAAGTTATTCAGTGTTACACCCTGTGAATAAGATGGATGGACAAGCCTGCTAATTGAGATCTTGGTGCAAGACAAATGCTACTGTAAATAAAAGAGGCTCATTATCTTCTGTGACATGTAAATTGAGTCTGGGATTACACTCAGGACTAGGCTGTTAGCAAATGTGTAGCATCACTTAATAATTAAGGATGAGGTAAATTGAACAAAAGAATAGGAGGGAAAATAAATACATTTCCACATTCCTGTTGACCCCAACTCTACAATATCACCTCCTCATATCTGAGTATCTATCTACTAGTGTGGATGAGTATGGCTGAGGAACACAATGCAGAACAACAGTCATTTCTACACCCAGCAGCACAGGAAAGGATGCTCCTTTGATTTATTGTTACTGCAGCAGTTCTGCCTTGTGGGTTGCAAGATCTGCTGCTGCACACAGGCTCTGTCAAGAAGAAGCCAAAAGAAGCCATATAGGGCTTCCCTGGTGGTGCAGTGGTTGAGAGTCTGCCTGGTGGTGCAGTGGTTGAGAGTCTGCCTGCCGATGCAGGGGACACGGGTACATGCCCCAGTCTGGGAAGATCCCACATGTCACAGAGTGGCTGGGCCCGTGAGCCATGGCTGCTGAGCCTGTGTGTCCGGAGCCTGTGCTCCACAACAGGAGAGGCCACAACAGTGAGAGGCCCGCGTACCGCAAAAAAAAAAAGAAGGCATATATATATATATATATATATATATATACACACACACACACACACACACGAGTATATATAGATTCATGTAGCACAATGACCCAAAACATATGGGACACAGCAAAAACAGTTAAAAGAGGAATGTTTATAGCAATACAAGTCTAACTCAGAAAACAAGAAAAATCTCAGATAAGTAACCTCACCTTATACCTAAAGGAACTAGAAAGAGAAGAACAAAAAAACCCAATATCAATGGAATAAAATTAAGCATAAAGATCAGAGCAGAAATAAATAATACAGAGACTAAAAAATATATATCAATGAGACTAAGAGCTAGTTCTTTGCAATGAAAAACAAAATTCATAAACCTTTAGCCAAAAGAGAGAGGGCCCATATCAATAAAATCAGAAATGTAAAAGCAGAGATTACAAATGGCAGAAAGACAAAGGATCAAAAGATATTGTAACAATTATACACTAATAAAATAGACCACCTAGAAGAAATGGAAAAATTTCTAGAAATGTACAATCTCCCAAGACTAAATTAGTAAGAAATAGAAAATATGAAAAGATAAATTACCAGTAATGAAATTGAATCAGTAATAAATAAAACACTCTCAAGAAACAAAAGTCCAGGACCAGTTGGTTTCACAGGTGAATTCTACATAACATTTGAGATGTTATCCTTCTCAACGTGCAGAGAAAGGAATGCTTCTGAAGTCTTTCTACAAGGCCAGCATCACCCTGATATCAGAACCAGACAAAATATCACAAAACAAAGGAAATTACAGGCCAACATCACTGATGAACATAGGTGAGAAAATTCTCAAAAAATATTAGCAAACTGATTTCAGCAACACATTAAAATGATCATACACCATGATCAAGTGGAATTTGTCCCAGGGATGCAAGGGTGGTTCAATATCCACAAATCAATCAATGTGATACACCACATTACAAATTAAAGAATAAAAATCATATGATAATTTCAAAGATGCAGAAAAAGCTTTTGACAAAGTTCAACACCCATTTATCATAAAAACTCACAACAAAGAGGGTATAGAGGGAGCACATATCAACATAATAAAGACAATAATATGACAAGCTAACCTCATACTCAATGGTGAAAAGCTGAATGGATTTTCTCTAAGATCAGGAACGAGACCCTTAGGTCCACTCTAACTACTTTTATTCAACATAGTATTGGAAGTTCTAGCTACAAAAATTATACAAGAAAAAGAAGTAAAAGAAATCTAAATTGAAAAGGAAGAATTAAAACTGTCACTGTTTGCAAATGATGATTCTTTACATAGAAGATCCAAAAGACACACCAAAAAATGACTAGAACTCATCTATGAATTTGGTAAATTTGTAGGATACAAAATTAATATACAGAATTTTGTTGTCTTTCTATACACTAACAGTGAACTTTGGAAAGAGAAATTAAGAAAAAAAATCCATCTACAATTGCGTCAAAAATAATAAAATAACCAAGAGCAAATATATCTAAGGAGGTAAAATACCTGTATTCAGAAAATTGTAAGACATTGATGAAAGAAACTGAAGATGACACAAACAGATGGAATGATATACTGTGCTCATGGATTTGAAGAATAAATATGATTGAAAATGACCATACCACTCAAGGAAATCTACAGAGTCAATGCAATCCCTATCAAAATACCAACGACATTTTTCACAGAACTACAACAAATAATTCTAAAATTTGTGTAGAAACACAAATGATCTTGAATAGTCAAAACAACCTTGAAAAAGAAGAATAAAGCTGGAGATATCACACTCCCTGGTTTCAAATTATAATACAAAGTTAAAGTAATCAAAACAGTATTGTACTGGCACAAAAGAAGACACAGAGATCAATGGAATAGAAAAGAGAGCCCAGAAAGGAACCCACACTTTATGAGCAATTAATCTATGACAAGGGAGGTGAGAATATACAATGGGGAAAAGACAGCCTCTTCAATAAATGTTTGGATAACAGGACAGCTGCATTCAAAAGAATCAAACTGGACTATTTTTTCACTCCATGCACAAAAATAAATTCAAAATGGACTAAAGACATAAATGTAAGACCTGAAAACTTAACACTTCTAGAAAAAAACATAGGTACTACGCTCTTTCACATTGGTCTTAGCAATATTTTTTGATATGTCTCCTCAGGCAAGGGAAACAAAAGCAAAAATAAACAAATGGAACTACATCAAACTAAAAAGCATCTGCAGAAAGAAGGAAACTATCAACAAAATGAAAAGGCAGCCTACTGAGTGGAAGAAGATATTTGTAAATGATATACCAGATAAAGAGTTAATACCCAAAATATACAAAGAATTCATACAACTCAACATCATAAAAACAAACAATGTAATTAAAAAATGTACAGAGGATCTGAATAGACATTTTCCAAAGAAGACATACAGATGGCCAACAGGCACGTGAAAAGACACTTAACATCACTAATCTTCAGGAAAATGAAACTCAAAACTACAAAAAGATATCACCTACCACCTGTTAGAATGGCTATTATCAAAAAGACAACAAATAACAAGGGTTGGCTAGGATCTGAAGAAAAGGGAACCCTCACGCACTGTTGGTGAGAATATAAATTGGTACAGCCAGTATGGAAAACCACATGGAGATTCCTCAAAAAAATAAAAATAGAACACTATATGATCCAGCAATTTCAATCCTGGGTATTTATCCAATGAAAATAAAAACACTAATTGAAAGAGATATAACACCCCTATGTTCATTGCAGCATTATTTATAATAGCCAAGATATGAACACAACCTAAGTACGTATCAATAGATGAATGGATAAAGAAGATGTGGTATGTATATAAAATGGAAATATTACTCAGCCATCAAAAAGAATGAAATCTTGATATTTGCAACCCCCTGGTTGGACCTAGAGGGTACTATGCTAAGCAAAATAAGTCAGATACAGAAAGACAGAACTGTATGATTTCACTTATATGTGGAATCTAAAAAATAAAACAAATGAATAAAATAACAAAACAAAAACAGAGTTATAGATACACAGAACAAACAGGTTGTTGCCAGAGGGGAAAGGGGTTGGGAGGAGGAAAAATATAGGTGAGGGAGATTAAGAAGTACAAACTTCGAGTTGTAAAATAAATAAGTCATAGGTATTACATATACAGTGTGAGGAATATAGTGAATAACTATGTAATATCTTTGTATGGTGACATGTAGTTACTAGACTTATCATGGTAATCATTTTGAAATGTATAGAAATATCAAGTCACTACGTTGTGTAACAGGAAGTAACATAGTGTAGGTCAACTATAATTCAAAAACAAAAAACAAATAAAGTCATAGAAAAAGTGATCAGATTTATAGTTACCAGAGGTGGGGGTAGGAGAAGGGGAAATTAGTTGAAGTCAGTCAAAAGGTACAAACTCTCAGTTATAAAATAAATAAGTACTAAGGATGTAATGTATGACAAGATAAATATAATTAACACTGCTTCATGTCATATATGAAAGTTGTCAGAGTAAATCCTGAGTTCTCATGACAAGGAAAAGTATTTTTTTCCTATTTGTTTAATATTTTATCCATATGAGATGATGGATGTTCACTAAACTTACTATGATAATCATTTCATGATGTATGTAGGTCAAATCATCATGCTGTACACCTTAAACTTATACAGTGCTCTATGTCAATTATATCTCAATAAAACTGGAAGAACAAATACATATATATTTATATATAATTGACATACAATAAAGTTCACCATTTTAAAGGGTATAATTCAGTGGTAGTTAGTAAATTTACAGAGTTATGCAACTATCATCATTATCTAATTCCAGAAGATTTCATCACCCCCAAAAGAAACTCCATGTCAATTAGCACTCAATCTTCTTTACTTCCTCACCCCTGACCCTGACAACCATTAATCTAAGTCTTGTCTCTATGTTTTTTCCTTTTCTGGACATTTCATATACATTGTATTGTATAATGTGCAACAATTTGTTAAGTGACTACTTTCACTTAGCATAAAATTTTCATTCATACTTTAGTATGCAACAGTACTTCATTCATTTTCATTGTTGTTCCTTTATGTGGATATACCACATTTTGTTTATCCACTCATCAATTGATAGGCATTTGAGTTGGTTTCATTCTTTGACTCTTATGAATAATACTGCTATAAACACCTGTATACAAGCTTTACTGAGGGCACACACATTTTCATTTATCTTGGGCATATAATTAGGAGTGGAATTTCTTGGTCATATGCTAACTCTATGCTTAACTTTCTGAAGAACTACCAAACTATTTTCCAAAATGTCTATTTTCCCATTTTACATTCCTACCAGTAGTTTAATGTTTCTGGTTTCTCCATCCTCATCAACATTTGTCAGTGCCTGCCTTTATGATTAGAGACATCCTAGTGGATGTGTGGTTTTGATTTGCATTTCTGTTATAACTAATGATGTTGAGCCTCTTTTCATGTGTTTATCAGTATATCCTCCTTAGAGAAAGCCTATCAAAATACTTTTTCCATGTTCATAAGTTTAAAAGTTTTTTTTTTATTGTTGAGTGTGAGAGTTCTTCATATACTCTGGATACAAGTTCCATGTCAGACATATGTTTTACAAATATTTTCTCCCACTCTGTAGATTGTCTTTTGACTTTCTTGGTGGGCCTTTAAATCGCAAAAGATTTCAATTTTGATGAAGTCCAATTTATTGTTTCTTTTTATCACTTGTGTTTTTTGTATCCTATCTAAGAAACCGTTGCCTAATCTGAGGTCAAGAAGATTTATTCCTATGCTGTTTTCTAAGAATTTTATAGTTTGTCTCTTATATGTAGGCCTTTATCCATCTGAGTTAATTTTTGTGCTAATTTTTGCACATGGTATGTGATATGGTAAGTTTATACTTTTGCATATGGATATACAGTTATCTCAGCACCATTTATTGAAATGATTAGTCTTTCCCCTCATTGTATATCCTCAGCACCTTTGACTTTATCAATTGATCATAAATGTAAGGATTTTTCTGGACTTTCAATTCTGTTCCATTTTTGTATTGCTTTCTGTGCTTCCATGTAGCAGTGGTCCCAGAATTCAGTCACATTAAGGCTATCCATATTCACAGTTGAAGTCTCCAGGGTCTAAGACAGCTATATTAATATGGGATGGCAATAACAAAGGATTTTTATTATATGATTACTTATATTAAATAAATATTATTATATTTATTATTAGAAAAAGTGACTTTGGTCATGATTTTGAAATCCTTTGACATCTTACAATTCCTACTTCTTTTTCAGGTACCCTGCTAAAGCATTAGGTCCTGAAGAGTTTAGTTCAGTTTGATTATTCCAAATGATCCTTAAAAACTTCCATACAGATGTGTCAATATTAGCACCTTTTTTATGGTAAATGATATCTTTCTGCACTGTGAATATTTCCTGGGAAATCACCAGCTATTTCTGTGATTTCTGAACAGTAAGTCACCACAGGGAAGAGGAGTAGACATTAAAGTATTTACTGTTAATTCAAATACTAACAATAGTCAAGTGGAAGAAAATTCTTCATTTAGGTTAAACAGGATGGTGGAAGGGGAAATGTCACTGAGCCTAGTAAAGAAGAAACTTTATCAGAGTGCAGCCAAATTAGGTGAGACAAAAATATGCAGTTTGTCTGATTTGCCATGGTTCATCAACATAAACATGCTACACAGCAGAGACCAGAAAATTCAGACCCCACCACACGTGCTCTACAGAAAATATCAAGTGGTTCAGCTGGACCAGTTCTATATACAACAGTTGGTAGATACTTTCCATTGAGAGACTATGAAATACTACCCTCATATTCTTCAGGGCACCCCAGTGGGGTACTTAGTACTAGGAATGAGCATGACAAAAAAAGTGGGCTTCAGAGGAAAGGGTGGGTTGATAAAAAGGAAACTGTATTTACGGGGATGTTAACAATCAAAATTGTGCTTACCTCACTATTTTGTCAGAGACAATTCCATTCACTCATTCATTCATTTTGGAACATTTATTCAATAACTATTTTTGAGAACTCCTTTTATGCAGGGCACTAAGAGAGATGCAAAGAAAAACAAAACACAAGTCCTACACTTAATGACTTTAAATTTAATGGGGAAGATGGAAGTGTTCACAATTAACTCTAATGACAAAGGAAAGTGATAATGAACTATATGTCTCATTTATAAAATAAGGGGGCTAGATTAGACCATATCATCTCTAAAGTTCTTTTTAACTTTAAAATTCTGGCTTTATGATTCTAAATATTAAGACAAGAGAACAACATGTTACGACAGCATAGAAGAGGGAAAGGGCAATATTAATCATGATGAGAGAAGTTCAGGAATTTCATGAGAAAGTTGCCATTTGACGTAGACTTTTAGAGGTAAATGTCTGCTAGGAAGAGAAGGTAGGAGAGGGAGGTTTCCAATGTAGAGAAGTAGCATAAGCAAAGGCTTTATGTCAGAAAAGTATTTTACTTTCTTTGGAAAAAAAACAAAACTTATCTAATTATTAGTCATAAATTAATAATAATATCTGAGGTTTAAAATGAATCTTATTTTAGTTTAACACAGTACTCCTTAGATGTGCTGAGATTAATTTCCATTTTATCAACTCTGCTATTTACACTTTTTAAATGAATATTCTTGTTTAGCATTCTGTTAATTGTTTCCACAACACTGTTTCACAGTTGGAGTATTTACATATTTTACTCTATTTACATTCCAAGATAGTCACCTGGTCTTAAATACAAATGCTGAACTGAATGTGCATTATTTAAATGACTCTGCCAATTGAACAAATAATACAAAAACTCTAAATTCATGAAAAATATCTCTTGGAGATGTAGAGGCACTAACAAAATATTTTAGTATTTGAAGAAAATTGAGAATTTAATCTGATTGACATCCTTATGGATAACTCTTACTGACTGCCTATGCTACATGTACAATTTCTTGTGCTAGGTCATGAAGAGGAGGTCTCTGATTTTAGAGAGTCCAACAATGGGACTAAGATCCAAAAGCACAAATAAACATGCCCAGCAGAATATCAAAAACAGCCACAAAAAAAGATGCAGAAAATAAAACTTCATGAAATCTCACAACTTAAAAATTAAGGTTCTGTATGACCTTCACAGACTCTCAGTGGAACAAGTGCCAGGAATTCTGGTCACTTTGCATGACAAATCCTTTAGGATTTTCGTACTTAGAGATTCTCTCTCTCTCTCTCTCTCTGTCTCCTCCCCATCCTCCTTCCTTTCCTTCCTCCCTCCTTTATTCTTCCTTTCTTTCTTCTCTCTATTTCTCTTCTTCTTTTCTTTCTTTCAATTTATTTCTTTTCTTTCCTTTTTAATATTTCCTTACTGAAACTGCACTCACTCATCTATACACCATCTTTAGAGCTCTTTACATTTCTATTGATACTTCTGCTCATTACCTTACCTTCCATCCTCACCATCCTTTTGAGGCCAACATAAGTGTTTGCTACTCAGATACATTTTTCACATCATCCCTTTAATTCCATTTACAAATTCCACTAATTTCAAAATTTTAAGTTAATTTGGTCCAGCATAGTGTCTGGTGTATATTGGGTTTGACTGGTTTTTATTTCATCTGACACTTATATACATGATGAGGAAAGATAGTCTCTGCAAGGAGAATTATCTTTGGGTGAATTGCATTTTATTTTAATGACTCTCTCCCTAATCTTGCCACAGATTCTAAAATTGAATTCATTAAAGTGATTCTAAAAGACTTGAGTCAGAACTTCAGGCTCATTAAAAATATAAGCATATTTATTTTCTCTCTTCCTTCTCCTGCTGCCTCTTCAAGTTTGGATGTGTAGTACACACACACACACACACACACACACACACACACATACACACACACATTTTTAAATTTTTTTAAACATCTTTATTGGAGTAAAATTGCTTTACAATGGTGTGTTAGTTTCTGCTTTATAACAAAGTGAATCAGCTATACATATACATATATCCCCATATCTCCTCCCTCTCACACATTTTTTGTCAAATTTTTTTTTAAACAAGGAACATAAAACATCCGTGTGTGTGTGTGTGTGTGTGTGTGCTTTTTCTCGAGAAAGTCATAAAGAACTGGCACCCTTTCATCTTGATTTGTGAATAAGTTTTGTCTGTTATGGCTTCATATTTCGTGGTGTCGAGTTTCTTCACGCACAAGGTAGACACTTTATCTGAGGTTATGCATTCTCTATCTCTAAGAGATGCATATCAGTCTACAGTTTTTGTGTTTCTTCATTTGTTGCCACAAATCTCACAAAACTGAAAGCATATCCAGTGTTGCCACTGCCAGTTCACTGCAGTATTTCTATGTTTGACAGAATAGGTTTAAAAGAAAGGAACTATAATGGCCTCTTGGATTCTTAAACACTGTATCTAACCTTTACTTTCCAGATTCTCTTTCATTTAGAAGATCACATACATTTAGCATGGGTAATCTTCACTTTGCAACAGAGATAAATTTCAAAAGATCCTTAAAGTGAATTTCCATACTTGTTTCATGCCTAAGATTAGACAACTGCTAACTTTGAAATTTTTACCTAGCCCAAATCAATTAATGAGGAGGTCATAGCCAAGTATACCACATTTCCCAAATTAAACCAAGACACATCTTACAATTAGGGAGACGATTTGTAATTTGTTTCACACTAGAAAATTTAGAGTGTATAGATAGTAATCCTGGCTATTATAAACATCTAGTATAGTGACTTCTCTCTCTTCTTTTCCTTAAAATATGATTACCCTATAAAATCCAAAGTAAACAATTTTACTGAGAACCTCTTATCAAGGCAGCACTGTGCTAGGTACTGTTGGACACACAAAAAATTACAACAACTGACTCTTAATGGTGCATTACAGTTAACAAAACTTTCATGTGTATATAAACACATTGGCTTCTCCTAATAAATTATAGAAAAAAGCAGGGGGTAAGTTTCTATCTTATAGAAGCCAAAAGAAATGAACTGACATATCTAAAGTTACATAGCAAATACATGGACTCAAGTATAGGCCTTTGAACTCACAAGCCAGTCCTCTTTCCGCTCTGCCCATAGCATAAAACAGGATCTCTGAATTTAAGGAGTTTATAATCCAGGTTGAGAACAGTTATATAACAATAGACTAAAATAATATTACAACACAACAGTAGAAAAGCTGCCAAAGGAAGTAGATTAGAAAGTAACTTTGAAGGCTGAGAATTAATAAAAACAATCCCAAAGGAAAATGCTGGCATACTGAATTCCACATAAATGTAATACTCCTGTAAATTAAAAAAATAGCTTAAAAAAATTTTAAGTAAATAATGGACCAAGAAAATATGGCAGCAAATATGACAGACAAAAGACTATTCTTTATATAAAGAGCCTATAGAAATTAAAACAAAGACATTAAAATCCAAATAGTTGAATAAGCAAAGAATGTAAACAGACAATTTATAAAAGAGGATATAGTAGCAAATCTACATGTGAAAAATATCCAACCTTGCTACTAAAAATGTTTAAAGAAAAAAACAAAAAGAGATACTATTTTGAATATTACATAGCTTTACAATTAATAATATACAAAATTAGTGTGTATATAAAACTAGTGCTATCTAAAATTGCTGGTGGCATAAAAGCCGTCCCAATGTGCATCTCTTTTCCTCAAAAACCTCATTTCTGGACAATTATTCTAAAGAAATAATCCAAATGGAGGGAAATTTTTATGCATAAAATATCAATCAAGACATTATTTATAATAACAACAGAATAGGGGAAGCGACCCAAGTACCTAACAAAAAAAGCATGCATGAGTAAAATATGATGCATGCATGTTATAGATTGTTATAAAACTATTAAAATAATCTGTCTGAAAATGGTACCACAATGGGAAAAATGCCTATAGAACATTGTCAATTGAAGAAAAGCATGCTCTCAGCTATGAAAATATACATACAACATGACTGAAACATAAGAGTAACAATATTAGGAAATTTGCTGACTGCTTTGTGCCAGGCTGAGTTCTTATTCTGTTTCATACATGATATCCCATTTAATAATCATAGCAACCCTGGGAAGTAAGTACTGTTGTTTTTCCAATTTTCCAGATTGGGAAATTGAGACTTAAATATGTTGACTATCTCAAGGTCACAAAGCTCATAAATGATGATACACAGGACAGAAAACCTATGATCCTCAAAACAGAAGTTTTCCAGTTGGGGAACTGGGAATATGGGTCAGCTTCTCTACTCTATCATCCTCCTCATTTCTCAAGTATTTCTTTAATGTCATAATTTTTCTATAATTTTTTAGATAATTTATCTGTAATAAAAATTACAAATAAATGATTTAATAAGAAATAAAGGGAGCTGAAGATACAGAACCAAGTGTCAGTCTCCCAAGGCAATAGAAAGAAAGGCAAAAATAAGCAAATGTGACCTAATAAAACTTATAAGCTTTTGCACAGCAAAGGAAACCATAAACAAAATGAAAAGTCAACCTACAGATTGGGAAAAAATATTTGCAAATGATGTGACTGACAAGGAATTAATTTCCAAAATATAAAAACAACTCATACCACTGAATAACAAAAAAACCCCAAACAACCCAATCAAAACCGGGTAGAAAACCGAAACAGACATTTCTTCAAAGAAGACATACAGATGGCCAATAGGCACATGAAAAGATGCTCATCATCACCAGTTATTAGAGAAATGCAAATCAAAACCACAATGACATACTACTGCACACTGTCAGAATGGCCATCATTAAAAAGTCTACAAATAATAAATGTTGGGGAGGGTATGGAGAAAAGGGAACCTTCTTACACTGTTGGTGGGAATGTAAATTGGTGCAGCCACTATGGATAACAGTATGGAAGTTCCTCAAAAAACTGAAAATAGAGTTACTGTATGATCCAGCAATCCCATGCCTGGGCATATACCCATGTAAAACTATAATTCAAAAAGGTACATGCACCCCTATGTTCATAGCAGCACTATTTACAATAGACAAGATATGGAAACAACCAAAATGTCCATCGACAGATGAATGGATAAAGAAGAAGTGGTATATATACACAATGGAATATTACTCAGCCATCAAAAGAATGAAATAATGCCATTTGCAGCAACATGGATTGACTTAGAAATTATTATACTAAGGGAAGTAAGTCAGAAAGAGAAAGACAAATACCATACAATATCACTTATATGTGGAATCTAAAATATGACACAAAGGAACATATCTAGGAAACAGAAACAGACTCACAGACATAGAGAACATACTTGTGGTGGCCAAGGGGGAGGGGAATGGGGGAGGAAAGGATTGGGGGGTTGGGATTAGCAGATGCAAACTATCATATATAAGATGGATAAACAGCAAGGTCCTACTGTATATCACAGGGCACTATATTCAATATCCTATGATAAACCATAATTGAAAAGAATACAAAAAGAATATATATATATGTATAACTGAATAACTTTGCTGTACAGTAGAAATTAATGCAACATTGTATTGGGCTGGCCAAAAAGTTCGTTCGGGTTTAACCTAAGATGGTACAGAAAGACCCGAACGAACTTTTTGGCCAACCCTCTAAATCAACTATACTGCAATTAAACATAGTAAAAAAAGATTCATAACCACGTGAATAATTACTAAAGGAATTCAAAGAGAGAGATCCCTTCAGGCTTAGTGGCTTAGGAAGGCTTTAAGAAAAATATGAGATTTGATGGGAAGTAGAGCCATAGCTGGAATTTGCAGAGGTTAAGGGAATAATGTTGGGTATTCCAGAAGGTGATACAAAGACTGAAAAAAAAAAAAGCTTGGTTGTAGCAGTGAAGATGAAGCTATGTTTAGAGGATAGTCTATTGACCTGTTTTACTGAAGGAAAGAGTGTGTATGAGGTAGCTAAAGCAAGGGCCAGAGTGTGAGGGGATATTAATTTTAAGACAAGGGTTTTGCCTTAATCCTAGAAGCAATGGAGAGCCACTGAAGATGTTTTCATTTTCTTTCTTTCTTCCTTCCTTTCTTTCTTTCCCTTTCTTTCTTTCTTCCTTTCTTTCTTTCTCTCTCTCTCTTTCTTTCTTTCTTTCTTTCTTCCTTTCTTTCTTTTTCTCTAAAACAAGCTCTATGTCTGAAAGATTGATATTATGTCAGAGCCAAAATTGGACAGGAGCAGGCAGAGAGAACACTCAAGAAGCCTTCATAGTAAACCAAGGGTGAGCTGTTAAGCAGCTGCAGGGAGGATGGCAGTGCTGTGAATGGAAAGGAACAGATGCAAGAGATATTGTCTGAGAAGACTTGGCAGAATATGGTGACTGATTGGATATGGGGGTGAGGAAGAGGAAAAGCATTGTTCAATGTCTCAGCACTCCATTCCACAAACTCACAAGTGCTGAGTTCTCTTGGCTCCTACTTTCAGTTTAAATGATTTTGAACATTTTTTCCTCCCAAGCATTTCACAATGCCTTCTGAGATAATCAGAGACCCACTAGGGTGTGGCAAAACTGGTCACCATTCTAATCAAAAGGTTATTGCTCCTAGCTCTCCAGTTAATGTCTACCATCTTTTAGCTAATCTCTAGCATATGCAGCAGCTACTGTGACTTTGGCATCAAGGAAAAAAGTAAGTTATACCACAGAAGTATAGGTATATAGGTCCATCTTCTCATTTTGTAGAGGATAAAACTGACATAGTGAGAGGGGTCCTGACTGGAGGCTTTGCTGCCTGAGTTTGTCCCCAGTATTCTGTTTAGCAAAACTATTTTTTCACAGCAGTATTTTCCTCCAAAGTTTCTAAGTTACCCAGATCTGATTAGGAGTGACAACCTTCAGTGTGAATAGAGGGTGACAGTTTCCTTAACACATAGCATGGAACTTGGTCAAGGATTGTCTTTTGTGATGAATGAGGTCCTGGTTTCTACTAGAAACATTATCACATAATATATTAGTTTTATGTCAAAGTTCTGAAGTTTTTATAATCTTTCCTTTCGATGTGCTAGGGTCCTTGTCATAGGGTCTTTTAAAAATATGACCATAGGGAATTTAAAGGAGTGACATACTGATTTATAAAACCTTCTACATGGATCAGACATGGAAACCAAAAACATGTAAACTAAAAACATTTACTTCTGTGAAAAATTCTGCTACAACTCAATAATA
Source organism: Monodon monoceros (assembly GCF_005190385.1). NCBI lineage: Eukaryota > Metazoa > Chordata > Mammalia > Artiodactyla > Monodontidae > Monodon > Monodon monoceros. The sequence continues at coordinate 65,800,900 of NW_021703779.1, read as the reverse complement.
AATAAGTGCACAATGAGCGAACATTCAAAGAACAGCATTGAATTCATATGTCTAATTTATGAGATCAATGAATTAGTGTCATGGTAATGAAGCTTTACAATTTACCCTCAAGCCAGGGTTAACAGGATCCAGGCTGCTTTCACATGGTCACCATGCAGCCAGGATGTCCTAACATAGATAGGGAGGCAACAGGTTCTATGGGGATAAGGGGAGCCAAGGATTGTAGAAGGGTGAATGGAGGGCACCCAGCAGGAGATGAGGGGAATGAAACCCAGATGTTTTCTAGTGAGCATTGCAGACAGATTAATATAAAATAGACAGTGGATGATGTTTGCAGCACCTGTGCTCATTTTGACTGAAAGTAAATCATCACAATGGGACATTGGATCTGCCTGAAGACCAGACTGTAGATTCCAATGACTATCCCTCACACCTGTTCATTTCTTGTCACCAGCCAGCCTCTGGACAGCTCTGTGTGTGTGTGTGTTTCCAGCTATGCATATCAGTCATGCTGAACCAAATGGTATTAAAAATAAAACATAAAACCTTTCATATAGATTATAGACTTCAATGGTGCCAAATTCTGATGGAATAAAGAAAATAAAAAACTAACAACAAAATATGTACCTAGAGGAAGTTCCGGGAAAGAAGACATGGTTATAAAAAGAGGAAATGATATAGCTCTGGCAAAGGCATTTATTATTATTTTTTGTTTGAAAAGGGTTTTTGTGGAGAAGGGATATAAGCTTAATCATCAGTAACAGCTGCGTCAGAGGGGATACCCAGGAGGTAGCAGACTATTGGAGAAAGAGCTGAGGAAACACGGACTACCAGTTCCCCTCTTTTGCTGACTACGAACTTTGGGCAAGACAACTCTTCACTGGGTAGCCAGAGAGGAAGTTGAACCAAGTTTGTAAGGTCATTTCCAGATCTGATATTTTATAATTATATGAAGTCTCATTATTTTTCTGCTTGTTTTTGAAAGAACAAATCCTTCAAACATGGTTATTGTGGTAGTGCCTTTCCTGAGGGCCCTAGTGAGTGTATATTTGTTAACAATAATCTTATTTTTATGTAGACATTTAGTCATGTCAGGACATTCAATTTGGGGTTTGGGTTCTTCTTTTTTGCAGTTGGGAGCCTATGGAACTTCTGATTATAGTTTTCAATCCAAATCTGTTTCTTCTATCCCCAAAATACACCCCTTTAAAAAAGATTATATTGGTGAATATCAGGCATCCAGTAAGGAGCAGAAGGATGGTAAAGAAGCATAGGCTTGCAGATTTTCTAAAAGAAAGTACATACTGGAAAACTGAAAATTCCTCATTGCTAAGCAAACATAGTCTTTACAGGTTTAGGGCCATAAAACTGTAAGCAGGTTTAGCTCTGCTGACTCTTGTCATAATGGAAAGAGCAGCCTATAAAGACTAGAGGGTCCAGGTCTGTCACTCAACATGCCAATCTATGTTCAGAGAGAACAAACATCAAGCATAAGTCACACAAGCAAATATAGAAGCCTGTAGTTCTGATGGAGAACTCCTCATCACAACTGCCAAAGTTGCTTAAAATGCAAATGGGGACTGGGAAGTAGGCCTGAAGTCCTGTTAGGGCCCTCCGTGATTTAAATAAGGCTTGTGTATACATGAAGAAAGCCTACTCTATGCACTCCCCAGGAAGTCTGTGTGGAGGGGGGAAAAAAGCCAAGGAGAAGCAAGCCTGGAAAGAAAAGGGGAACACATGATGGTTCTTCCTTAGGATATGCCTTGAGAGAGAAAGAGGAAGAAGGGGAAACTGGGATTTCATTATGCCCTGAGGCCAACGGTTTTTCCCTAACAGACATGACTAATTTTCTAATGAATGGCAGTGAATAATCAGGATTTGCTAGGTTGGGTGTAGGGAAGGGTGGGCGGGTCTGTCTAATGGTAAATATATATACAGGGGATAATCCACTAACTTTCTGATAAAAGTATTTTTTCCTAAATGAGTCACAAAGCAAAGGAGATCAGTTTATTTTTGTATTTGACACAGAGGATTCAAGGTCAAAAGAAAAACAAGGATGTTATGTTTTAATGGGACAAAACTTAATAGAGTGAAAAGTTTCTTAGTTCCTTGTTCCTTCTGTTAAACAATCGTCTACCAGGAGGTTCCAGTTAATTCTCTGAAGTTTTTTAAAGATCAATTTAGTAGCTGGAATCTAGTGAAATAGCATCAAGGCAAGCTTGCTGTTAGCCATGTTCTGATCTTGTTCCCCAGTTCTTATAACCCTTACATCCCAGAATTGGGCCTCTTTCATTCATCCATCCCTGTCAATACTCTAGTTCTTCATATTTGGGGGTATTAACTTATGACATAATGGAAAGTGCAGCACATGAAAACTAAGAGACCAAGGCCTGTTATTTAATAACCCAGTGCAGATTGAACAAACATAAGTTACACAAGTAGCTAGTCTTTATGAACTGCTCCCAGGCTCCCAGACTTCCCTGATGTTTACCTCTAATTTCTACTACATGTTCTGACTCCCACTGTCTACTTTGGAATCTTCCTAAACCCACTGTCCTACTCCAGCAAGTTTGTCCATCGAAGAGAAGATTCTGAAAATAATACAAGGTGCTTTTCTTCCAATTAATAAGTAAAATATCACAAAAGTAATCTATCAGTCAACCCATAATCTTGTTACCAGTTGAATATTGGCCTGTACACAGTCATAGAATTTATACTAAAAGGATAGTATCTGCTTACAGAAGAAACCCTTAAATCTGGGCTCTCTGTATCATCTGCACTCCTACTAGCAGGCCTCAGCCATTCACTTCCAAATTAAGTTATTCAACTTATATGAAGATCTTATTGTAATATTAGTGTAATTAAATCTCTACTAAAAAAGTCTGTCTCAGCCTTCATACCACCTATTTTGGGTAGAAATGCTCTTATGCCAAGCTGTATGATCTATCTTAGAGAAAGCATTCTGAGTCCTTAGGGGATTTTGTCCCCACCCTATACCTTGTCACTCGACCTGTTTTCCCACTTGTCTTAGAGTTGAGGGAGGAGATTCCACATTAGGCAAATTAATTTGAGTCACAAAAAAGAGCAAAATTATATTTTCTGGGTTATGAAATTAAACACGAGCAGATGTTACCAGTTCTATCTCTAGATATTTAAAATGTTGCCACTTTTAGAAACAAAACTTGATATCTTCTGAATTTAAAGCCAAATTGAGCACTTTGTGGTTTTATTTTAATTGTTATTAGTAAAGCACTAGCTCTTCTTTCAAAAACAAAACAAAACAAAGACTTGATCAAAAGTTCACATTGTTAAAGGCTTTTATAAAATAACTCAAGTAAACAATACTTTAAAAAATGGGCTGGTACAGGGACTTCTCTGGTAGTCCAGTGAGTAGGACTCTGTGTTCCCAATGCAGGAGTCCCAGGTTCGATCCCTGGTCCAGGAACTAGATTCCACATGCATGCTGCAACTAAGAGTTCATATGCCACAACAAAGATGTCCACCTGCTGCAACTAAGAAGTCCGCATGCCACAAGTAAGAAGTCTGCATGCCACAATGAAGATCCTACATGCCACAACTAAGGCCTGGAGCAGCCTAAATAAATAAATAAATAATTCTGTAACAATATATGGTGATGGATGTTAACTAGACTTTGTGATCATTTTACAATATATAAAAATATTGACTCATTATGTTGTACACCTGAAACAAATATAATGTTGTATGCCAGTTATATCTTAATAAAAATTATAACATGAGATAAAATTTTAAAAGGAACCTAATGAGATAGGTGTTAGGGACCAACATTTATTTACCAGCGCCCCTGCTTCCATGTGGAGAGGCAGAATTCCCTAGAAAAGAACTCAGTTTTTTGCCCACACTCACCCCCATTTCCTCCTTCCCATGGGAGCAGTGACTCCTCTACTGGCGAATCAAAGAGGAGGGGTACGTTTCTTCCTTCTTGATATCTTAGAACTATAGGTAGAGTATATTCTGTCTTCTCTGGGACAGGTGTGCCCTGTGGAGTAGACCTGCCTGGGTCTCAATTCAGTGCAGGAGTAAGGATATAATAGCAAATCCATTTGGTCTACCAAAATCATTCCTGTTCCCCAAGCAACTTTATTTGTTGTTAAAAAAAAAAAAAAAAAAAAGGTGGGAGGGGAGGCAGATAAACTCTGCCATGATGAATATAGCTCTTTTTGTAGGGGCAAATGAAAAAAAGGGATGTAAAACTAATGTCATTCTATACACAAGAAATTTATTACTTTTTCATTGCACAAGAATTTAAAGGTCTTTATAGATGATAGCATTGTTTATATTTCTCTATTTTCTATACAGCACAGAGTTGGGCACAGAAAAGTAGATCACTGTAGATCTGTTAATTGGTAAATTGAAAGTATGAGACAGTATAGGAAGTATAAAGCTCCCTTAATTTTCCACCTACTTTCTCCCTCTTTCTTCTCAAAGAGAAACAATTATCAACAACTAATGTAATCAGTAAGTCTGGTTTGGAAACTGACTAGGTATTTGGTCAGACTGTGGAGATACAAAACTGGGGATCCAGCCCCTCCCCTTTAGAAACATAGTATAGTTAGGGAGATGAAACACAGTCACGTACTGTGGCAGAAGAAAACAGGAGAAAGAGTTTATACAAAGTTAGTGTTGGTAGAGGTCAAAGACTGTGAGAAGAACTGTGCTCCAGGAAAGCACCACGGAGGAAGTGAGACTTAATGAGTGAACAGATTTCTGCTGTGTACTTATCCCCAGGAAGATGATTATGTGTAAGACTTCCTAAGGGTGCTACATGGTTCCAAGGCAAGGTGCACTATACATCATACATTGTCTCATCAAGTTTTAAAAATACATATATACAGGTGGAATCACTTGAGCATCAACTGGAGCCATCTCCGAAGTAGAAAAGTCCATGTAGTAATCCTAAGGGGTATATATGTACAGAGGCAGAGCTGGCCCCATCTACTTTGCTGGATGATGTTTACAATTTTACTGCTTGCCTATGAACCTCAGATCCAGGTCAACTCAACAATTTTATTTAGCCTCCTCTTTGTAACAGTCAAAGGACTAAACACTGTCAACTATTCAAAGGTGAGTTAGAGGCTGATTGAGGTGAAAAATAGATACATATGGAATTGACTATAGAACAAAACATTATTTATAATAGTATGACATACAAACATTTTATTCTTCCTTAGCAAAAGTGAGTCTCTGAATCACTGCCAGTTACTGCAGAAGCACAGGGACTTGATTTGTCCCTTATAAATAGTTCTGCCCTTCTTCCACCGGGCAGGCAATCCAGAAGTACAAACCCCACTGACACATAGAAAACAAAAAAATAAAGATACTAGTAAGGACTAAGAAATAAGAGCAATGTTAATACTGTTCTAGTGTAAGGTACAGTGTGTGATGGGAAGAACTTTACTATCATTTTCTGTATGCCACCAATACACAATGTATATAGATGTGCTGTGGAGGGTTCCAGGTAAAACTTCTTTGGATGAGTAAGATGGTAGTGTGATTCAGAGAAAGTAGTCTCAAGAGAATATGTTCATTAAAACACACATGCACACACAGAGAGAAAAAGAGAGAGAGAGAGAGAGAGAGAGAGAAAACATTATGTGCTTAGTTGATTTGTTGGGAGACATTTTTGGCTTCTTTGAATTTCCTATATAAACAATTATAATTACCTTTACTTTGAATTGCTGGGGAGAGATTTCTACCTGCATTTGGACGCAGATTTGGAGTTCAAATGTTTTTCTTGCAGAGTTGTCTTTGAAGAATTTGCTTTTTTGGTGACAGAATCATATTCTGGTCACAGTCTCAGCACATTCATCATAGTATTTGTTGGATGTTCTTGTTAGTTATCACTTACTCATCCAGGTTCACAATCCCATAGGATATACTTGCCTCCTGCGTGAATTCATTCCTGGGTTGCTTCTAAATATACATGAATTTTCTTTTCTGTGCATGCCTCATTGTTGTTCAATAACAATTCTTGGCATTGATTGAGAACTGATTTTTTCTCAAGATCTTCATAAATAAAACAGCAAATAAGATACCAATGCCATTCGACTAAAAGTTCCAACCCCAAAAGGAGCTGAAAAGACTGAGTAAGAGTATTCCAGGATGGGATACCCTTTAGCTACCTTGCAAGGTTTAGAGAAGTGGAGAATTAAGCATTTCACGTTCCTGTAAAAAGGTCTTCTTAAAGCTTAAAGGTCAAGGGGTAAGATCACAGTGGATGAAAGAAAACATTCTCCTTATTCATAATAAATGTTAGCATTTGTATAATTATCTATTTCTATTTATAAATGCCAGTATTCTATTTTGCCCCATTTAGTAGAATCTTTTAAATTTAAAATTCCAATACCAAATATGAGTAAAGAAGCCAGTTGTTCTGAGTAAATTACAACACAAACAGAACATAGGAGACTAGACCTCTTCCTTCCGAGGCTGTGTGGACAATATTTTTATGTAGGATTCTTCTCAATGTGGTAGAGGCAATTACAAATTTCAGTTTCTAAAACAAACAAACAAAAATTCTGAGAAGATAATTCCCCTAACTTGAAAGTCAGAAGTATAATTGATGTGCCGTCATACACTACATTCCTCCTTTATGCAAGACTTCCCTTTTTCAGAAACATGGCAACCACACTAAAGTGTAAGCAGCACTTTGTGTGGACCTTGAGTTTGGGTTAGGATCTTGTCAATCAGATTTTCCAATCATGATCTGACTTAATTTGTTCGGACTGACTGTGCCATTGACCTGAAGAGAATCTAATTTAGAGCATTCCTTTGTTGTTGTGACCTCATTATTAACAAGATGCCATCATACTTTAGAATAATTAAAGGCTTTGGAATATGAATACATTGAGGTTATCTAAAAATTAGTGAAGTGAAAAACAAAGTTACATTTCAAGATCAAGGTGAAATCTGTCATAAAACCACTTGGGATTTTGTGTTCTTTAAGAATAAACTAGGAACAGAATATGTTGACCCACCAAGAAAACTAAACATGAAAGTAAAAATAGTACCTGGTTTAACAATCATTAATAAAAATACAAATGATTGTGCTTTCATTGAATAAGAACATAACTAACTCTAAAGCCACAAAGACATTTTAGTATCACTCAGTAATATATTATGGAACAACTGAACCAACTAGATATTCTTACAAACATTCCTAGGGCTAAACTTTAATTTCTCTCTTGTAGTATTCAGGACTGGAACTCGTGTAAAGGTTCATCACATAAGGCATGTTCAGATATTGATTCATAACTCTATTTTAAAAATTTCCCAGGTAGTCTGCAATGAGATAAGAATTTTTACACAATTAAGAGAAGGTGCATTGAAAATCAGTTATTTTCACTAGATTTTTCAGTTGCCTTAAATGAGAAGAAAAGTGACTTTTATAAATAAGGGGTGGACCACAATTTCCTCTTAACCCCAAAGATATGACTAAATCATTGTGAAAAGATGATGAAATTTATTTCTTATATGTAAGAAAACATTGCATTTTCCCATTATCATAACTTACTAGCCTACAAAGAAACCTTAAATGGAGTCAAGAAACAAGAGTCTATTCCAGAAAGTGAGTGTCTATGTTACTTTTTGTGTGGAGCCCTAGCTATGCTCCCCAGGCTGAGCTTGCAGGGAAATTGTGGACCTAGAAATTGAGCAGCTCTTTAAAGACTTAAACCAAACTCCTGGAATTATATCCAGAAGCAGATGGCCGACCAGCTTCCCCTGTAGTTGTTTCTCTGCTGACAAAAGCAACTGCACAACTCAGGAGAAATATGCTTTAAAATGAGTAGAGTATAGCCATGTACCCATGGCCAGCAAAGTTGCACAAGTGTTTCAAATGTTTTTAGTCCTGAACAAAATCTTAGGTAGGAATCTCTGCTTGCAGTATGGGCAGGGGATTCATGCTTCATTTCCATAGAGAATATGCTAATTATTTTCTCTGCTTTCAAGCCAGCTCCCTCGTTGATTTTCTCATTTATTTTAGTGGCAGCAGGACAATATAAGGTTGAGTATAAACACTGGAATCAGACCACCTGAGTTAGAATTTGACCTTGGGCAAGTCATCTAACTTCCAGAAATTCAGTTTCTTCATCAATGAAGTGGTGAATGTAATAATACTTCACAACACTGTAGTAAAGATTAAATAACACAATCAATTGAATGTGCTTAGCACAGAAATCTAGCATTTGATGTGTTCCACAAATGTTTGGTATTGTTACCAATGGCACCACCATTTTCCAAATCTTGGATTCCCAATCATCCAGAACAGAATTATTTTTTCTCCCTCATATGATTTATTCCAGCACCAGACTTTGTAAAATATGGCTCCTAACCATCTATGGAAGTTGTCCCTTTATTTTCAATATTGCAGTCATCAACGTATTCCACCTCCTCTCACATAGACTGTGGGAGTGCCTCCTAACTTGTTTCCCAATACATCTTGTTGTCATATTAATTTTCCTAAATAGAATGCTGGGTGTGAAGCCATTGCAGTAGAGCTTGGAATTTAAGCTTTCTTGGTAGCACTAGCTGTGGATGCAAGTGCTCTGCTGGATTGTAGAATTGCTATATCCCACTCTACAGCATGGGACGAACATTTCCGCTACAAAAACTGGAGAGCTCATAACAAATGGTACTGCCATGTGTGCAGTACTGACATGATTTACAAGGGCAAAGTTGTATCTGCTTAGTCACCACTGTATTCCCATGGCTGATTACAGCAGAAGGCAGTAGACCCTTGGTAAATATTTGATGAACAAATAAATGAGTTAATAAATTAAATGGTATCACAGATGCCACCAGTAGCCTTATTTTTGTGCAGTTGAATTTTGGGTCATTCAAAGAGAGTTGACAACGTTGCTTGGCATTCAATTGTTTGCCGTACTCCATTTAGCTCAAGTTGTGATAATTTAGTCATCATCTGGCATGTGAGATAAGGAATTCATTTATAGACTTAAATGGTGTGGATTCTGACAAGATTAGCAACATTAGCTGGTAGTATTTGTTTTATGTATTTGGGTACTCCTATATTAGGTGCATATATATTGATGACTGTAAAATCCTCTTCTTATATTGATCCTTTTACCATTATATAGTGACCTTCTTTATTTTTCTTTATGACCTTTGTTTTAAAGTCTACTTTGTCTGATATGAGTATTGCCACCCTCACTTTCTTCTCTTTTCCGTTTGCATGAAATATCTTTTTCCATCCCCTCACTTTACAATCTATGTGTGTCCTTTGCCCTAAGGTGGGTCTCTTGTAGGCAGCATATTGTAGGCTCTTGTTTTTTTTTATCCAGTCTGCCTCTCTATGTCTTTTGATTGGAGCATTCAGCCCATTGACATTTGGGGAGGAGGGAGGGAGAGGGATGGACTGCGAGTTTAGGGTTAGTAGATGCAAACTATTACATTTAGAATAGATAAACAACAAGGTCCTACTGTATAGCACAGGGAACTATATCCAACCTCCTGGGATAAACCATAATGGAAAAGAATATTAAAAAAGAATGTATATATGTGTATAAATGAGTCACTTTGAAGTACAGCATAAATTAACATAACACTGTAAATCAACTATACTTCAACTAAAAAATAGAGAAAAACAACAATAAAAAAAACTTAAACTGGAATTGGTATGGCAGCCAGATCCCCACAGTTCCAAAGACAAGAAAATGAGAGAAATTGATTCTGAGAAACAAGAAGTTGCTGCTGGGAAGGAGCAAGTACAAGATTAATCAATGAGAACCATTTTTTATTAGATGGAAATATGTTCACTATACTGGTTGCAGCCCAATGAGCAAGTAGCAGGTTATATTTTGAAATTTAAAAAAAAACATGCAGGAAATATTTGCCTTTCATAAATGGGCACTAACGATGGGCATTATTGCTATTCTATGATTCTAACACAAGCATTACATATTTATATTGAAAGGATAACAGCAATATCTGCTAACTTGAGACCACGCCTATAGCACATATGTCCAACATCAGCAAAGGCCCTTAGAGATGTATGGGTGACATTCCTAAAATACAGCATGGCATTAAGAAACAGAAGATGGCCAAAGCTTTAAAAATTCAACAGAGAAGTTAAATGCTAATTTATGTGACTATTCTTAGAAGTCTGACCTTTTCCAAGATGATCTATATTCAGAGACTGTGGGGTCTTAAGCAGCTCTAGAAGTTAAAGAATAGTTGAAGGATAAAAAAAATAGATTATCTTTATAACCTTGAAACCTGGCTATGTTACATACTAAAATAAGAATTGTAGCATAACCAACCACTTCACTCTTCTATCCTTTTCATAATTTAAAATGTGTTTCCTCCTGCATTATCCTAAATGATCCTCACAGCAGCAGCATGAAAATATTTTACCATTCTACTGAGGAGAAAGTGAGGCCCAAGGAGATGAGGTGACTTGCTCAATGTCACAAACCTAGCAATTAATCATATACTCCATTGGTTGTTATGAGAGTTTGGGTCTATTCATTTGAAAAATAGAAATAATTTTTGCCCCTTCTGTGTGACCACATTTCAGGAAAGATACACTAAAATAATACATTACTATTCCATCCAGCACGTTGCACTTGGTAGGTAGATGTGTCAGAGCAACCATTGGTTCAACTATCTGTGTGTTATGGATCACAGGGCCAGACTAGCACAGACTCTAGGCTGAATTATCACAAAGGTGATGGCAAACATAAAGTAACTGTAAAGAGAAACAGCTTAGGAAGCTGAGATTTCCTCAGTCTACACTAAAGGTTACCTCATAAATGTTAAATTATAATGGCCACACTTGAGCAAAAAATAAGTAAAAGAACATAAAACACCAATGTTTCTAAGCAAACTCATACATCTGGCCCTGTATAAGGCACAGGCTCCCCACTGTTCCCTTCCATCTTCCTTCCCATCTGCAGCTTATCCAAGAAAATGAAGGCTGTTTTCACAAAGTTGCCACAGCTATGCACTTCAGAGCCAAGGAAACCTCGGTGGGAAAAACTACAACCTGGAATTTCTAGGACAGAGGGGTGGTGACTCTCAACATATTCAAGTCATTTTAATACGTATATGAGTAGACAAGGGATTCTCTAGCACAAGCTGGATTTTTGGGGTAAGTGTTATTATCTTCACAAAACAGACCCCTCTACTGTCTTTGGCAGCAGGACTATTTATAAACCCTTTACCACTACTACCCCTAGTCACCAACCTCCACAGCATGAATTTCACATGGAAAGGTACTCTATCATTGTCACCAACCAGGGAGAACTGACTTTTAAGAAATGGTATGATTACACTGGCTGCTCATGTAAATGTTCCAAAAATGGTTTCTAACTCAGCCCCTTTGAGATTATTGTTTTTTGTTTTTTCACTAGAGCTGGGTTAACATCTGGCTAAATTTTCTATCTTCTATCTCCAACCACACTTCCACATCCCTAAACACATAGGTACACACACATCCCTCCTTTTCTCGCTGTGGATTTCACAGCTGGTGGCTGAAAAGAAACAAGTTCTGGGCTGAGACCTTGGTCTGGATTCCCTGGCCTCGGAGAGTGAAAGATCTGAAATATTTCAGGGATTTTCTATGAGCTTTCCATACTCCTCTGTCTCATGTGCTACCTGCAAAATGGGCTTTGAGGAGGCAGGTGTCCTGTATTTCTGATTTAGCATTGCTCTGTGATAGGAAATTAAAATTACGAAACAAAGAGATGTCAAGGAATGAAAAAATATGTTGAGAGAATGAACCAAGTAATTCTAAACGTGCTTCTGAGTGTTTTTTAAAAGGAAGGTATTATTGTAAATGTACAGAAAAGTCCTGGAACTGTGCTTTTGGGTGCAGAGAGGAGGAAGCTTGAACTGGTGCCAAGTTACAGTTCCCTGCCCCGCGGGAGGCCAGGTCCAAGTTTGGGAAAATAGAATCAGGGACAGGGGCTATTGTGGCCTGTACAGAGGCAGAAAGACACGACACAGCAGGCTTCCTTCCTGTCTTGCTCTTATCTGAGGGAGCAGAGAGCGAGGTGGGAGCACGCCTGGAGTGCAGGTGAGGAGTTTTCAGTCCAAGTCCACTGGCTCCACCCAGTTTCTCTCCTCCCACTGTCAACTCCCACCCCCATTCCAGTACTTAGACACCCTCCCGCTCCTCCCTCGGCCCCTGCTTGGGCCCGCCCACGGTCTCCCACCCAGCTTGTGACTGCGTCATAAGTATAACCAGACCTGGGCTTGCAGTAGTGTAAAAGCAGACGAGGAGAAAGAAGGTGCGGCTAGAGCTAGCGCGATCTTCTCCTCTTCCAACCTGCAGCCCAGGACACTGATTCGAGCAGCGCCTTACCGCGCAGCCCGAAGATTCACCATGGTGAAAATCGCCTTCAACACACCCACAGCGGTGCAAAAAGAGGAGGCGCAGCAAGACGTGGAGGCCCTAGTAAGCCGTACGGTCCGAGCTCAGATCCTGACGGGCAAGGTAGCAATTCCCATTCCACCCCTGACTGCCTGCCAGGGTCGGGAAGGTGGGGGTGGGGATGGTTTGAGGGGAAGGAAGGGGAAAGGTGGGAAAGGACAAAATGAAAGCTGCTGCGGAGTTCCTGTGTTTCCGGCGGTGCTCTCTGTGCTGTCTGTTGGGTTTGCCCGGTCACCCCAACTCTGACCATTCGCACCACCTTCCGCTTGCGGTTCCCCAAGTCCCTTAGCATCTCCGTGCGTCGCGCCACGTTCCGTGGGTCCCAGCTCACGTTGTACATCGCGGAGGGATGTTGGAGGGAGTTTGAGGAGAACTCTTGGGACCAGATGTCACCTTCTCCTGGGGAACATGTGGGTAGCTAGAGATCAAAGAGAGGCACGTCACCGGGTCAGCTCCAGGGGCACACACATCTTCCACAGGGGTGGAGAGGACAAGCAGGGTGAGCAAGGACACGAGATTTAACTCTTCTTTCTTTCCTTTCGACGTGTATGAAGTTCTATGAATCTTAAGGCTTTCTAGGATCCCTGAGTGTTTGTGGAGATGGGGCGGGGGGCAAAAGGCAGCTTTGACTCGATGCGATATGGGTTGGGGCAAGTGTGTGTCTGTGCCCGCCCGTGTATATTTTCAGTTTCTCCCTGGTCACAGGAGGTGTTAAGCATTCTGTAAAGGAGCTGTCAAAACTGAAGTTGGTCTTAATTAGATTTTGAGATGTTCACTGTGCCCTCTTACTCCAAGAGCCTTGTATGTTTTCAGAGTGACATTTCCTAAAGAAAACATTCTTCCGTAAAAGAAATTTTGAGGGGTTTTGTTTTTCTCTTTTGTTTTTCTTTTTAGTACAGTACTTCCTTTTTGAGTGATATCCCCTCTGCCCACCCGCCCCCACAGAAAGATCTGAAGCAAGTCTGACCTTGTAATTTAATCTTCTAGCACTGCCAGGAACTGGGGGAATTTTCCCCCAAAAAATGTTAACCATTGTTCATTTAGTCCAATTTCTATCTCCTTTAAACATCTAACACGTTTTCAGTGTTTGTAAACTACTCCTCATTTTCCTCAGTAAAATTTCAATGTTAAAAGGCACAATCGTATTTTTTTCTTGTTATACAAAATCTGTGCATTGTTGGAGCTTGCAAATCTGCCCTAACTTGTCTTGTTCTCTCTATAAAGTTTAAACTTTTGTGTTCAGAGTGGAGATTTGAAAAGATCTCTGAGTGAAATGAGAATCCATGTAGTAAAACTGATTATGCACACAATTTGAAAAGCTAATGAGCTTTTGCAGAATTTTTATCACGGAAACTTTCAATAGTTAACCCAGCAATCAAACTAGCTGTTGTGTATTACACATTTCAGAACTCAAAAACACCCCCTTGCATTGTTGAGGTTTTGATTAAATGGTAGAAGGTCAAATATGTAATTGTCCTACTTACTTTGTAAGGGAAATATGGCCAGATTTTTTAGGGGAGTTCTAATTAGATGCCAGTAGTTAAATATAGCCACACAATAATCCTTTATTTTCCCACATCACCACAAACTCCATGACTTGTTGAATTCAGTTAATATGCAAGCAATACTTCTACCAGGCCTGAGGTGTTATGAGGAATAAACAAAAATAAGCATACGACAGGATCCTGACCTGGCCACCATAAGACACAGATTTAATAATACTTGGCACATTGTATTGTGATGTATTGATCAGCTCATCAGAAATTGAACACAACAAAATAGTATGTCGGAGGTTGTGTACAATGACTTTAAAATACAGTTCAGAGGGAAATGAGCTGTGGTAAGTGACAGCCCCTACCACACTGAAGTTTGGCAAATTTAAATGAAAAAAAATCCTTATTCCTAGTCCATCATCCATCAATGGGCACTTAGATTGTTTCCATATCTTGCCTACTATGGTGGGAAATTTTGAAATTGACACTCTAATACTTAGATCTTGCTTAATAATAACCCCCCTGAAATATTGGAAGGAGAAATGAAATTGCAGTGCAGATTGCTCTTCTCGTATCTCAATGACAAGAAAAAATAAATTAATTAATTCCTTTGAGAATTTCGAACTAAGTCATTTTTGTGACTTTTAGGAAAGTCACTTCATTTTTCTGGACCTCAATTTAATCATCCAAAGTATAATTTCTAAGCCCTTAGCTCCAGATTACAGGGATTCACAACCATAATTTATAGCCTTTGTAGTGTTAATCTTAGGTTATTTTTTAAATAAAAATTATTTTAAATTTCTGAAAATTATTGGGACAAGGAAAACCTTCAAGGCTTATAGAGTATTAGTGGAGGGTTTGAACTTAAGTAAACGTAGCTAAGAAAATTTGAATACCAAATTTCTTTGAATTTTAAAGAGAAATCATTTTTGAAGCCATTTATGAAATGATTGCCTTTCCTTAGAATCTATATATTTGCTTTCACCAAATTAATTAAAGTTTAATTCTCATTAAGTAGTTATGGAAAAGAGCTAATGGCCAGAAAGACTTAAAGCAATTCTATTTACATACCATTCTGAATGATTTACCCTCTGATTATAAGAGAATAGATTTGCTGACTTCATTCATTATACCCTTCAGTAATACTGCTGCTTAGGGCATATTGTGACATAAAAGAATGAGATTGGAGGGCCCCTTGGTCCACTGCCCTGAGAAGCGTACAGAGTTAATTGGTTACTTGTTTGTTTTGGAGTCCCTTGTTCCAATTACTAAAGAAATTATGGATTTAACAGAATTTTACAGTCACTGTTACACTCAAAGCTTTGTGCCTAGCTATGACTGTACTTGAAATCTACTGTTTTGCCCAGAACTTAGAAAACGTTATTTCATTCAAGCAATACACAGCCACAGAATATTGGGGGATATTAGGAAGCCTAATTTCTCATTAAACTTAGGAATATTCTGAAATAGATCTCATCTTCAATATTTTAATTTCTAAAATAGGGGGAAACGGTATATACCTACTTTATAGAATTCCTTCCTATAAAAGTTAATTTTCAAAAAACAGCTTTTTGAAAATCAGTTAATAAACCAAAGGGTATTAATTCACCTCTAATTTGGCAAACAAGTTGATGTACAAAAAATACTAAAGAAACAGTTGTATTCCAGAAAGTTAGTGATTATATCACTGTACAAGTCCAAAAAGTAATGGCTTCCATTTATTTAAAGAGGATAACTTATTGCATAAATGAATGGTTATTTTCAGCTGATTTTAGAACTGTATACTTTGAAATAACTTTATATCTATATTTGGGTTTGGAAATGCCAGAAAAAGGTTATTATAAATTGGAGATTTTCACATCTATTAAACATCAGAAAGTGTTTTGAAATGATTTTAGGCTAGGGTGAATTAACATCTTTTTAAAACATCTTGGGTTTCAAGGGTGATAAATTGTACACAAAAGCAACTATGTGTCTAAAAGCACAATCTGTTTTTTTTTTTGTTTTTGATCTTGCTTTTTAATAAATAGGAACTCCGAGTTGCCGCCAAGGAAAAAGAGGGCTCCTCTGGGAGATGTATGCTTACTCTCTTAGGCCTTTCATTCATCTTGGCAGGACTTATTGTTGGTGGAGCTTGCATTTACAAGTACTTCATGCCCAAGGTAATATTAATGAAAGTTATTATATTTTGGATTACTAATTGCTATACATTTAGCGAAAACAAATAATTCTGTCGTGGTCCCCAGATAAATGAAGATTTAGGGAAAGTTTTCAAATTACCTTTTGGTATAAAATTGATTTGTCTTCATGGTGATAATTGTAATCAATAATCCTCAGCTTGATAAACAGGACAACAAACTGATATGAGTTTGAGAAATTATTCAAATGTCACGGGAGTGAGTGTTAGAAAGTTTTGATTTTCCCTTTTTGTCTTTTAGAGTACCATCTACCGTGGAGAGATGTGCTTCTTTGATTCTGAGGACCCTTCAAATTCCCTCCAAGGAGGAGAGCCCTACTTCCTGCCTGTGACGGAAGAGGCTGACATTCGTGAGGATGACAACATCGCAATTATTGATGTGCCTGTCCCCAGTTTCTCTCATAGTGACCCTGCAGCAATTATTCATGACTTTGAAAAGGTGGGTTTCTCATTCTTATAGGTATTTCTGAATTTTCTTTTTTTTTGTAAGTTTATTGGTATTAAATCTGTTCATAAATATACAACTTTTTGCAGCAAAGCCTTTTTCATTCTTTTGCTACTGAGTATACATTAGTTGATTTTGAAAGGTTGTAACTGCTTGTTCTAATGGTCATTGGAAAATCTGCAGCATTGATACTCTCTGAATCATGCCTAACATTTTCCCCCTCCCCAACAGGGCATGACTGCTTACCTGGATTTGCTGCTGGGGAACTGCTATCTGATGCCCCTCAATACCTCCATTGTTATGCCTCCAAAGAATCTAGTGGAGCTCTTTGGAAAACTGGCAGTATGTATTTTGGATGTCAACTTTTTATATAAGCAATTACAAATAATTGCTTCCTCATTTTAAAATTAATTATTTGAGCCAAAACATTCCATTTCACTAAAATAATTTTCAAATAAAAAATATTCTGTGAACCTAAACTGCTCTAAAAATAAACTCTTTAAAAAGTATATCTGCTATAGGTGAGAAATTAAATAGCATTTTTAAGAATTTCTCTTTCAATCTTTTAAAAAAAATTTTTAGAGTGGCAAATACCTGCCTCACACTTACGTGGTTCGTGAAGACCTGGTTGCTGTGGAGGAGATTCGTGATGTTAGTAACCTTGGTATATTTATTTATCAACTTTGCAACAACCGCAAGTCCTTCCGCCTTCGCAGAAGAGACCTCTTGCTGGGTAGGCAATTTATTTCTTCCTTCACCCTGTGTTGTTGAGACAGTGAAGGAGAGTAGGGGTGGAGTACGGGAAAAGTAGAGAGCAAATCTAGATATATTTTTATTTACACAAAAATGAAAAAGCCACTTTTATTGTGCATTTCCTCACAGGTTTCAACAAACGTGCCATTGATAATTGCTGGAAGATTAGACACTTCCCCAACGAATTTATTGTTGAGACCAAGATCTGTCAAGAGTAAGAGGCAACAGAAAATGAGTACACTTAGTAACAGGAAGTCGGAGATTTATAATATGACTTCAACATTAAAGTGTGTGGGATACTCAAGATATTTACTCATGCATTTACTCTATGGCTTATATTAAAAAGAAAAAACAACTACTAACCACTGCAAGCTCTTGTCAATTTTTAATTTAATTGGCACTGCTTGTTGTTTGAAACTGAAATGAAATAATTCTTATGTCTTTTTTTTGAATTTATAGGGTTTAGATTTCTGAAAGCAGCATGAATGTGTCAGCTGACACCTTGACAATGAATTCCATCCTGTGTGTGTGTGTGTGTGTGTGTGTGTGTTTAAGTAAGCTCTTTAATCATATGGTAGAACATGTTCCAAATTTAAAATATTTAAAATTGTTTTTGACGTTTTGTGTAAAGCATGTCAAATTACTTAATATTGTTAAGTGTTTTCCATTTTGTGCAACTTTCCTGAATTTAGAAATTACATCTTTGCATTTCTGTCAGGTGCTCTGTAATAGGTCTGATTTATATGTAAAAAACTTTCATAAAGAAGTCATTTTCACTAATGCAGTGATTCTTTCTCACTGATAACCATATTGTGAATTCCACAAAACTGTGTAAGTGCTGAATGCTATAAGGAATTTAGGTTGTATGAATTCTACAACCATATAATAAATTTTACCATATTTAACCACTGGTTCTCATTTGAGGGATACTTCATATGAACAATTTACGTTACTTATTTAGCTTTGGTGTACCTGCAATAAATCTAAAATTATGAGCCTAGCTTTGCCTTTACTCCCACCTCTACACATTTATATTTTATAATCTCATATTTTACCCCTCTTTTGATATTATATCAATTACTCTTTTATAAAGACCCCATAGTTAGGTTACATGTAAATTCAACTATTTGTTAAAAGCCTTCAGGACCATAGCAATTTCAAACCTTTAATGTGCTTCCTTTTTCATAAAAATTTAAACAGTCATATACAGCTACAATAGGTCACTAAGAACTAACCTTGGATAAGATGTTGATGACTTTTAATAACTTCACATGCTGTGATCTCTACTCTAAGAGTATAAACTCCATACAAAGGGGGCCAGTACTTTAGACACTTTCTTTTGTGTTAGGTTAAAAATTGTTCCTGATATCACTGATCACCTGCTGGTAGTGATTGTTGATTAATTTTGGTAGCTAAAACTGTACCCAGTCAAATCCATAGCCTTAAATACTTTCTTTAAAAAAAAAAGAAAATACATTAACTAAATATTTTTCAAGAATTTAGAAATAAAGCAATTACACAAACCTTTAAAATGGAAAAAGGCATGCAATAATTAGAAAATAATAACAGTAGCTGAAAAATTCAAGAACTGTTTCCTAATAGAGAATGAGAATATTCAAAAGGAATGCGATAAAATTATACACCCATTCCTTGTATAAAAGTATAAAAATTAGGAAAAGGGAGATATGGTTTTTACATATTTATCTTAAATAGTCAGCATCATGACTAAAGATGATATTCAAGAAAGGATGCTGGTTATTGTAGCTATTCAGTGTTGTTTTAGACATTCAGGTCAATGCATAATATGTGAAACAAATAGCAAGTATCAATTTTTAAAAGGTGATGAAATTATGATTATTATCCTATGGGATTTTACATATAACACATTAGTGGGTTAATTGAAAACTTTTAAAATCAATAAGAAGATTCTGTATAATATAAACAAATGTCAATGGCTTTTCTTTGTTTTTTTTTTTTTGCCGTACGCGGGCCTCTCACTGTTGTGGCCTCTCCCGTTGCAGAGCACAGGCTCCGGACGCGCAGGCTCAGCAGCCATTGCTCACGAGCCCAGCCACTCCGCGGCACGTGGGATCTTCCCAGACCGGGGCACGAACCCATGTGCCCTGCATCGGCAGGCTGACTCTCAACCACTGCGCCACCAGGGAAGCCCCCAAAGGCTTTTCTTTATATCACCAACAACCAATTAAAAAAGTAATACAAACAGGTGAAAAATATTTTATTCATAATAGCAAAAGGGACATAAAATAGCACAGAACAAGAAATTTATGGATTTATTATGAAGAAAACCATAAAACATAATTAAGAGATACAAAAGAGTTGAGTGAATGGAAAGGGAAGAAAGAGGATTACAAATAAATAAATTGTTTCCCAGTTAAATTTATTGGTTTAACCCCATTCCAACCAAAATTCCCAAAGAATGGCTTTTGGAACTTGACAAAATTATCTAAAGGTTCGTCTGGAAGCGTAAATAGGTGAGAATAGCGAAAAAGGAAAACGAAAATAAAAGAGTAATTGGAGGGAGGATTTTCTTACATGAATAACTTTTTTTTTTAAAAGCATTAATTTTTATTAACAGCTAAAGATTTCAAAATGTCATTTTTCCTTTTAAGATTTCATAAAAGTCTTTATTATGTGTTTCCAGGAGAAAAATACACTCATTTAATTTACTTAGAGATAAATATAATCCCTCTATATTTCATCATTAACCTAGTACAACTAATTCCTTAATGTCAGTGACTATGCAGGATTTTTCCAGCCCTGGTGGCCCTCAGACCCACTCCTCACCTTTCCCTGTTCTGCTCTGTATCGCAGGTGCCCATGTTCTCTGGCCCCTGTGTCAGCTGGCTTCCAGATGGGTTTGGCGAATGGGGGGTACTGATGGAGACTGGAGGCTGGGTTACTGAGAGATTGGAAGGAGAGAGGAAAGAAGAAATCAGGGTCTTTGTCCCTCCTTCCTCTCTGCCTCAGGAGGCAACTGAAGCAGCAACTGGCTCTCCTGTCTGGTCCTAGCTCCCCACTGGGGAGTCCTACCAGGATTCCAGCTTTGTCGGGTATGCCAGTCAGGGTCCAATCAGGAGAGAAAACACCAAGTAATGTGAATGGAGAAGGTTTAATATAAAGAATTATTCACTATAATAGACACTGGAGTAATGCAGGACTGGCCAGTAGGAAATGAAGAGAAATCTAAAGAACACAATAATAGCAAATATAAGGAGCAGTTACAACTCTGGGGCTCAGAGAGAGCAAGTATGATCCACCCCCGGCTCACCAAGACTAAGATCCAGATCTTGCTGGAGACAGAATAGCTATGGCTCACTGGATGGTGGAGAAGCTTGCTATGGCACCACACCAGCAGAACTTGCTGAGATACTGAGGGAAGACAGCTACAGGGAGATGCCCCACCTCGTAACTGCAAAGCCATTCTAGGGGATGCTAGAAGAAACTACCCACAAGGAGGTACTGTGTGCTACTGGCACACAGTAGCAGACAGTGCAGAAACTGCGTGCACTGCAGGAGCCGGGAGCTGTAGAAGCAGCATATACTTCAGGAGCACCAGTGAGACAAGCACATGGGAATCAAGAAGAGAGAGGAAAAAACCCTCCTCCTGCAGTGTCTCTCCAGCACCTCCTACTGACAAAGCTTAATATCATGCCAACTGACAAAGGAGAAACACTCGGAGGGAGAAATATTTACAAGGCCTGTATTACTTTGCTATAGCTGCATAACGTATTACCACAAACTCAGTAATTTAAACAGCACAGATGTATTATCTCACAGCTTCTGTGGGCTAGGAGTCTGGCACATTTTGTCTAGGTTCTCTGCTCAGGGTCTCATAAGGCTGAAATCAAAGTGTCAGCTGGCTGCCTCCTCATCTCGAGGCTCAAGGAGGAAGTGATCATTTAGGTTGTTTCAATAATTCAGTCCCTTGCAGATGTAGGACTTGAAGTCCTAATTTTTTGTTGGCTGTCGACTGAGGATCACTCTCAACAAATAGAGGCTGCTCTTGCCATGTCACCCCCTCAACAGGCTCTCTTAAACAATGTTTTTTTTCTTCCAGTTTTACTGAGATATAATTGACATACAACACTGTATAAATTTAAGATGTACAGCATGAGTTGACTTACATGCATCATGAAATGATTATCACAATAAGTTTAGTGAACACCATCATCTCACATAGATACAACATTAAATAAATAGAAAAAATTTTTTTCCTTCTGAGAACCCCTAGGATTTGCTCTCTTAACAACTTTCATACATAACATACAGCAGTTAATTATATGCATCACATTGTAACTTACATCCCTAGTACTTATTTAACTTATAACTGGAAGTCTGTACCTTTTGACTCCCTTCCTCCAATTTCTCCCACCCCCACCTCTGGTAACCCCAAATCTGATCTCTTTTGCAATGAGTTTGCTTTTTTTTTTTTTAACATCTTTATTGGGGTATAATTGCTTTACAGTGGTGTGTTAGTTTCTGCTTTATAACAAAGTGAATCAGTTATACATATACATATGTTCCCATATCTCTTTCCTCTTGCGTCTCCCTCCCTCCCACCCTCCCT
>NW_021703779.1:65706943-65778594 GCF_005190385.1 Monodon monoceros | reverse complement strand
TGTCTTTATTCCTGTCTTACCCCTAGGTTCTTCATGACATTTTTTTTCTTCTTAAATTCCATATATATGTGTTAGCATACGGTATTTGTCTTTTTCTTTCTGACTTACTTCACTCTGTATGACAGACTCTAGGTCTATCCACCTCATTACAAATAGCTCAATTTCGTTTCTTTTTATGGCTGAGTAATATTCCATTGTATATATGTGCCACATCTTCTTTATCCATTCATCTGTTGATGGACACTTAGGTTGCGTCCATGTCCTGGCTATTGTAAATAGAGCTGGCATGAATATTTTGGTACATGACTCTTTTTGAATTATGGTTTTCTCAGGGTATATGCCCAGGAGTGGGATTGCTGTGTCATATGGTAGTTCTATTTTTAGATTTTTAAGGAACCTCCATACTGTTCTCCATAGTGGCTGTATCAATTTATATTACCACCAGCAGTGCAAGAGGGTCCCCTTTTCTCCACACCCTCTCCAGCATTTATTGTTTGTAGATTTTTCGATGATGGCCATTCTGACTGGTGTGAGAAGATATCTCTCTGTAGTTTTGATTTGCATTTCTCTAATGATTAATGAGGTTGAGCATTCTTTCATGTGTTTGTTGGCAATCTATATATCTTCTCTGGAGAACTGTCTCTAGGTCTTCTGCCCGTTTTTGGGTTGGGTTGTTTGTTTTTTTTATATTGAGCTGCATGAGCTGCTTGTAAATTTTGGAGATTAATCCTTTGTCAGTTACATCATTTGCAAATATTTTCTGCCATTGAGGGTTGTCTTTTTGTCTTGTTTATGATTTCCTTTGCTGTGCCAAAGCTTTTAACTTTCATTAGGTCCCATTTTTTAATTTTTGTTTTTCTTTCCATTTCTCTAGGAGGTGTGTCAGAAAGGATCTTGCTGTGATTTATGTCATAGAGTGTTCTGCCTATGTTTTCCTCTAAGAGTTTGACGGTGTCTGGCCTTACATTTAGGTCTTTAATCCATTTGGAGTTTATTCTTGTGTATGGTGTTAGGGAGTGTTATAATTTCATTCCTTTGCATGTAGCTGTCCAGTTTTCCCAGCACCACTTCTTGAAGAGGCTGTCTTTTCTCCATTGTGTATTCTTGCCTCCTTTATCAAAGATAAGGTCACCATATCTGCATGGGTTTATCTCTGGGATTTCTATTCTTTTCCATTGATCTATATTTCTGTTTTTGCACCAGTACGATACTGTCTTGATTACTGTAGCTTTGTAGCATAGTCTGAAGTCAAGGAGGCTGATTCCTCCAGTTCTGATTTTCTTTCACAAGATTGCTTTGGCTTTTCGGTGTCTTTTGTGTTTCCATACAAATTGTGAAATTTTTTGTTCTAGTTCTGTGAAAATGCCAGTGGTTGCTTGACAGGGATGACATTGAGTCTGCAGATTGCTTTGGGTAATATAGCCATTTTCACAATGTTGATACTTCTAGTCCAAGAACATGGTAAATTTCTCCATGTATTTGTATCATTTTTAATTTCTTTCATCAGTGTCTTATAATTTTCTGCATACAGGTCGTTTGTCTCCTTAGGTAGGTTTATTCCTAGATATTTATTCTTTTGTTGCAATGGTAAATGGGAGTGTTTTCTTAATTTCACTTTCAGATTTTTCATCATTAGTGTATAGGAATGCAAGAGACTTCTGGGCATTAATTTTGTACCCTGCTACTTTACCAAATTCATTGTTTAGCTCTAGAAGTTTTCTGGTAGCATCTTTAGGGTTCTCTATATATAGTATCATGTCATCTGCAAACAGTGACAGCTTTACTTCTTTTCTGAATTTGATTCCTTTTATTATTTTTTTCTTCTTTTATGGCTGTGGCTAAAACTTCCAAATCTATATTGAATAATAGTGGTGAGAGTGGGCAACATTGCCTTGTTCCTGATCTCACTGGAAATGCTTTCAGTTTTTCACGATTGAGGATGATGTTTGCTGTGGGTTTGTAATTTGTGGCCTTTATTGTGTCGAGATAAGTTCCCTCCATGCCTACTTTCTGGGGGGTTTTTATGTTAAATGGGCGTTGAATTTTGTCGAAAGCTTTCTCTGCATCTATTGAGATGACCATATGGTTTTTCTCCTTCAATTTGTTAATATGGTGTATCACATTGATTAATTTGCGTATATTGAAGAATCCTTGCATCCCTGGAATAAACCCTACTTGATCATGGTGTATGATCCTTTTAATGTGCTGTTGGATTCTGTTTGCTAGTATTTTGTTGAGGATTTTTGCATCTATGTTCATCAGTGATATTAGCCTGTAGTTTTCTTTCTCTGTGACATCCTTGTCTGGTTTTGGTATCAGGCTGATGGTGGCCTCGTAGAATGAGTTTGGGAGTGTTCCTCCCTCTGCTATGTTTTGGACGAGTTTGAGAAGGATAGGTGTTAGCTCTTCTCTAAATGTTTGATAGAATTCGCCTGTGAAGCCATCTGGTCCTGGAATTTTGTTTGTCGGAAGATTTTTAATCACAGTTTCAATTTCAGTGCTTGTGATTGGTCTGTTCATATTTTCTATTTCTTCCTGATTCAGTCTTGGCAGGTTGTGCATTTCTAGGAATTTGTCCATTTCTTCCAGGTTGGTCATTTTATAGGCATAGAGTTGCTTGTGGTAATCTCTCATGATCTTTTGTATTTCTGCAGTGTCAGTTGTTACTTCTCATTTTTCATTTCTAATTCTATTGATTTGAGTGTTCTCCCATTTTTCTTGATGAGTCTGGCTAATGGTTTATCAATTTTGTTTATCTTCTCAAAGAACCAGCTTTTAGTTTTATTGATCTTTGCTATTGTTTCCTTCATTTCTTTTTCATTTATTTCTGATCTGATCTTTATGATTTCTTTCCTTCTGCTAATTTTGGGCTTTTTTGTTGTTGTTATTCTACTTCTTTCTCTAATTGCTTTAGGTGCAAGGTTAGGTTGTTTATTTGAGATGTTTCTTGTTTCTTAAGGTAGGACTGTATTGCTTTAAATTTCCCTCTTAGCACTGTTCTGCTGCATCCCATAGGTTTTCAGTCATCGTTTTTTCATTGTCATTTGTTTCTAGGTATTTTTTGATTTCCTCTTTGATTTCTTCAGTGATCTCTTGGTTATTGAGTAGTGTATTATTTAGCCTCTATGTATTTGTATTTTTTAAAGATTTTTTTCCTGTAATTGATATATAGTCTCATAGTGTTGTGGTCAGAAAAGATACTGGATACAATTTTAATTTTCTTAAATTTACAAAGGCCTGGTTTGTGACCCAAGATATGATCTATCCTGGAGAATGTTCCATTAGCACTTGAGAAGAAAGTTTATTCTGTTGTTTTTGGATGGAATTTCCTATAAATATCAATTAAGTCCATTTTGTTTAATGTATCATTTAAAGCTTGTGCTTCCTTATTTACTTTCATTTTGGATGATCTGTCCATTGATAAAATTGTTGTGTTAAAGTCTCCTAGTATGACTGTGTTCCTGTCGATTTCCCCTTTTATGGCTGTTAGTGTTTGCTTTATGTATTGAGGTGCTCCTATGTTGGGTGCATAAATATTCACCATTTTTATATCTTCTTCTTGGATTGATCCCTTGATCATTATGTAGTGTCCTTTTTGTCTCTTGTAGTAGTCTTTTTTTTAAAGTCTATTTTTTCTGATATGAGAATTGATACTCCAGCTTTCTTTTGATTTCCATTTGCATGGAATGTCTTTTTCCATCCCCTCAATTTCAGTCTGTATGTGTCCCTAGGTCTGAAATGGTTGTCTTGTAGACAGCATATATATGGGTCGCGTTTTTGTATCCATTCAGCCAGTTTATGTCTTTTGGTTGGAGCATTTAATCCATTTACATTTAAGGTAATTATCGATATGTATGTTCCTATTCCCATTTTCTTAATTGTTTTGGGTTTGTTATTGTAGGCCTTTTCCTTCTCTTGTGTTTCCTGCCTAGAGAATTCCCTTTAGCATATTTGTAAAGCTTGTCTAGTTGTGCTGAAATCTCTCAGCTTTTGCTTCTCTATAAAGTTAATAATTTCTCCATCAAATCTGAATGAGATCCTTGCTGGGTAGAGTAATCTTGGTTGCAGGTTTCTCCATTTCTTCACTTTAAATATGTCCTGCCACTCCCTTCTGGCTTGCAGAGTTTCTGCTGAAAGATCAGCTGTTAACCTTAAGGGGATTCCCTTGTGTGATATTTGTTGTTTTTCTTTGCTGCTTTTAATATTTTTCTTTGTATTTAATTTTTTATAGTTTGATTAATATGTGTCTTGGCATGTTTCTCCTTGGATTTATCCTGTATGGGACTCTCTGTGCTTCCTGGACTTGATTAACTATTTCCTTTCCCATATTAGAGAAGTTTTCAAATCTCTTCAAATATTTTCTCAGTCCCTTTCTTTTTCTCTTCTTCTTCTGGAACCCCTATAATTCGAATGTTGGTGCATTTAATGTTGTCCCAGAAGTCTCTGAGACTGTCCTCAATTATTTTCATTCTTTTTTCTTTATTCTACTCTGTGGCAGTTATTTCCACTATTTTATCTTCCAGGTCACTTATCCATTTTTCTGCCTCAGTTATTCTGCTATTGATCCCTTCTAGAGAATTTTTAATTTCATTTATTGTGTTGTTCACCTCTGTTTCTTTGCTCTTTAGTTCTTCTATGTCCTTGTTAAACGTTTCTTGTGTTTTCTCCATTCTATTTCCAAGATTTTGGATCGTCTTTACTGTCATTATTCTGAATTCTTTCTCAAGTAGACTGCCTATTTCCTCTTCATTTGTTAGTTCTAGTGGATTTTTGCCTTGCTTCTTCATCTGCTGTGTGTTTTTCTGTCTTCTCATTTTGCTTAACTTACTGTGTTTGGGTTCTCCTCTTCACACGCTGCAAGTTC
The DNA here is from genome assembly GCF_005190385.1 of Monodon monoceros. Taxonomy (NCBI): domain Eukaryota; kingdom Metazoa; phylum Chordata; class Mammalia; order Artiodactyla; family Monodontidae; genus Monodon; species Monodon monoceros. The sequence goes on along the minus strand of NW_021703779.1, from coordinate 65,773,730 downwards.
ATAGTTCCTGTTGTTTTTGTTGTCTGTCCTGAGTTGCTAAGTTCGGTTCAGTGGGTTGTGTAGGCTTTCTGGTAGAGAAGACTAGTGCCTGTGTTCTGGTGGATGAGGCTGGATCTTGTCTTTCTGGTTGGCAGGTCCACATCTGGTGGTGTGTTTTGGGGTGCCTGTGGCCTTATTATGATTTTAGGCAGCCTCTCTTGTAATGGTTGTGGTTGTGTTCCTGTCTTGCTAGTTGTTTGGCATAGGGTGTCCAGCCCTGTAACTTGCTGGTTGTTGAATGGAGCTGGGTCTTGCCCATGATATGGAGATCTCTGGGAGATTTTCACTGTTTTATATTACATGGAGCTGGGAGGTCTCTTGTGGACCAGTGTCCTGAACTTGGCTCTCCCACCTCAGAGGATCAGCCCTGACTCCTGGCAGTTGTATAGATGAAAACCATATCAGGACACTTCCTCCAGTGGTAAACAATTCTGAAGTTGGTCAGAGGTGGGGAATCATCTCACATGCAGCCAGCAGACCCCCTGCAAGTAGCATCCTCACTGCAAAGCTGGTGGACCTTCTTCCCTAGGGGAAATTCCAATGGCAGTTATTGGTGACACATCCTCTTCTTTAGCAGGTGACAGCCTGGCCACTCCTTTTATTCATTTGTGCTTTGTCTAATTTCACTTGCTCCTAGGGTTCGGCATGCAGAGGCCTCACACCCGGCACTTCAGACCCGATTTCCTAATGCAAAATTGTTGGGCCGACACCTCAGCTCGTGGGGCCGGTGCCAACTCAACGATATAGAGCCTGAGCTCCAGCCAACCCTGCGGTCTAGATCTCCACCAGATAGTATTAATTTTATGATGAGAAGTTTGAGATTCATAGCCCCTTGTTCCATAGTAATGCATTTAGTCTCTACCAGGCCTGTTAAAAAGACGGGTGATATTTCAAATTAAAAATAGTTTTCAGAAGACAGGATAGCCTTACACCAGAATCTTAGGAGTTGACACTGTGATTTTACTATAGTATCTTTGCCACAGAAACTTTCAATATCATTGTGTCTGCTGGGTTATAAGGCCCAAGAGGCATAGCAACTTAAAATGGGACCTAGATATACTTTACAGTTTTTTCTTGTTCTAGAGCATACTCCGGACTGACAACTTTATGCATTACCTAGTAAATTAGTTGAAGCAGGAAGCCCAGATATGGTGTATGTTTCCTCCAAAACTCTAAAAGATCTACCAATCATTGTATCTCTTTCTTCATGGTGGATAGTTCAAGGAACAATAGTAGTTTCCCACTTTAGAGAAGATATCCTGATAGGTCTAAGGCCACTGGGTCCCTAGAAAGTATCAAAGATGACACAGGTCTGTGACAGGCATGTGTCTTACTATGGCACCTTTAATGCTTGTGATTTTCCTTTCACCAGGTCTACTTAGCATAATGTCACCAATGTAATGGACCAGCATGATGATTTATGGAGGATATCAACACAATCAGAGTCATTCCTGATGAAATTTTAACAGAGAGCAGAGGAGATTATATAGGCCTAATACAAGAAAGTGAAGGCCACCTGAAGGCAAACTGCTTCTGATTTTCTTTACAGAAAAAAATGAGGAAGGAATAAGGGATTTGGCATAGAAATGACTGCATGTTAACTGCCAGTATCTGTGTTAATTTGCTTCAACAGAGACATCACATTCACAGCTAAAGCTGGAATTAGCCTCATACCCTGAATAAATTTGCAGTAAACCCCAGTCATTCTCTAAGACACACCTGGCTTTTCCTCCAATCAAATCAAACTAGATTACAATGTGGCAGGAAATACCATTTTTGTATCTTTGATAATAGTACTAAACTCTGTACTTCCTTCCCCTTTTGGTTTACACTCTTGATAAGGTATAAGGATAATTGGGGTATGAAGAAATCTAGTGATTCCATTGTGCCCTTTCCTGCGATAACTCTCACTCCATGAATTGGGGCACAAATAAGGATTGGAGGTTCTTCTAGTTGTCCAGTAACTTCCAGAAAATCTGGGTATTTCCTCTTTATCCAGCCATCCTTGTAAATGGACATGGATATCTATGGACAAAGATTGAGTGAATAATAAAAGTATACAACTGTGGTTACATTTCAGGGATTCTCATAAAATGCATCCAACCTCTCTAAACCAAAGGTTTCCAATTCTGTGAATAGTCTCAGGAATGGAAACTTAGTACAAGGCTAAAACCCCCAGGATGACCATTCAAGTTAGGTTGCGGCCCAAAAATCTCATTTTTTTCTGCTTAAATGCATCAAGCATCACTTTAATAGGTTGTCCATTTCATGCATAAGGATGGCATGACTAATTAGCCATTACCAGAGGATGTTGAGAAACAAACTACATTGATAAGTGTTCTAGCCCTGTGGTTTTGGTTTATCTAATATATCAATTGCTTTCACCTTGTCTGTGATGGTTAAAAGAAGCCACTTGGGCTTGACCACACCAGTACTCATTATTCTTAATGCCTTGGTGGGGAATATGATCAGAGGATTGCACATAATATATCCATTCCAACATTTCAATCTCCTTGAGTCTTTAGAGTTCTTCTTCTGTAGTATGCCAGGAAAGTTCTGGCATTTCAACTTAATTGACTATAAACCATTATTAAGTTTCATTTTAACTGACCTACAAGATAATTAGCACCATTTTTCAGTGCTCAAGTTGATATATTGTATAACCAAATCTAGATGAATGTATGCATACCAATAAATTTGTCCTGCTTAAGTTGTGTATTTCATCCTTCTTGGTCTAATCCTTAGAATAAATTCTCATGTATGCTCCTATATTACTTTTTTTATTAATTTTTATTGGGGTATGGTTGATATACTATGTTGTGTTAGCCTCCACTGCACCAAAATATGAATTAGCCATACACATACAGATATGCCCTCTCATTTGGACTACCCTCTCATTTGTACTTCCCTCCCATTTAGGTTACCACAATGCATTAGGTAGAGTTCCCTGTGCTAAACAGTATGTTCCATCAGCTGTCTATTTCCCATCAGTTTATCAAAAATATATATGTGTCAATACATTTCTCTCAGTTCATCCCACCCTCCCCTCAATTTCCCCCTTGGTATCCATATGTTTCTTCTCTATGCCTGTGTCTCTATTTCTGCTTTGAAAATAAGATCATCTATACAATTTTTATAGATTCCACATATATGTGTTATTATATGATATTTGTTTTTCTCTTTCTGACTTACTTCACTCTGTAGGACACTCTCTAGGTCCACCCACATCTCTACAAATGACACAATTTCATTCCTTTTTATGGCTGAGTAACTTTCCATTGTATATATGTAGCACAACTTCTTTATCCATTCCTCTGTTGATGGACATTTTGGTTGCTTCTATGTCCTGGCTAATGTAAATAGTGCTCCTATGAACATTGGGGTGCATGTGTTCTTTTGAATTATGGTTTTCTCTGCGTATATACCCAGTACTGGGATTGTTGGGTCATATGGTACTCCGATTTTTAGTTTTTTCAGGAACCTCTGTACTATTTTCCACAGTGGCTGTATCAATTTACATTATCAACAACAGTGTATGAGGGTATCCTTTTCTTCACAGCCTCTCCAGCATTTATTGTTTGTAGATTTTTTGATGATGGCCATTCTGACCGGTGTGAGGTGATACTTCATTGTAGCTTTGATTTGCAATTCTCTAATAATTAATGATGTTGAACATTTCTCTTGTGTTTGTTGGCCACCTGTATGTCTCCTTTGAAGAAATGTCTATCTACATCTTCTGCCCATTTTTGGATTGGGTTCTTTGTTTTTTGATATTGAGCTCCATGAGCTGCTTGTATATTTTGGTGACTAATCCTTTGTTAGTTCCCTCATTTGCAAATATTTTCTCCAATTCTGAGGGTAGTCTTTTCACCTTGTTTATGGCTTCCTTTCCTGTGCAAAAGATTTTAAGTTTAATTAGGTCCAATTTGTTTATTTTTATTTTCATTACTTTAGGAGGTAGGTCAAAAAAGATGTTGCTGTGTTTTTTGTCAAAGAGTGTCCTGCCTATGTTTTCCACTGAAACTTTTATAGTGTCTTTTCTTACATTTAGGTCTTTAATCCATTTAGAGTTTATTATTGTGTATGGTGTTAGGAAGTGTTCTAATTTCATACCTTTACATGTAGCTGTCCAGATTTCCCAGCACCACTTATTGAAAAGGCCTCAAAAGTCTGGTTTTCTCCATTGTATATTCTTGCCTCCTTTATCAAAGAAAAGGTGACCATATGTGCGTGGGTTCAGCTCTGGGCTTTCATCCTGTTCCATTGATCTATTTTTCTGTTTTTGTGCCAGAACCATGCTGCTTTGATTAAAGTAGCTTTGTAGTATTGTTTGAAGCCAGGGAGCCTGATTCCTCCAGCTCTGTTTTTCTTTCTCAAGATTGCTTTGGCTATCTGGGGTTTTCTGTTTCCATACAAATTGTGAAATATTTTGCTCTAGTTCTGTGAAAAGTGCCATTGGTAGTTTGATAGGGATTGCATTGAATCTATAGATTGCTTTGGGTAGTATAGACATTTTCACAATGTTGATTCTTCCAATCTAAGAACATGGTATATCTTTCCATCTGTTTGTATAATCTTTAATTTCATTCATCAGTGTCTTATAGATTTCTGCATACAGGTCGTTTGTCTCCTTAGGTAGGCTTATTCCTAGGTATGTTATTCTTTTCGTTGCAGTGGTAAATGGGAGTGTTTCCTTAATTTTTCTTGCAGATTTTTCATCATTAATGTATAGGAATGCAAGAGATTTCTGTGTATTAATTTTGTATCCTGCTACTTTACCAAATTCACTGATTAGCTCTAGTAGTTTTATGGTAGCATATTTAGGATTCTCTATGTGTAGTATCATGTCATCTGCAAACAGTCACAGCTTTATTTCTTCTTTTCAAATTTGGATTCCTTTTATATCTTTTTTTTCTCTGTTTGATGTGGCTAAAACTTCCAAAACTATGCTGAATAATAGTGGTGAGAGTGGACAAACTCGTCTTATTCCTGATCTTAGTGGAAACGGTTTCAGGTTTTCATGATTCAGAATGATGCTGGCTGTGGGTTTGTCATTTATGTTGCCTATTATGTTGAGGTAAGTTCCCTCTATGCCTACATTCTGGAGGGTTTTTATCGTAAATGGGTGTTAAATTTTGTTGAAAGCTTTTTCTGCATCTATTGAGATGATCATATGGTTTTCCTCCTTCAATTTGTTAATATGATTTATCACATTGATTGATTTGTGGCTATTGAAGAATCCTTGCATTACTGGGGTAAACCACACTTGACCATGGTGTATGATCCTTTTAATTTGCTGTTGGATTCTGTTTGCCAGGATTTTGTGGAGGATTTTTGCGCCTATGTTCCTCAGTGATATTGCCCTGTAGTTTTCTTTCTTTGAGATATCTTTGTCTGGTTTTCATATCGGGGTGATGGTGGCCTCGTGGAATGAGTTTGTGTGCGTTCATCCCTCTGCTGTATTTTCGAAGAGTTTGAGAGGGATAGGTGTTAGCTCTTCTCTAAATGTTTGATAGAATTCGCCTGTGAAGCCATCTGGTCCTGGGCTTTTGCTTGTTGGAAGATTTTTAATCACAGTTTCAATTTCAGTGCTTGTGATTGGTCTGTTTATATTTTCTATTTCTTCCTGGTTCAGTCTCGGAACGTTGTGCTTTACTAAGAATTTGTCCATTTCTTCTAGGCTATCCATTTTATTGGCATATAGTTGCTTGCAGTAATCTCTCATGATCCTTTGTATTTCTGCAGTGTCAGTTGTTACTTCTCCTTTATCATTTCTAATTCTATTGATTTGAGTCTTCTAACTTTTTATCTTGTTGAGTTTGGCTAATGGTTTATCAATTTAGTTTATCTTCTCAAAGAACCAGCTTTTAGTTTTACTGATCTTTGTTATTGTTTCCTTCCTTTCTTTTTCATTTATTTCTGATTTAATCTTTATGGCTTTTTCCTTCTGCCAACTTTGGGGCTTTTTGTTCTTCTTTCTCTAATTGCTTTCGGTATAATATTAGGTTGTTCATTTCATATTTTTCTTGTTTCTTGAAGTAGGATTTTATTGTTATAAACTTCCTTCTTAGAACTGCTTTTGCTGCATCCCATAGGTTTGGGGTTGTCATGTTTTCATTATCATATGTTTCTAGATATTTTTGATTTCCTCTTTGATTTCTTCAGTGATCTCTTGGATATTTAGTAGCGTATTGCAGCCTCCATGTGTTTGTATCTTTTACAGTTTTTTTTTTCCTGTAATTGATATCTAGGCTCATAGCATTGTGGTTGGAAAAGATATTTGATATGATTTCAATTTTCTTAAATTTACCAAGGCTTGATTTGTGATCCAAAATATGATCTATCTTGGAGAATGTTCCATAAGCCCTTGAGAAGAAAGTGTATTTTGTTTTTTTGGTTGGAATGTCTTGTAAATATCAATTAAATCCATCTTATTTTATGTATCATTTAAAGGTTGTGTTTCCTTTTTTATTTTCATTTTGGATAATCTGTCCATTCATGGGAGTGTGGTGTTAAGTCCCCTACTATGATTATGTTACTGTTGATTTCCCCTTTTATGGCTGTTAGCATTTGCCTAATGTATTGAGGTGCTCCTGTATTGGGTGCATAAATATTTACAATTGTTATATCTTCTAGGATTGATCACTTGATCATTATTTAGTGTCCTTCTGTGTCTCTTGTAATAGTCTTTATTTTAAAGTCTATTTTGTCTGATATGAGAATTGCTACTCCAGCTTTCTTTTCATTTCCATTTGCAGCGAATATCTTTTTTTCCATCCCCTCACTTTCAGTCTGTATGTTTCCCTAGGTCTGAATTGGGTCTCTTGTAGATAGCATATATACAGGTCTTGTTCTTGTGTCCATTCAACCAGTCTATGTGTTTTGGTTGGAGCATTTAATCCATTTACATTTATCATAGTTATCAATATATATGTTCCTGTTACCCTTTTCTTAATTGTTTTGGGTTTGTTATTGTAGGCCTTTTCCTTCTCTTGTGTTTTCTGCCTAGAGAAGTTCCTTTAGCATTTGTTTTAAACCTGGTTTGGTGGTGCTGAATTCTAACTTTTGCTTGTCCATAAAGGTTTTAATTTCTGCACCGAATCTGAATGAGATCCATGCTGACTAGAGTAACCTTGGTTGTAGGTTTTAGGTTTTTCCGTTTGATCACTTTAAATATGTCCTGCCACTCCCTTCTGGCTTGCAGAGTTTCTGCTGAAATATCAGCTGTTAACCTTATGAGGATTCCCTTGTGTGTTATTTGTTGTTTTTCCCTTTCTGGTTTTAATATTTTTTCTTTGTATTTAATTTTTGATAGTTTGATTAATATGTGTCTTGTCCTGTTTCTCCTTGGATTTATACTGTATAGGACTCTCTGAGCTTCCTGGACTTGATTGACTATTTCCTTTCCCATATTAGGGAAGTTTTCAACTATAATCTCTTCAAATATTTTCTCAGTCCCCTTCTTTTTCTCTTCTTCTTCTGGGACCCTATTATTTGAATGTTGCCGAGTTAATGTTGTCCCCGAGGTCTCTGAGAATCTCCTCTGTTCTTTTCATTCTTTTTTTTTTTATTCTGCTCTGTGGTAGTTATTTCCACTATTTCATCTTCCAGGTCACTTATCTGTTTTTCTGCCTCAGTTATTCTGCTTTTGATTCCTTCTAGAGTAGTTTTAATTTCATTTATTGTGTTGTTGATCATTGTTTGCTCTTTAGTTCTTCTAGTTCCTTGTTAATGTTTCTTGTATCTTCTCCTTTCTAATTCCAAGATTTTTGATAATCTTTAATATCATTACTGTGAATTCGTTTTCATGTATACTGCCTATTTTCTCTTCATTTGTTTGGTCTGGTGGGTTTTTACTTTGCTCTTTCATCTTCTATGTGTTTCTCTGTCTTCTCATTTTGCTTAACTTACTGTGTTGGGGTCTCCTTTTCACAGGCTGCAGGTTCATAGTTCCCGTTGTTTTTGTAGTCTGCTCCAAGTGGGTAAAGTTGGTTCATTTTGTTGTGTAGGCTTCCTGGTGGAGGGGACTGGTGCCTGTGTTCTATTGAATGAAGCTGGATATTGTTTTTCTGGTGGGTAGGACCACATCCAGTGGTGTGTTTGGGGGTGTCTGTGACCTTATTATAATTTTAAGTAGCCACTTTGTTAATTGGTGGGATTGTGTTCCTGACTTGCTAGTTGTTTGTCCTAGGGTGTCCAGCACTGTAGCTTGCTGGTCGTTGAGTGGAGCTGGGTCTTAGTGTTGAGATGGATATCTCTGGGAGAGCTTTCACCGTTTGATATTACATGGAGCTGGGAGGTCTCTGGTGGACCAATGTTCTGAACTCAGCTGTCCCACCTTAGAGGCATAGGCCTGACACCTGGCCAGAGCACCAAGACCCTGTCAGCTACACGACCAGGTACATGGGGTATTTCTTGCCTTTTGGGAAGTTGAGGTCTTCTGCCAGCATTCAGTAAGTGTTCTGTAGAAGTTGTTCCACGTTCATATGTATTTCTGATGTATTTGTTGGGAGGAATGTGATCTCCACGTCTTACTCCTCCTCCATCTTGAAGGTCTCCCATTATTCACTATTTACAAGAAGGAATAGACTAAGATTTTAATTCAAGAAATTTTGCAAAGTCACTGAATTTAGCCAAAAGAGAGCATTAGAAGTAAATTTTTAAAGGTTAGTAAAAACAAAAGAAATAAAATGTTATATTAAATTTAAATATTTATTTTTAAAAATAACAGTTAAATAGACAAGCCTTTTGGCAAAGCTATTCAAGAGTGTAGCAAAAGCTATTCATTCAATTTTTAAATGGAAGGTGGGAAAAGTAGCCAATGTCACAAAAATTAGAAAGCTGATTTATCCACAGATACAAAAAGAATTGTTTAAATTACAGGAGACTATTGTGCAAAGCTCTTAACTTACTCTAACAGTCAGAGTCCAGGGAAAAACAGATATCATACTTAAGAGCTTTAACTGAAGAAATTTTAGTGAAAAGATTATTTACAGGTATACAAGCAGGATGAAGGAAATCAAAACAGAGTGTTGAAATACCCAAGGACAAACAACAGAATGAAACTTTTAACCTATAAGGAACAAGGGAGAGATGGTGTTAGCAGAGCCAGTTAGAGATATAAATATGGAAAAGAGGATACCCAACAGGAGCAGTTTCCATACAGTTATGCAGCATCTGCCAAACTGTAGCTTCATTCTCTCATATAGCATAAGTTTTCAACGTTCATACATGTTGCAACATTATCAGTGCTTCATTTGTTATTATTGCCAAATAATATTATATGGTATAGATATATCACATTTTGTTTATCCAGTCATCAGCTGTTGAAAATTTGTGTGGTTTCCACTTTAGAGCTATTATAAATAATGCTGCAGTGGGCATTTACATACAAGTTTCAGTGTAGGCATATGTTTTCATTTCCCTGTAGATACCTGGGAGTGGAATTGCCAGGTTGTATGGTAACTCTACGTTGAATTTTCTGAGGAACTGCCAGGATATTTTCTAAAGTGGCTGCACCAACCAATTCACTTTCCAACTCTGAGAACCAAAACTGAATAAGATGTTAAAGTTTCCCAAGGTTTGGCCCTGAACATTTTCTCACCTCAACACTGGAATGTTTTTATAAAATTTGAATTTGAATGATTTGAGGTGGTTCTTGAACATTCCATTTGAATAAGAGGCCTCACTACTCCCTTCAACTCTTAAAGTGGTTATATATCAATAAGAAAATACAACTTGTCTATTAAAGTTGAGTAAAGGAATAGAACCAACAAAATATAGAAGGAAAAAAAAAACCAAATGGCTAGTAAGCCAGTAATTAAAGTGATGCAAATTAGAATGTGACTATTTTTCACCCACCAACTAATAAACAATAAGACACAATGTCAGTGAAGATATAGCAATGATAGCAATTATGTTTTGAGTGCTTTCTTTAGACCAGGTACTTTATATTCATTATTTCATTTAATTCTAATAAAAATCATATGAAGCAGGTGCTTTTATTAATTCTATTTTATATTTCAGAAAACTGAGAATTAAAGATGTCAAGCACAGGTAGTAACTTGTTGGGTTGGTGTCTGGATCCAGATAGTCTGACACACACCCCTCTGCATATATAATTTACTTCCTAAAATTTGTGTCCCCTGTTCCCTCCTATCTGACTACTTAGTGAGAGGATGTCTAGCAAAACAATTCAAAAAAGTAATATCAGAGGGGATTAATAAGTGCAATAAGAGGTTGGTTTGTCTTATACACGCTCTTCATTGGAGAATAAAGAGGAACCAAGTCTAATCCAACATAGGAATTGGGAGCCATATTTCCCTCCCATGAACTACAGAACTCCAGGCTGTCATTATGCCGGATAATGTCAAAATTGAACTAGGACCCTGAGGTGGAGAAAAGGCTGGAGTGGAAAGATGGAGGAATTGGAACCTTAGAGTTCCCTGCAGAGGTTTTGTTGTCTAAATGTAATACAACAGAGAATATACACATTTATTTTGTACTACCCAATCGCTTTTTCCCCTAAATTCATTATTATTGAAAGTTTCAAACATATACAAAGATAGAATAATATAATTAATCCATATTTATTCATGGCTCAGTTTAGTCATGGCCAATGCCAATTTATCTACACATTCTTTCCAATTATTTTAAAGAAAATCCCATCTGCAAATAGTTTAGTATGTATCTTGAAAGAATAAAGGTTATATTTAACAAATCACAATATCTTTATACAACTAAAAAGAACCTATTAAAGAGTGTTTTGATACTATCAAATATTCTGTGTTCACAATACCTGAATTGCCTGGAGGTTTTTTTTAAATATTGTGGTAAAATACACATCATGTAAAATTTACCATTTTAACCATTTCTGAGTGTACAATTCAGTAACATTAAGTATATTCACCACGTTGTGAAATCACCACTACCAATTTCAAGAACTTTTTCATAATCCCAGATAAAATATCTGTACCAAATAAACAATAATTCTCCATCCCTTACTCACCCAAACCCCTGCTAACCACTGTTTTACTTTCTTTATGAATCTGTCTCTTCTAGGTATTTGATATAAATGGAATCATACAATATTTGTCCTTTTGTGCTTGGCTTATTTCAATTAGCATAATATTTTCAAGGTTCATGCATGTTGTAACATATATAAGAATTTCATTTTTCAAGGTTGAATAATATTCTGTTGTATGTATGTACCTATTGAATGTGTACATCACTGCATGTATATACCATGTATGCATGATCTGTTCATCTGTTGTTGGGCATACAAGATGTTTCCAACTTTTAGCTATTGTAAATGATACTGTTGTTATGAACGTTGGTATACATGTAGCTATTTTAGTTCCTCCTTTTGATTCTTTTGAGTATATAGAATGGAATTGGTAAATCATATGATAATTCTATGTTTAACTTTTGGAAGAATCACCAAACTGTTTTTCACAGTGGCTGTAAATTTTACATTCCCAACAGCTACACACAAGTGTTCTAATTTCTCTACATCTTTACCAACACTCATTAATTTTCACTATTCTAATGAGTGTGAGGCTGTGTCTCATTGTAGATTTGATTTACATTTCTCCAGTGGGTAGTGATATTGAGCAGCTTCTTATGTACTTATTGACCGTTTGTATACTCTCTTTGGAGAAATGTAAAGTTCTTTGCCAATATTTTTGATGGTGTGTAGTGTTGTCATTGAGTTGTAGGAGTTCTTTTCACATTCTGGATGTTAATGCCTTATCGGATATATAATTTGAAAATATTTTCTTCCATTACATAAGTTGGTTTTTCACTCTCTTGATAGTGTTTTTCAATGCACATTTTTAAAAATTTGATGAAGTCTAATTTATTTATTGTTTCTCTAGTTGCCTGTGAACTTGGTAGCATATCCAAAAAATGATTGCCAAATCCAATATAAAGAATATTTCCCCCATGTTTTCTTCTAAGAGTTTTACAGTTTTGGCTCTTACATTTAGGTCTTTGATCTATTTTAAATTTATTTTTGCAAGTGATGTAAGATACAGGATCAAATTCATTCTACGCATGTGGACATCCATTTTTTCCACATTTGTTGAAAAGACTATCTTTTTCTTATCGAATGATCTTGGCACCCTTTTTGAAAATCAAGTGATCATATATGTGAGGGTTTAGTTCAGAGTTCTATACACTCTTTCATTTGTCTATATGTATGTCATAATACCAGACTATACTGATTACTATACTTTTATAGTAAGATTTAAAATCAGAAAGTGTGTGTCTTAAATATGGCATGAAACCATAAAACTCCTAGAAGAGAACATAGGCAAAACATTCTCTGACATAAATTTTACCAATAATTTCTTAGGTCAGTCTCCCAAGGCAATAGAAATAAAAGCAAAAATAAACAAATGGGAACTATCCAAACTTACAAGCTTCTGTATAGCAAAGGAAACCATAAGCAAAACAAAAAGACAACCTATGGACTGGGAGAAAATATTTGCAAGAGCTTAATTTCCAAAATATGCAAGTAGCTCATACAACTCCACAGCAACAACAAAAAAGCAAAGAACCCATCTGAAAAAAATGAGCAGAAGACCTAAATAAACGTTTCTCCAAAGAAGGCATACAATAGGAACATGAAAATATGCTCATCACCACCAATTATTAGAGAAATGCAAATCAAGATTACAATGATGTACCACCTCACATTGGTTATAATGGCCATCATTAAAATGTCTACAAATAACAAATGCTGGAGAGGTTGTGGAGAAAAGGGAATCCTCCTATACTGTTGGTGGGAATATAAGTTGGTGCAGTCATTATGGAAAACAGTATGGAGGTTCCTCAAAAAACTAAAAATAGAGTTACCATGTGATCCAGTAATCCCACTCCTGGGCATATATCTGGACAAAGGTATAATTTGAAAAGATACATGCACCCCTATGTTCATAGCCACACTATTCATAATAGCCAAGACATAGAAGCAACTTAAATGTCCATCAACAGATAAATGGATAAATAAGATATGGTACATATTTACAATATAATATTATGCAGCAATAAAAATGAAAGAAATAATTCCATTTGCAGCAACATGGGAGGACTAAGTAAAGTAAGTAAAAAAGAGAAAGACAAATACCATATGATATCACCTACATGTGGAATCTAAAACATGACACAGATGAACCTATCTATGAAACAGAAACAGACACACAGACATAGAGAACATACTTATGGTTCCCAAGGGAGAGAGGGGACAGGGGAGGGATGGCCTGGGAGTTTGGGGTTAGCAAACTCAAACTATTATATTATATACAGAATTCAGAAACAACAAGGTATAACACAGGGAACTATATTCAATATCCTGTGATAAGCCATAATAGAAAAGAATATTTTAAAAATGTATATATATATATATATATATATATATACCTAATCACTTTGCTGTGGAGCAGAAATTAACACAACATTGTAAATCAACTCTAAATCAATAAAAGTAAATAAATAAAAATTAAAAAAGAAAGTCTGAATCTTCCACTTTTGGTCTTCTTTTTTAAGATCATTTTGACTATTTGGGATCCCTTTTAATACAACAAGAATTTTAGGATCAGTTTTGACATTTCTGCAAAAACACCACTGGTTTCAAGCACAGTGTTCTTTGCAGCACTATTTACAATAGCCAGGACATGGAAGCAACCTAAGTGTCCATCAACAGATGAATGGATAAAGCAGATGTGACACATATATACAATGGAATATTAGCCATAAAAGAAACAAAATTGAGTTATTTGTAGTGAGGTGGATGGACATAGAGTCTGTCGTACAGAGTGAAGTAAGTGAGAAAGAGAAAAACAAATACCGTATAACACATATATATGGAATCTAAAAAAAAGGTTATGAAGAACCTAGGGGCAGGACAGGAATAAAGACACAGACATAGAGAATGGACTTGAGGACACATGAAGGGGAAAGGGTAAGCTGGGATGAAGTGAGAGAGTGGCATGGACTTATATATATACTACCAAATGTAAAATAGCTAGTGGGAAACAGCCACATAGCACAGGGAGATCAGCTCAGTGCTTTGTGACCACCTAGATGGGTGGGATAGGGAGGGTGTGAGAGAGACGCCAGAGGGAAGAGATATGGGGATATATGTATATGTATAGTTGATTCACTTTGTTATAAAGCAGAAACTAACACACAATTGTAAAGCAAATTATACTTCAATAAAGATGTAAAAAAATAATAAAAATTAAAAAGAGGGTGGTGGTGAGAAAAAACATCTTTGGAAATTAAGTCTGCTTAATATTGCTTAAAAGAATTAAAGATAATAAAATAAAATAAAAAAAGAAACACCACTGGGATTTTGATATAGATTGTATCAAATCTATAGATTGTTTTGGCTAGTATCTTAACAATAGTAGTAAGTCTTCCAATCCATGAATATGGGCTGCCTTTCCAGTTATTTATTTCTTATAAATAAATAAATAAATATTTATAATTAAAAATTATACTTTTTAATTTATTTGAGCAAAATTTTGTAGTTTTCAGTGTCAAAAGTTTTACCTTCTTGGTTAATTTATTTCTAAGTATTTACTTCTCTCTAATGCTATTGTAAATGGAATCATTTGCTCAATTTTATCTTTGGATTGTTTGCTAGCTACTGCATAGAAATACTACTGATTTTCATGGTTGATTTTGTACCCTGTAATTTTGTTCAATTCATTTATTAGCTCTAAAAATTTTGTGTGTGTGTGAGAAATCTTCAGGGTTTTCTACACATAAGATTGTGTCACCTTCAAGCAGAAATAATTTTGTCTCTTCTTTTGCAATTTGGACACCATTTATTTACTTATTTAGTTTACATACTCTTGCTAGAACATGAACATTATTATTGGGATACCACTGCTTCAAAACCAAGACTGCTGTGGCACCAGGAAAGAGAATGGGTAGGAGCAAATAAAGAAATGCCACAAAACTTGCTTACCCTTTTGAATATAGCTTTCTCTTGGCTGGACATTCACTTTGTTGCTGTAAACCTTTGACTATTTCTTAGAGCTTTAGTAAAGATGTTTCAGTCTCTTACTGATTTTGTTTTTGTTATTTCTATGGGGGGATGAGAGTTTGGAGCTTCTTAGTCTGCCATTTTGCTGCTCTCTGCTTTCCAAAATTAAGTTTGTGTTAAGATGACCATATTACACAAGGCAATCTACAGAGTCAATGCAATTCCAATCAAAATACCAATGACATTTTTCACAGAACTAGAACTAATAATTCTAAAATTTGTATGGAAACACAAAAAATTCCAAATAGCCAAAACAAACTTGAAAAAGAAGAACAAAGTTAGAGGTATCTCCTCCCTGATTTCAAACTACACTACAAAAATACAATAATCAAACAGTATGGTACTGGCACAAAAACAGACACATAGATAAATGGAACAGAATAGAGGGCCCAGGAATAAACCAACATTTTATGGGCAATTCAGCTATGACAAAGGAGGTGAGACTACACAGTGAGAAAAAACCTCTTCAATAAATGGTTTTGATAAAACTGGACAGCTACATGCAAAAGAATTAAGCTGGACTACACTCTCACCTTTTATACAAACATATATTCAAAGTTGATTAAAGACTTAAATGTAAGATCTGAAACTATAACACTCCTTCTTTAAGAAAACATAGGGGAGCTTCCCTGGTGGCACAGTGGTTGAGAGTCTGCCTGCTGATGCAGGGGACACAGGTTCGTGTCCCGGTCCGGGAAGATCCCACATATTGTGGAGCAGCTGGGCCCATGAGCCATGGCAGCTAAGCCTACATGTCTGGAGCCTGTGCTCTGCAATGGGAGAGGCTGCAACAGTGAGAGGCCTGCACACCACAAAAACAAAACAAAACAAAACAAACAAACAAAAATACAGGGAGTAAGTTTTTGACATTGGTCCTAGTAATATATTTTTTGGATATACTTCTTCAGTCAAGGGAAACAAAAGAAAAAAATAAACAAATTGGATTACATCAAACTAAAAAGCTTTTGCGCTGAGAAGGAAACTCAACAACACAAAAATGCCACCTACTGAATGGGAGAAGATATTTACAAATGATGTACCCAAAAGGGGTTAATATCCAAAATATACAAAGAACTCATACAACTGAACATCAAAACCAAACAACCCAATAAAAAAATGGGCAGAGAGTCTGGGTAGACATTTTTTAAAGAAGATGTACATATGGCCAGCAGGCACATGAAAAGATGCTCAACATTACTCATCATCCTGGAAATGTAAATCAAAACCACAATGAAATATCACCTCACACCTGTCAGAATGTCTATCATTAAAAAGACGAGAAATAAGTGTTAGCAAAGAATTGGAGAAAATAGAGCACTCATGTACTGTTGGTGGGAATGTGTGTTGGTGCTGCTGTTATGAAAAACAGTGTGGATATTCCTCAAAAAAATAAAAATGGAACTATCATACAACAGAGCAATTCCACTCCTAGGTATTTATCTGAAGAACATGAAAACAGTAATATGAGAAGATATATATTCATTGCAGCATTATTTACAATAACTAAGATATGGAGGCAACCTAAATGTACATCAATATATTAATGGATAATGAAGATGTGATATATAAACAATGGAATACTAGCCATAAAAATGAATTAAATCTTGCCATTTGCAACAATGTGGTGGACCTAGAGGGTATTATGCTAAGTCAAATGAGTCAGAAAGAGAAAAACATATACCCTATTATATCACCTGTATTTGGAATCTAGAAAACAAAACAAATGACCAGATATAACAAAACAGAAATACAGTCATAAATACAGAGAAAAAAATGATCGTTGTTAGAGCAGAGGGCTGTGGGGGAGGAGAAAAATAGGGGATGGAGATTAAAAGGTGAAAACTTCCAGATGCAAAATAAATGAGTCACGGTTATAAAATATACAGTGTGGGGAATATAGTCAATAATTATATAATATCTTTGTATAGTGATAGATAGTAACTAGTTTTATGGTGGCAATCATGTTGAAATGTATAAAAATATTGCTTCACTATGTTGTGTGGCAGGAATTAACATAGTAAAAAAAAGACAATATATAGGCATGAAAAACAAGATGATTGAGATTTGGATAGTAAAAGTAGAGGTTGATGAGATATGAGAGATTATAAAAAAATTTTTAAATGCAATCACATAATAAAATCAGTATTAGAGGCATAAGAGAGTGTTATCAGCATTTTCCAGAGAATCTTACTCTTTCTTGTAATTTGGAGGAAAACAATAAATGAAATCATCAATTAAAAAATATGATAGATGATAGATATGGAAGACAGAGATAATAGATCTCAATATGGGCAATTGATATCCAGAATACAGGACCAGAAAAAATGTAAAAGAGAAATAAAGATAAAGAGGACAGTATTCATAAACTGAAGATTATCAGATTATACATTTTAAAAAGAGATATTTTGGGCTTCCCTTGTGGTGCAGTGGTTGGGAGTCCACCTGCCGATGCAGGGGATGTGGTTCTGTGCCCCAGTCCAGGAGGATCCCACATGCCATGGAGTGGCTGGGCCCGTGGGCCGTGGCCACTGGGCCTGTGTGTCTGGAGCCTGTGCTCCGCAGCGGGAGAGGCCACAACAGTGAGAGGCCCGTGTACTGCAAAAAAATAAAAAAATAAATAATAAATAAAAAGAGACATTTTGGGCTTCCCTAGTGGCACAGTTGTTAAGAATCTGCCTGCCAATGCAGGGGACACGGGTTAGATCCTTGGTCCGGGAAGATCCTACATGCCTCAGAGCAACCAAGCCTGTGCACCACAGCTACTGAACCTGCGCTCTACAGCCTAGAAGTCACAACTACTGAGCTCATGTGCCACAACTACTGAAGCCTGCATGCCAGAGCCCCTGCTCTGCAACAAGAGAAGCCACTGCAATGAGAAGCCCATGCACTGCAATGAAAAGTAGCCCCCACTCACCACAACTAGAGGAAGCCTGTGTGTGGCAACAAAGACTCAACACAGCCAAAAATAAAATAAATAACTTTTTAAAAAATTGATGGCTTTGCTTCTTCCTATCCAGTTTGGATGCATTTTATTTATTTATTTTCTTCCCTAATTGTTCTGGCCTTTTGAATAAAAATGGTGAAAATGGGCATCCTTGTCTTGTTCCCAACCTTAGAGGTAATGTTTTCAGATTTTCATTAATAAGTATGATGTTTGCTGTGGCCTTATTTTATATGGCCTTTATTATGTTGAATTATGTTCTTTCTATACCTACTTTGTGGATAGTTTTTATCATAAGTGGATTTTGAATTGTCAAATGCTTTTCCTGCATCTATCGAGATGATCATGATTTTTATTTTTCATTTTGTAAATGTGGTGTTCACATTTATTGATATGCAGATGTCAAACTTTCCTTGTATTTCTTGAAAAATCTCACTTGATTATGGCATATGATCCTTTTAATATATTGTTTTGGCTTGCTATTATTTTGTTGAGGATTTATGCATGTATATTTATCAAGGATATTGGCTGTGATTTTATTATCTCCTGGTGTCCCTGTCTGATTTTTAAAATCAGGCTAGTACTAGCCTTGTAATATTAGTTTAACTGTGTTTCTTTATCTTCTGTTATTTTTGGAATAGTTTGAGAAAGACTGGTATTAATTATTCTTTAAGTCACTAATAGAATCCACCAGTGAAGCCATCTAATCCTGGATTTCTTTATGTTGGGACTAATTTTTGTCTTTATTGAATTTATTACAACATTGCTTCTGCTTTATGTCCTGTTTTTTTGGCCACAAGGCATGTGGGATCTTAGCTCCCTGACCAGGGATTGAACCCACAACCTCTGCATTGGAAGGTGAAGTCTTAACTACTCGACTGCCATGGAAGTCCTGGAACTTTTTTTTCTATTACTGATTCAATCTCCTTCCTAGTAATTGTTTGTTTATATTTCTATTTCTTCATGATTCAGACTTGGTAGGTTGTATGTTTCTAGGAATTTATCCGTTTCTTCTATGTTGTCCAATTAGTTGGCATGTAATTTTTTCATTGTAGTTTCTTCAGATCCTTTGTATTTCTGTGGTATAAATTGTTATATTTTCCTTTTTATTTCTGATTTTATTTACTTGAGTTCTTTCTATATATTTTTCTTTGTGAATTTGGCTAAAAAATTGCCAATTTTGTTTACCCTTTCAAAAAAGCAGTTCTTAGTTTCATTGATCTTTTCTATTGTGTTTTTAGTCTCATTGATTTGCAGTATGATTTTTGTTATCCCCTATTACTAATTTTGGGCTTTATCTGTTCTTCTTTTTCTGGTTCTATGAGATGTACAGTTAGGTTTCTCGTTTCAAATCTTTCTTTTTTCTTCATGTAGGCATTTTTCACTTTGAACTTCCCTCTTAGAACTGCTTTTGCCCCATCCCATAAGTTTTGGTATGCTGTGTTTCCATTTTCATTTGGCTAACTTTTAAAAATTTCTCTTTTGATTTGTTCTTTGACCATTGATTGTTCAGTAGCATGTTGTTTAATCTTAACATATTTGTGAATTTTCCAGTTTCTTCTTATATTTGATTTCTAGCTTCATAATATTGTGGTTGGAAATGATGCTTGATATGATTTCAACCTAAAATTTATTATAACTTTTTTGTGGCCTAATATACAATCTATCCTGAAGAATGTTTCATGTGTGCTTCAGAAGAATGTGTGTTCTGTGGCTTTTGAATGGACTGTTCTGTACAAGTCAGCTAAGTTCATCTGGTCTAACATGTTGTTTAAGGTCAATGTTTCCTTATGGAATTTCTGTCTGGATAATCTATCCACTGATGAAAACAGGTATTAAGTTCATTTACTAGTCTTGTAATGATGTCTATTTCTCCCATTAGGTCTGTTAATATTTGTTTTAAATATGTAGGTGCTCTTATGTTGGGAGCACAAATATTTACAAATGATATATTTTTAACTTGTATTGATGCTTTTATCATTACATAATGACCTTCATTTTGGCTTGTCACAGTCTTTGTCTTATAAAGTCTATTTTGTCTGATATAAGTATAGGTATCTTAGATTTCTTTTGGTTTCCATTTGCATGGAATATCCTTTTCCATCACTTTACTTTCAGTTTGTGTATTTCTTATATCTGAGGTGAGTCTATTGTGGGCAGCATACATTGGGTTGGCCAAAAAGTTCATTTGGGATTTTCCATAAGATGTCATGAAAAACCCAAATGAACTTTTTTGCCAATCCAATAGATTGGTATTTTATATTTTTTATCCATTTAGCCACTCTATGTCTTTTGATTGGAGAATTTAGTCCATTTACATTTAAAGTAATTATTGATAGGTATGTACTTATTGCCATCTTGTCAGTTGTTTTCTGCCTACTTTGCTAATTATTCTTTTGGCTGTTTTGTAATTCCACTCTTCCTTTCTCCTCTCATTCTCTTCCTTCATGATTTGATGACTTTATGCAGTGGTGTGCTTGTATTCTTTCTTCTTTTTCTTAACTATGTTTACTATAGTATTTCACTTTGTGGTTTCCATGAGGCTTACATAAAACAATTGATATTCACCACAATGTGTTTTAAGTTGGTAACAATTAATTTTGAACACATACTAGAACTCTACATTTTTATTCCCCCCTACATTTTATGTTTTTGATGTCACAAGTTACATCATCTTATCCTGTGTATCCCTTAACAAATTATTGTAGCTATAGTTATTTTTACTACTTTTGTCTTTTACCTTCCTACTCACTTTATAAATGATCTGCCACCTTTACAATATGAGATTAATTTTACTGTATATTTACTTGTATCTGTGAGATTTATGGTTTCATATGTTTTCTTATAACTAATTAGTGCTCTTTGTTTAAGCTTCAAGAAATACCTTAACATTTCTTATAAGGCCTGTCTAAGGGTGTTGAACTTCTTTAGCTTTTGCTTCTGGAAAACTCTTTATCACTCTTTCAATTCTGAATGACAGCTTTACCAGGTAGAGTATTCACGCTTGGAAGGTTTTTTGCTTGTTTGTTTTGTTTGCTTTATTTTCCTCAGCACTTTGAATATATCATGATACACACTTTTGGAGTGCAAAGCTTCTACAGAAAAATCTCCTGAGAGCCTTATGGAAGTTCCCTTGTATATAACAAGTTGTTTTTCTCTTGCTTCTTTTAAGAGTCTCTCCTTGTCTTTAACTTTTGAAATTTTAATTATGTCTTGTTTTGGGTATCTATGAGTTCATTTTTATTTGGAACTCTCCATTCTTCCTGGATATGGATGTGTGTTTCCTTCTCCATGTTAGGGAAGTTTTTAGCCATTATTTCCTTAAATAATTTTTCTTCCCCTTTCTCTCTCTCTTCCCCTTCTGAGACACCTAAAGTGTGAATGTTGGTCCCCTTGATGTTGTGCCATAAGTCCCTTAAGCTTCTTCACTTTTTTTTCTGCTCTCATTGAGTGAGGTTCACTACCCTGTCTTTGAGTTCACATGTTTTCTTCTGCTTCATCTAATCTCTTGTTGAAGCTCTTTATTATATTTTTAATTGTAGTTATGGTGTATACCTCTGCTCTGTAACTTCTATTTGGTACTTTCATATATACATATCTATATCTATGTCTATATCTATATCTATATATCTTTCTTGGAATTCTCATTTTGTTATACACTCTTCTCCCAAGGTAGATGAGCATCCTTATGACATTACTTTGAACTTTTTAGCAGGTAGATTACTTATCTCCATTTTGTAAATACTTTTTTCTGAGGTTTTACCTTGTTCTTTCATTTGGAGTATATTTATCTTTCTCATCATTTCACTTAACTCTATCCTGTTAAGTTTTAAGTGTTGGTGTCTATGTATTAGATACAACAGCCATATTTCCCTGCCTTGAAAGATTGGCCTCATGTAGGAAATGAACGTTATGGTTAAATCCTGCCCAGGATCTTGGATGTATCTCAAATCATTGTGCTTGTCCAAGTGGACTACTTTATTTTTAGTGGTGAGGTGTGCTAAGTCCTGTCAGTGTCCCAAAGGGGAGGATTTCAGTCAGCATTTAGGTTCAGGATGATTGGAAGCCAGATCCTCATTCAGCAACTTTTAAAATATGCAAGTATAACTCTTTCATTGGAAGACTAGGAGATGGGTATTTCTTTCTTCTTCATACCCCCTGATTCATGAGGTGATAGGCAGTTAAGAACTGTTTCTTTAATTTGTTACTATGCCACTAAACATATGAAAAAAATCCCTATTGGTCACCAGAGGCCAGGGACCAAAAGGCTTCTCCTGGATAGCAGCCACAAAAACTGGGGCACCAAACATATGTAGGAACTTCCCCTCAAGGAGATATTAGTATTCTGGAGCATGGTCGATGGAGAGTGCAAAAATAGCGCCTACCATCTAAGGTCTCTGGAGCAGATTATTGCTGGCCCTTAGATGTGTGTTTAATTAGAGACCTGCCCCTCAGGATACAGTTATGAAGATAAGCTAATAGGCCTCATTCATAGAAATACTGGGTGTCTTAGCCTGTTGTGTCTCTGCTGTGCCCTGAGGGTGATATCTAGTTAAGAACTCTTTCTCCATTTGTTACAGTCCTGTGGGACTCACTAACATAATTTCTACTAGCCACCAGAGCCAGGTAATCTAGAGGTTTACCCTAGGTTGTAGTCACATATTGGTGTGCCAGACAATGATACAAGTTCATTTTGGGGAGATACCAGTGAGCTGGAGGGAGGCATAGGGAGAGCACAAAGATGTCACCCACCAGCTTCCATCTTTAGTGATTATTATAGTAGGGTCCCAGATGTGTGCTCAGTAGATGCCTGTCCTTCAGTCTGATGTTTTAATTTTACCTTTAATATAAACAAATAAGCCTTTTTCACAGAAAGCCTCTTTTTCAGTCAGCTTTCTCTGTGCTGGGCCCTGGGTCAGATGTGTCCATGTGTGCAAGCACTTTAAGAACTGTTTCTTAGTTATTTTGTGGGTCTTGTGGATGCAAGCCCCATTGGCTTTCAAGGCTAGATGCAAATTTGGGGGGATTGTCTGTCAACTTCAGGTCTTAAAAGTTGGGATGCCAGATGTAGGATTCAAACTCTTTGGTCCTCAGGGAAAGACTTGGGTTTGTGAGTTCTCTCTTGATTGTTGGTGACCATGGCAGGAGTGTAGTTTATGGTGCCTCAGCCTCTCTTACTTACTTGATGTGGGGTTCTTTCCCTTGGTGTTTAAGAGTCACTCAGCTAGGTTTGGGGTTTTTTTGAGAGGAAATTGTTCCATATATACCTATAGATTTTGTGTGTCCATGGGAGGAGGTGAGTTCAGGACCCTACTATTTTACCCTCTTGAATTTGAATGCTGAAAAATAATATTTTAACAATAATAATTATGGACACAATCCCTAGATTATCTTATGGGCCCAAACGAAACCAAGAATTACCTGGGAGATGTGCAAAGGGAAATCAAAGTGAAATAATTATCTCATTTAATCTTGGGACTACTCAGTAAACAGCTATTTTTTGTGTTATTGCTAAACAGAGAAATATAACTTTTCACATGTGTGTGTATCTGTTTGAGTGTGTGTTTTAAATACACCTCTCTGTCCTTTGTAGATCATGTAGGTATAAAATAAATTAGGCTAGCCTGTCTTCACATATTTAAATTTGGGGCTTAAACTTTTTATTATGTAAACATTTATACTTCATTAATTATTTATATAAATATATAAATTACATATTTATATATAGTCTATTTTATGTATCTTGAAAATGAAAGATAAGATATAGTTCTTTTCAAACATCAATGGAACATTTACAAAAATCAGTATACATTAGGTCCCCAAGAAAATCCTTGATTTATTCCCCAGATGAAACTATTTATGGGTTACATTCTCCAATTAAAGTGAATTCAAATTGGAAACTAAACTGATTAAGAAATTCTAAATTATTCTTATATCAAAAAATATCAAAACTGTAATCATTATTTGGGCAATAAGAACTTTACTGTGAATTAAAACTGATGGGATAAAACAAAGCTATAATAAGCAGCAAATTATAAGACCTTGTGTTTTCATTAAATACATTTAATAATTAACAAAAAATAAAAAACAAAGTATTATAAACAAATCACAAGGTAATGTTGAAGAATGTAGGAAGATCGAAATAATAAAGATAAAATCAGAAATTAAAAACATAAAATAGTAGAATAAGTAAATTTAAGAGGTGGCTCTTAAGAAAGCCTCCAACAAAACAGATACCTATTTGACAAATCAAATAAAAATATAAACAACAGAGAAGAAACTAAAAGTGAGTTACTTGTAAAGATTGATAAAGTCTATAAACCTCTACACAGACTAATAAAGAAAAAGAGAGAAAACACAAATTACTAGTATCAGAAATGAAAGAAGAAATGTGACTACAAATTCCACAGATATTAAAAGATAATAATGAAATACTATGAACACCTCAGTGTCCATATATTTGATAACCTAAGTGAAATGGACAAATTCCTTAAAAGACACAATTTTCAGAAACTCATACAAGAAGAGATAGACAATCTGAATAGACCTATACATATTGAAGTAATTGAATCAATAATTAATAACATTCCAAAACAGAAAGCATAAGGCCCAGGTGGATTAACTGGTAAATTTCACCAAACACTTAAGGAAGAAATTATACCAAAGTTCTACAATCTCTTTCAGAAGACAGAAGCAGAGGAAGTACTTCCTAAATCTTTCTGTGAAGCCACAATTACTGTGATACAAAAACAAGGACATTATAAGAAAAGAAAACCAATATCTCTAATGAACATAAATGCAGAAATCCTCAAGAAAATGTTGGCAAATTGAATGTAACAATGTATAAAAAGAATTATACAACCCAACCAAGTGGGAGTTATCCCAGGAATGTAAGTTTGGTTCAACATTTGAAAATCAATTAATGCAATCCAACAATTAACAAGCTAAAGAAGAAAAATCAAATGATCATATCAATAGATCCAGAAAAAATGTTTGTCAAATCCAACATCCATTCAGGATTAAAAACAAAACAAAACAAAACAAAAAACCTTAGTAAACTAGAAATAGAGAACTTCTTAACTTGATAAAGAATAGCTATAAAAATCCTATAGCTAACATCATGCTTAATTGTGAGAAGTCCAAAGCTTTCCCACTAAGGTCAGGAAAAAAGTAAGGATGTATCCCTCTCACCACTGCTTTTCAACATCATACTGAATGTCCTATAAGGCAAGAAAAGGAAATAAAATGTATATTGATTTCTAAGGAAGAAATAACACTATTTGTTTGCAGATGACATGATTGTCTGTGTAGAAAATCTGAAAGAATCAACAACAAATTCCTGGAACCAATAAGCAATTATAACAAGGCTGCAGGATACAAGGTTAATATATAAATGTCAATCAGTCAATCACCTTTATATACACCAGTAATGAACAGGGGGCTTTGGAATTAAAAATGCTATACCATTTACATTAGCACCCCCAATATGAAATACTTAGATGTAAATCTCAAAAATAAGTACACAATCCATATGGGGAAAACTAAAATATTTTGATAAAGGATATCAAAGAAAAACTCATGAATAGGAAGATGATGCTGCCAAGATATCAGTTCTTCCCATCTTGATGTATACATTCAGTAAAATCTCAATCAAAATCCCAGCAAATTATTTTGCAGACATCAACACACTTATTCTAAAGTGTATATAGAAGGCAAAAGATCCAGAAGTCCAACATAGTATTGAACAGAAGAACAACGTGGGAGGACTGACACAACTCAACTCCAAGACTTAACTATAAAGCTACTGAAATCAAGATGATGTGTTATTGGTAATAGAGTACACAAATAAATTAATGAAATAGAATAGAGGGCTCAGAAATAGACCCACAGAAATACCATCAACTGATCTTTGACAAAGAAACAAAGGCACAATGGAGAAAATATACACTTTTCAACAAATAGTGCTGGAAGAATTGGATATCCACAAGCAAAACTAAATAAATAAATTCAGACGGACTTTACACCTTTCACAAAACCTAACTCAATATAGATCATAGACCTAAATGTAAAATTCAAAACTGTAAAACTCCTTGAAGACACAGAAGAATACCTAGTTGATTTAGGGTACGATGATGAATATTTAGATAAAACACCAAAGGCATAATTCATGAAAGAAATAATTGATCAGCTGGACTTCATTAAAATTAAAACCTTCTGCTCTATGAAAGACAATATCAAGAGAATTAGAAGACACGTGACAAACCGGGAGAAAATATTTGGAAAAGACATGTCTGATAAAGAACTGTTACCCAAAATATACAAAGAACTCTTAAAACTCATCAATAAAAAAGCAAACCGTTTGTTCAAAAAATGGGCCAAAGACCTTAACAGTCACTTCACCACAGAAGATATACGTATGGCAAATAAGCATATGAAAAGATTCTTCATATAATATATCCTCAGGGAAATACAAATTAGAACAACAATGAGATACCACTACACGCCTATTAAAATGGCCAAAATCCAGAACATCCACAATACCAAATGCTGATGAGGATGTGGGACAACAGGAACTCTCATTCTTTGCTCTTGGGAATGCAAAATGGCGATGGCACAACAACTTCAGAAAACATTATGTCAGTTTCTTCCAAAACTAAACATACACTTACCATATAATCCAGCAATTGTGCTCCTTGGTATTTACCTAAAGGAGGTGAAATCTTATGCCACATCAAAACCCACACACAGATGTTTATAACAGCTTTACTCATAATTGCCAAAACAGAAAAAAACCCAACATGTCCTTTAGTAAGTGAATGAATAAATAAACTGTGGTAACACACACAATGAAATATTATTCATTTTTTTAAAAGAAATGACCTATCAAGCCATGAAAAAAAAATGGAGGAAACTTGAATTAGTATTACTAAGTGAAAGAAGTACATTTGAAAAGGCTACACAGTGTATAATCCCAACAATATAATATTCTATAAAGGCAAAACTATGAAGACAAAATATATCAGTGGTTACCAGGGGTTGGGAGAGGAATGAGTAGGTGGAACACAGAGGATTTGGGGGGCAGTGAAACTACTCTATCTGATACTATAATAGTGAGTGCAGGTCATTATATATTTGTCCAAATCCATGGAATGTACACCGAATGAACCTTAATGTAAGCAACAGATTTTTAATGAAAATGATGTAGCAATATATTTTCATCCATTGTAACAAATGTCTCACTCTGATGGGGGATGTTAATAAGTGGGGAAGCTATGCATGAGTGGGGCAGGGAGGATATGTGAAATTACTGTATCTTGCTCTTAATTTTGATGTGAACCTTAAACTACTCTAAAAAATAAAGTCTATTCAAAAGAGAGAGTTAGAACAAATTCACAAAAAGAATAATGAGAAAAGTTATAACCACAGATATGAGGGAGACCAGATAAATTACTAGGGAATTATGCATACAGAGTTATGCTAACAAAATTCTTGATGGAATATACAGTTTTATGGGAAAAGTAAATTATTAAAATTTACCAAAGAAGAAATTTTAAAAATTAATAATAATTGTTGAAAAACTGAAACATTTCCAAAATGACTCCCTCAAAATTAATATCAATAAGAGTGTGATGAGGCTCACATTCTCATATACTATTCATGAATCTAAACTGGTACAACAAATAAATTTACCACTAGGTTGTGGAAGCATTATAAATGCTTGTATCCTTTGACCAATTAATAATTATACAAACATTAATTTATCTAATTATTATTTTTTTGTCTAGGGAACACAATAGAGCAACCTATACAAAATTTTAGGAATCAGAGATCATAGCCCAAGTATTCTATGATGAGACAAATTACTATTTACATGTGAGGAAAAAAGAAAAAACAGTTTCAGAAAATACACATCTACAGCAATCTAGGAAGTTAAATTCAAACCAAGTAAAACTTGAGTCAGAATGAAGAAATCAAGTACGACAAAGTTTGAATAGAAAAGTTGTAAACAATGAAACCATGAAAATTAAATTAATGTTTATATAAGCATTAATACAGTCATAAAACTTATACCAGTATAAAAAATGTCTTGAAGAAGACACATAACATAATAAAGAAATATTTATCCTATTATCAACATCATCAACTGTATTTAAAAATAGATGTTGGGTTGATTACTGTAACTTTTTAGTACTGTATGAAGTCTGGGGGGTGTTATGCCTCTTGCTTTGTTCATTTTCCTCAAGATTGCTTTGACAATTCTGGGTCTTTTATGGTTCTATATCAATTTGAAGATTATTTGTTCTACTTCTGTGAAAAACATCATGTGTAATTTCATAGATGTTGCATTAAATCTACAGATTGCTTTGGTTAGTATGGCCTATTAACAATATTAATTCTTCCAATCCAAGAGCATGGGATATTTTTTCCATTTCTTTAAATCATCTTCAATTTCCTTTATCAATGTTTTATAGCTCTCAGCATATAAGTCTTTGACCACTTTGGTCAGGTTTATTCCTAAGTATTTTAATTTTTTGATGTGATTTTAAAAGGAATTGTTTTTTCTGGGTTTTTTTTGTGGTTTTCTCTTACTTTCCCTTTCTTATATATAATTTTTAGTGTAAAGAACGTGACTGATTTCTGTAGGGAAATCTTGTATTGTGCAACCTTGCTGAATTTGATTATCCGTTCTAATACTATTTTTCTTAACATTTTTATTGGAGTATAATTGCTTTACAATGGTGTGTTAGTTTCTGCTTTATAACAAAGTGAATCAGTTATAAGTATACATATATCTCCCATATCTCTTCCTTCTTGCATCTCCCTCCCTCCCACCCTACCTTTCCCACCCTTCTACCTGGTCACAAAGCACTGAGCTGATCTCCCTGTGCTATGTGACTTATTCCCACTAGCTATCTATTTTATATTTGGTAGTGTATATATGTCCATATATACACTACCACTCTCTCACTTTGTCACAGCTTACCCTTCCCCCTCCCTGTGTCCTCAAGTCATTTCTCTAGTAGGTCTGGGACTTTATTCCCGTTGGGCCCCTAGGTTCTTCATAACGATTTTTTTTTATTCCATATATGTGTTAGCATATGGTATATGTTTTTCTCTTTCTGAACACTTCACTCTGTATGACAGACTCTAGGTCCATCCATCTCACTACAAATAACTCAATTTTGTTCCTTTTTAATGGCTGACTAGTGTTCCACTATATATATGTGCCACATCTTCTTTATCCATTCATCTGTCAGTGGACACTTAAGTGGTTTCCAAATCCTAACTATTGTAAACAGAGCTGCAATGCACATTGTTGTACATGACTCTTTTTGAATTATGGTTTTCTCAGGGTATATGCCCAGTAGTGGGATTGCTGGGTTGTATGGTAGTTTTATTTTTAGTTTTTCAAGGAACCTCCATACAGTTCTCCATAGTGGCTGTATCAGTTTACATTCCCACCAACAGCATATGAGGGTTCTCTTTTCTCCACCCTTCCCCAGCATTTATTTTTCGTAGATTTTTGATGATGGTCATTCTGACCAGTGTGAGATGATATCTCATTGTAGTTTTGATTTGCATTTCTCTAATGATTAATGATGTTGAGCATTCTTTCATGTGCTTGTTGGCAATCTGTATATCTTCTTTGGAGAAATGTCTATTTAGGTCTTCTGCCCATTTTTGAATTGGGTTGTTTGATTTTTATTATTGAGCTGTATGAGCTGCTTGTAAATTTTGGATATTAATTTTTTGTCAGTTGCTTCATTTGCAAATATTTTCTCCCATTCTGAGGGTTGTCTTTTGGTTTTGTTTATGGTTTCCTTTGCTGTGCAAAAGCTTTGAAGTTTCATTAGATCCTATTTGTTTATTTTTATTTTTATTTTTATTTCCAGTTCTCTAGGAGATGGGTCAAAAAGGATATTCCTGTGATTGATGGCATAGAGTATTCTGCCTATGCTTTCCTCTAAGAGTTTGATAGTGCCTGGGGTTACATTTAGCTCCCTAATCCACTTTGAGTTTATTTTTGTGTATGGTGTTAGGGAGTGTTCTAATATCATTCTTTTACATGTACTTGTACAGTTTTCCCAGCACCACTTATTGATGAGGCTCTCTTTTCTCCACTGTAAATTCTTGCCTCCTTTATCAAAGATAAGGTGACCATATGTGCACAGGTTTATCTCTGGGCTTTCTATCCTTTTCCATTGATCTATATTTCTGTTTTTGTTACAGTACCACATGGTCTTGATTACTGTACCTTTGTAGTATAGTCTGAAGTCAGGGACCTTGATTCCTCCAGCTCCATTTTTCTTTCTCAAGACTGCTTTAGTTATTAGGGGTCTTTTGTGTTTCCATGCATATTGTGAATTTTCTTGTTCTAGTTATGTGAAAAATGCCATTGGTAGTTGCATAGGGATTGCATTGAATCTGTAGATTGCTTTGGGTAGTATAGACATTATTTCTTTCATCAGTGTCATAATTTTCTGCATACAAGTCTTTTGCCTCCTTATGTAGGTTTATTCCTAGATAGTTTATTCTTTTTGTTGCATGGTAAATGGGAGTGTTTTCTTAATTTCACTTTCAGATTTTTCATCAGTAGTGTATAGGAATGCCAGAGGTTTCTGTGCATTAATTTTGTATCCTGCTACTTTAACAAATTCATTGATAATCTCTAGAAGTTTTCTGGTAGCATCTTTATGATTCTCTATGTATAGTATCATGTCATCTGAAAACAGTGACAGCTTTACTTCTTCTTTTCTGATTTAGATTTTTTAAATTTATTTTTCCTCTCTGATTGCTGTGGCTAAAACTTCCAAAACTATGTTGAATAATAGTGGTGAGAGTGGGCAACCTTGTCTTTTTCCTGATATTAGTGGAAATGGTTTCAGTTTTTCACCATTGAGAATGATGTTCACTGTGGGTTTGTCATTTATGGCCTTTATTATGTTGAGTTAAGTTCCCTCTCTGTCTACTTTCTGGAGGGCTTTTATCATAAATAGGTGTTGAATTCTGTCAAAAGCTTTCTCAGCATCTATTGAGATGATTGTATTGTTTTTATACTTCAATTTGTTAATAGGGTGTATCACATTGATTGATTTGCACATATTGAAGAATCCTTGCATTCCTGGGATAAATCCCACTTGATCATGGTGTATGATCCTTTTAATGTGCTGTTGTATTCTGTTTGCTATTATTTTGTTGAGGATTTTTGCATGTATGTTCATCAGTGATATTGGTCTGTAGTGTTGCTTTTTTTGTGACATCTTTGTCTGGTTTTGGTATCAGGGTGATGGTGACCTCGTTGAATGAGTTTGGGAGTGTCCTCCCTATGCTATATTTTGGGAGAGTTTGAGAGGGATAGGTGTTAGCTCTTCTCTAAATGTTTGATATATTTCGCCTGTAAAGCCATCTGGTCCTGGGTTTTGTTTGTTGGAAGATTTTTTTTTTTTCTGTACGCTGGCCTCTCACTGTTGTGGCCTCTCTCCTGTTGGGGAGCACTGCCTCAGTGGCCATGGCTCATGGGCCCAGCCGCTCCGCGGCATGTGGGATCTTCCCAGACTGGGGCACGAACCCGTGTCCCCTGCATCGGCAGGCGGACTCTCAACCACTGCGCCACCAGGGAAGCCCCTGTTGGAAGAGTTTTAACCACAGTTTCAATTTCCGTGCTTGTGATTGGTCTCTTCATATCTTCTATTTCTTCCTGATTCAGTCTCAGAAGCTTGTGCATTTCTAAAAAATTGTCCATTTCTTCCATGTTGTCCATTTTATTGGCATATAGTTGCTTGTAGTAATCTCTCTTGGTCCTTTGTATTTCTGCAGTGTCAGTTGTTACTTTCCCTTTTTCATTTACAATTCTATTGATTTGAGTCTTCTCCTTTTCTTTCTTGATAAGTCTGGCTAATGGTTTATCAGTTTTTTTTTTATCTTCTCAAAGCACCAGCTTTTAATTTTATTGATCTTTGCTATCATTCCCTTCATTTTTTTTTTCATTTATTTCTGATCTGATCTTTATGATTTCTTTCCTTCTGCTAACTTTGGGCTGTTTTCTTTTTTGGTTTTCTTACTCTAACTGCTTTAAGTTTAAGGTTAGGTTGTTTATTTGAGATGTTTCTTGTTTCTTAAGGTAGGATTGTGTTGCTATAAACTTCCCTCTTAGAATTGCTTTTGTTGCATCCCATAGGTTTTGGGTCATCGTGTTTCAATTGTCATTTGTTTCTAGGTATTTTTTGATTTCCTCTTTGATTTATTCAGTGATCTCTTGGTATTGTAGTGTATTGTAGTGTATTGTTTAGTCTCCATGTATTTTTATTTTTTACAGATTTTTTCCTGTAATTTATATCTAGACTCATAGCATTGTGTTCAGAAAAGATACCTGATACAATTTCAATTTTCTTAAATTTACCAAGGCTTGATTTGTGACCCAAGATATGATCTATCTGGAGAATGTTCCATGAGCACTTGAGAAAAATGTGTATTCTGTTGTTTTTGGATGGAGTGTCCTATAAATATCAATTAAGTCCATCTTGTTTAATGTATCATTTAAAGTTTGTGTTTCCTTATCTATTTTCATTTTGGATGATCTGTCCATGGGTGAAAGTGGGGTGTTAAAGTCCCCTACTATGATTATGTTACTGTCGATTTCCCCTTTTATTGCTGTTTGTGTTTGCCTTATGTATTGAGGTTCTCCTAAGTTGGGTGCATAGATATTTACAATTGTTATATCTTCTTCTTGAATTGATTCCTTGATCATTATGTAGTGTCCTTCTTTGTCTCTTGTAATCATCTTTGTTTTAAAGTCTATCTTTTCTAATATAAGAATTCCTACTCCAGCTTTCTTTTGATTTCCATTTACAAGGAATATCTTTTTCCATCCCTTCACTTTCAGTCTGTTTATGTCCCTAGGTCTGAAGTGGGTCTCTTGTAGACAGCATATATATGTGTCCTGTATGTGTATCCATTCAGCCAGTCTATGTCTTTTGGTTGGAGCATTTAATCCATTTGCATTTAAGGTAATTATCAATATGTATATTCCTATTACCATTTTCTTAATTGTTTTGCGTTTGTAATTGTAGGCCTTTTCCTTCTCTTGTGTTACCTGCCTAGAAAAGTTCCTTTAGCATTTGTTGTAATACTGGTTTGGTGGTGATGAATTCTCTTAGCTTTTGCTTGTCTGTAAAGTTTTTAATTTCTCTGTCAAGTCTGAATGAGATCCTTGCTGGGTAGAGTAATCTTGGTTGTAGGTTTATCCCTTTCATCACTTTAAACATGTCCTGCCAACCCATTCTGGCTTGCAGAGTTTCTGCTGAATGATCAGCTGTTAACCTTATGGGGATTTCCTTGTATGTTATTTGTTTTTTTTTTCCCTTGCTGCTTTTAGTATTTTTTCTTTGTATTTAATTTTTGATAGTTTGATTAATATGTGTCTTGATGTGTTTCTCCTTGGATTTATCCTGTATGGGACACTCTGTTCTTCCTGGACTTTATTAACTATTTCCTTTCCCATGTTAGGGAAGTTTTCAACTATAATCTCTTCAAATATTTTCTCAGTCCCTTTGTTTTTCTCTTCTTCTTCTTGGACTCCTTTAATTCGAATATTTGTCCATTTAGTATTGTCCCAGAAATCTGTGAGACTGTCCTCAATTCTTTTCATTCTTTTTTCTTTATTCTGCTCTACAGTAGTTATTTCTACTATTTTATCTTCCAGGTGATTTATCCGTTCTTCTGTCTCAGTTATTCTGCTATTGGTCCCTTCTAAAGAATTTTAAATTTCATTTATTGTGTTGTTCATGATTGTTTGTTTGCTCTTTAGTTCTTCTAGGTGCTTGTTAAACATTTCTTCTATTTTCTGCATTCTATTTCCAAGATTTTGGATCATCTTTACTATCATTATTCTAATAGTTTTTGTGTGTATTCTTTAGGGTTTTCTATATCCTGTAATCTGCATATTTTGACAATTTTACCTCTTCTGTTCCAATTTGGATACTTTTATTTCCTTTCCTTGTCTGATGGTTGTTTCTAGGACTTCCTGTACTATGTTGAATAGAAGTGGTAAGATTGGGCATCCTTTTCTTGTTCCAGATGTTAGCAGGATGAAGGCTTTCAGCTCTTCACTGTTGATTATGTTGGCTATGGAGTTGTCCTAAATAGCTTTCATTATGTTGATATATGTTCTCTCTATACCTACTTTGGTAAGAGTATTTTATCATGAATAGATGTTAAAGTTTATCAACTGCTTTTATTGCATCTATTGAGATCATCATGTGGGTTTTGTCTTTTCTTTTGTTGATATGAAGTGTCACATTATTGATTTGCATATGTTGAACCACTCTTGTGACCCTGGGATAAGTCCAACTTGGTCATGGTGTATGTTTTTTTTTTATATATGTTGTGTGATTTGGCTTGCTGATATTTTGTTGAGAATTTTTGCATCTATATTCATCAAAGTTATTTGCCTGTAATTTTTGTTTTTAGTATTGTCTTTGTCTGGTTTTGGTATCGGGGTGATGGTGGTTTCATAGAATGACTTTGGGAGTGTTCTTTCCTCTTCAATCTTTTGGAATAGTTTGAGAAGGATTGGTATAAGTTCTTCTTTCTATGTTTGGTAGAATTCCCCAGTGAAGTCAACTGGTCCTAGACTTTTGTTTGCAGCAATTTTTAAAAATGTTTTTAATTTTTTTTTACATATTCTATTTAACTTCTAGTGATTGGTCTGTTCAAATTGTCTATTTCTTCTTGATTCAGTTTTTATGGGCTCTATGTTTCTAAAAACTTGTCCATTTCTTCTAGATTATCTAATTAGTTGGCAGATAACTGTTCATAGTATTCTCTTATGGATTTTTGTCTTTCCATAGTATTGTTTGTAATTTCTCCTCTTTCATTTCTTACCTTGTTTATTTGGGTTCTCTGTCTTTTCTTCTTGGTGAGCCTGGCCAGAGGCTTGTCAATTTTGTTTCACATTTTAGAGAACCAACAACTGGTTTTATTGACTTTCTTTTGTGTGTGTGTGTGTGTGTGTGTTTTAATCTCGATTTCCTCTCTGATCTTTATTAATTTTCTTCCTTCTGCTTATTTTAGGTTTTGTTTGTTCTTTTTCTAAGTCTTTTATTTGGTAAGTTAGGTTTTTTTTTGAGATTTTTCTTGTATTTTTTATGGAAGGCTTATAATGCTATGAAATCCCCACTAGCAACTGCTTTTGCTGCATCCCATAGATTTTGTATGGTTGTGTTTTCATTGTCATTTGTCTCAAGGTATTTTTTTAATTTCCTCTCCGATTTCATCATTGACCCATTGGTTATTGAGTAGCATGCTGTTTATTATCCATGTAATCATTTTTTTCTCATTTCTTTTTCTGTGATTGATTTCTAGTTTCATGAAGTTGTGGTCAGAAAAGAATCTTGAAATAACTTCTATCCTCTTAAATTTGTTGAGGCTTGTTCTATGACCTAGTATGTGGTCAATCCTAGAGAATGTTCCAGGTGCATTTGAAAAGAATGCAAAGCTACAGTAACCAATGCAGCATGGTATTGGCACAAAAACAAAGATATATATCAATGGAACAGAACAGAGAGCCCAGAAATAAACCCACACACTTATGGTCAATTAATCTTCAACAAAGGAGACAAGAATATACATTGGGAAAAAGTCTCTTCAGCAAGTGGTGCTGGGAAAGTTGGACAGCAGCATGTAAATCAATGAAGTTAGAACACACCCTCACACCACACATAAAAGTAAACTCAAAGTTGCTTAAAGATTTAAATATAAGACATGACACTTTAAAACTCCTAGAAAAAAACATAGGCATGTCTCTGACATAAATCATACCAATGTTTTCTTAGGTCAGTCTCCCAAGGCAATAGAAATAAGAACAAAAATAAACAAATGGGACCTAATTAAACTTAAAAGTTTTTACACAGCAAAGGAAACCATAAACAAAATGAAAAGTCAACCTATGGACTTGGTGAAAATATTTGCAAGTGATGTGGCCAAGAAGCACTTAAATTCCAAAATATGCAAACACCTCAGGTAACTCAATAACAACAACAACAACAAAAACCCAAACAACCAAATCAACAAATGGACAGAAGATCTAAATAGACATTTCTCCAAGGAAGACATACAGGTGACTAATAGGCACATGAAAAGATGCTCAACATTGCTAATTAGTAGAGAACTGCAAATCAAAACTACAGTGAGTTACCACCTCACACCAGTCAGAATGGCCATCATTAAAAAGTCTACAAATAACAAAGGCTGGAGAGAATATGGAAAAAGGGACCCTCCTACACTGTTGGTGGAAATGTAAATTGGTGCAGCCACTATGGAAATTAGTATGCATGTTCCTCAAAAAACTAAAAATAGAGTTACCATATGATCCAGCAATCTCACTCCTGGGAATATATCCATAGAAAAAAATACATTAAAAAAGATACATACACCCCTATGTTCATAGTGGTACTCTTTACAATAACCAAGGCATTAAAACATCCTAAAGGTCCATCAACAGATGAATGTATAAAGAAGAAGTGGTATATAGATACAATGGAATATTACTCAGCCATAAGAAAGAATGAAATAATGCCACTTGCAGCTACATAGATGGACCTAGAGATTATCATACTAAGTGAGGTAGGTCAGAAAGAGAAAGACAAATACCATATGATATCACTTATATGTGGAATCTAAAATATGACACAAATGAACTTATCTACCAAACAGAAACAGACTCACAGACATAGAGAACATACTTATGGTTGCAAGGGGTGGGGGTGGGAGAGGGTTGGATTGGGAGTTCAGGACTAGCATATGCAAACTATTATATAGAGAATGAATAAACAACAAGGTCCTATTGTATAGCACAGGGAACTATATTCAATATCCTGTAATAAACCATAATGGAAAATAATAAATATTTAAAAGAATACATGTATATATGTATATATAACTGAATCACTTTGCTATCCACCAGATACTAACACAACATTGTAAATCAGCTATACTTCAATTACAAAATATATATAAAAACATGTGCAAAGGGTAAAATAAAAAAGATGCTGGGTAGGGTTTTGGAAGAAAAAGCAGGTTAATTATATTATAAAGAGTCTATCAATAGTTACTATTTTATCCTGGATCTTGATAGAGGATAATAGATTATTTTTGTGTTTAAAAATATCCCTTACAATAGTAGGGGTAGAATAACTTCAAATTGCTAGAATAAATAGCCAATCAAACGTGAGAAATTCAGAAAAAGAAAGTTGGAATCCTTGTATACAATAAAGGCTTAATATTTGTAATACAAAAAGAGTACCTACAAACAACATATAAGAATAAGAGAACAGCTCGTATCTTAAACCTGGATATAGTTCAAATTCTTCAGACCATTAGCTATGTAACACTAAACATACAGAATCATTTTATTATTAGGAATCTAGTGAGTGCACATGGAACATGTACTCTAGCCTCTTTATTTGTCTAAATCCACATGACAGTTTTGGGATTTTACTGATAATCCAGTAGGCCACATGGAATAAGAGGAGATCAGGAAAAAGAGAGTTTCAGCAGACATTTGAGAGCACAGAAAGTCAGATATCCTCCTAACCTTTTATTCAGCACCAATCACAGGAAATAGGAAGCATAAGAGAACTGCTTCATTAAGGGATGTGGCCTCGTCATACAAGGTGTCTTGGAATCTGAATATATGTGTATTCCCACCTCTTGGGGAGGAACAAAAAAGAGTGTGGGGAGGGAGTGGGAATTTTCTCTTCCCATTTTGAAACATATAACGAAGTGTTTGCTTAGAAATTTTTTTTTTTTTTTTTTTTTGCTTTACGCGGGCCTCTCACTGTTGTGGCCTCTCCCGTTGCGGAGCACAGGCTCCGGACGTGCAGGCCCAGCGGCCATGGCTCACGGGCCCAGCCGCTGCACAGCATGTGGGATCTTCCCGGACCCGGGCACGAACCCGCCTCCCCTGCATCGGCAGGCGGACTCCCAACCACTGCGCCACCAGGGAAGCCCTAGAAATGGTTTTGAAGGAGCTAGACATAGGAGAACTTCCACTTTGTATTTTGCACATTTTTCATTTTAGTTTGTCAATGAACGTATATTGATTTTACAACCAGGAAAAGCAACAGATATTAAAGATAATGGCTATTTTTATTTAAACGTTAGTTTCATCCTCTTTTTAGAAACAGTGTCTCTGAAAAGTTATAATAATCCTTCATTTCTATAATTTAAAAACAAAAATATTGACTCGTTCTCCAAGTTATTTCATTCTGTCATTTCAGTTATCTGTTGTGTTGTCAAATTTGATTTCTTATTGATGGCATATTTAAAGGTCACTTTGTCTAGTCTAGTTGAAAATAGTGACATAACTAACAGGGTTGTCTCATTAACAGTGGACATTGATTTAAAAGCATGAGTATATGTAATTTAAGAAAATCTAAGATTTTATGTTTTAAGACCTTTCAACTTAGTGCTCCCCTTTTAAACACTGAATCATAGACATCTTAATGAAATCAGTCTAATTATTTTCCAGCTCAGCATGTTTGTGGTATGTTCAGAATGAATTGCATTTAATTATCAGATTAATTTTTTTAACATCTTTATTGGAGTATAATTGCTTTACAATGGTGTGTTAGTTTCTGCTTTATAACAAAGCTTATCAGATTAACTTTTAAAATTAGACTGCAAAATTATATCATTACCTATATAGAATTATCTTTCTTGCACTAATGGAGATCTTTATACAAAATAACTATTCAAAATATTAATAAAGCTAAAAAATAGATCTCTCCATATGGATTAAGAACTTTGCACAATTTTTTCATTAGTATGTTTTACTTGAAGAAGTATTTTAAGTTTTCTCTTATGTAAATTGTCCAAGAACCTCATTAATTTAATATTTACTGAATGCCTATTATGTGCCATGGGGTTAGAGATATAACGTTCAATCAAACATGGCCAGTGACCATAAGGAGTTATATATTTTTAAATGAGATGTTATTTAAAATTATATTTGTTTGAGTCAAATGCATTATTTTTACTGTTATCTGTGTATGTTATCAAAAACAATTTCTACATCACCATTTTATACAATTATATTGTTGAATCTAAAGTGTCTGTCATTGTCAACCTCTACATAGTCATAAAACATACCATGTCATTCTTCATTTATTAAATTACTGAAAAACTAGGAGGAAACTAAATGGTAAAAATACACACAAAATTTTAAGTGTTTCTCCATGTGATATGCTTCACCAAAAGGGAATATTTAAGAGCAACACTCTAGTAACCTAACTGATCTGAGTTTAGTTGACTTTCCTGCTAAGAAATTTCTCCTTGGTCAAAATGAAACTATATACGTGTTTCAGTTTCATCATCAGCTGAAAAAGGAAAAAGAAAATGACATAACAGGTCTAGGTAAATCAAAGGATTAAATGTTTAAAAGTGAAACCATAGCAGAGTGGAAGAAATTATAGGTTGGTATTTATTTGACCACTAACAAGTACATTCTAGCATAAAGGCACTGGGCAGAGGAGGAGGGCAGGTGGAGTCACAATGCTAAAAACTGGTAAGTTTGATACAACATAAGTTTAAAATACCATATGTCAAGATGAACTATAAATATTGGAAAAAATAACCTGATGGTGAAGTATGTGCAATATTTTCTACATACATATAGTGAATACACTAATAGGTAAATAGCTCTCTCAAATGCCTATGAAGAAAGTAACATGAAGGAAAACACTGGAGCCAGAGATTTCCATCTAGAAAATTGTTGCAATTATTCAGGTGAGAAATGGGAACTTCCTGTACCAAGACAGTAACATTGGAAGTGGAAAGTCAGTAGGATTTGGTATTTGATTGAGGTGCAGGCTGGAAGGGGAAGGAGAGACCAAAGCACAGGTACTCATTGTTTACCTTTAAACCCACCACAGTCTTTAGGTTCAGTATATGTCTCCAAATGGACTCTCAATGTCCTCAATAAACAGAATTCTGTAAAACACATCTAAGTCAATGTTGAACCATAAGTAACTTATTCACAAGTAGCTTCTGTTGTATGCACATCTAGCTAGTTTAGACTTGGATTTCCCAGTCAGCACATGTGACTTTTTCCTTTTTTCTCCACCTGTTCTTTTCTCTGCACTGATTGGCACCAGGGCAATTCCTGCTCTTTGCATGTCCACCCATTATTATCCTGTCCTCCACTGCTCTACTGATTTAGAGATCAGAAAGCATTTTTTCCAGCACCAATGATATCTTATTGCCTACTTCAATTTCTGCATCCCCACCCCTTACCACACACAGAGTTTTGCTAAATTTTGTGTGCACATATGACCTTCTTGCCATCAATTTCATTATCTTGGCTGTGATGCTATAAAGATTTTCTTGCTCATTTACTCAAACCAGTTTTCAACAGTGTATGTCACATTTTTTTGTACTGCAGTAGGGTTAAATTTATACAATGTGTCCCATCAAGACTTAATTCCTATTAGGTATAATAGATGCTATTTGGATTGTTAAAAATAACCGAGTCAGTATCTTTATTGATTTGGAGACACGTTAATAGCAAGCTGCTGAGTGGGAAAATAAGATTATAATATTATGAAGCATAGAATCTAATTTCTGTTTTACATACACAAACACCCACAAGTATTCACAAAGTCTATACAATAAAATGGCAAAATAGTAAGAGAAAGAATCTTTTTCCTATAGAATGTTTTATGGTTAACTTTTAAATTTTCTTTCCTTTTCTTTTCTTTCCTTGTCTTTCCTTTTGTTTTTTCCCTATCTACAGTATCTAATTTTCTACCAAAAAACATATATTATTTGTATATCAAAAAACTTAAAATTAAAATAATATAATAAAATAATTCTAAAAGTATAATAAAAATAAAAATAATATGTGATTCTTTAGAAACTTGTTTACTAACATGGGAAAAGACTCATCTTATTGAAAGACTGATCTTATATTTCCTTTTTTTTTCTAATCACTTCTCACAAAGTGACAAATAGGCCTAGAGAAAATACTGAAAACCTCAACTACTCTAGACTCTGTAGATTTATAAGCTGCTTAAAAGGAGCAATTTTCTTTTTCCTTTTGATGTATTCTAAATGTGTGTGTGTTAACAGTACCAACATTTAAACACTTTTACAATTATCCCTTATACAGTGCATGGTGTCCGTTCCTCCCCCTTCTTCTCAGGTGTAGCACTACACACATGAAAATTCCTAATGTGCTGTTGAATAAAAAATAAGTCTGGGTGTCCTGGAATACCAACTGTGTTTCATCAACATGTCTGTAAATAAATTTTGTTGAACTGATTCAAAGGTTTACTGAAACACCTATTTATTGAGCATACATCTATGCTTTTCTATCTATTGATCTCATTATTTAATCAGCAAATAAATTAAATTAGTGTGATGACTTATAATTCATAAAGGCTTTGAGTGATTAGCTGTTGCCCTTTAGCTATCTAATGATTTTCCAGGGAATGAACTCAAGCTAATAGACTTGTCATTTCCAAGACCTTATTTTTCTCTAGTGGATTTGTGTTTAGTTTTCTTCTGAAAATCTGTATTTACTTTTTATTAGTTTTAGGATTCTTCACCCATACTCATTTGTCATTTAAAGTTAAATTCTTCATTAGTTGTACTGGTGAAAACTGAGAGCTTTGAAAATGAAAATTCTGAGATAATTAAAAAATGTCCATCAAATAATTTATTAGAACTACTTATAAGTAAAAAATATGTTCAATTTGAAATGCACGTTAGTTGTGTGCATAGAAGGAAAAACAACTTGATGGGAAGCATAAGAAATTTATTTTTGTTTAGATTATATCATTTTTATGTTTTGCTTAATGACATCTTGGTATTTGGAAATATTTCTTTGTTCAGCTTATTTTTTATTACTGAATTGAAAGTTTAGTGTCATGTGAACAGCTACCCTTTTCTTCTTTCCCATGCTTGCCATCTACTAAAATTGCTAATGATCTTGAATATTGACGAATAATTAGAGGAAGGATAATTAACCATAGGCCCAAATAGCTTAATTCCAGATGTCAAAGGTTGTTTTTCTTTAAACTTTATTTCTGTTTTGGTAATGGAAAAGTAGCCTTATTTACTCCCATATTTCAACACCAACAGTGACTTCCCAGCCTTGACTTCACTCAGACATATTTACATTAATCTATATCAGGTCTGTCTGTCCCACATGTTAACAACTGATGTAAAAGGACATTTCCCATTCTCACTCTCAGATTCCTAATTCTACTGTTGGCAAAATTCAATCTGAGTCCAAAGGCCTGAGAACCGGGGGAGCCAATGGTATAAATCCAAGTCCAAGGGCAAGATATGATGAGATGAGATGTCCCAGCTTAAACAATGAGGCAGAAAAAAATGGGTCAAATTCCTCTTTCCTCAGCAAAGCTTTCTCCACTCTTATTGTGCCACTTTCTTCTTTTTTCTCTAGGGCCATACTTCTCTCTACATCAAGGCCTTGAAATACTCTGTTCCCCTCTGTAATGTCCTTAGTCACCACTCCCATCTCAATTATGTGCCTAGATCCTTATCATTCTTCCAACATGATTTTAAATGCCATTTCTTAAGAGAGGATTTTCCTGATTACTCATTCCAAAGTAGTTCCCACCCCACCACAAAAGTCTTTCTCACAAGAACTTGTTTTTTCTAATAACTTTACAATTTTAAATTTAAATATTAATTTTTAGATTTTTAAAATCTCTTTCTTCCCCCAATAAACCATAATTCTATAAGAGTAAGTCTCATCATTTGTTCACTACTGTATTATAACCACTCAGAACACTACGTGGCTTGAAGTAAGTGCTCAAAAATATATATTCAA
Organism: Monodon monoceros; assembly: GCF_005190385.1. Taxonomy (NCBI): domain Eukaryota; kingdom Metazoa; phylum Chordata; class Mammalia; order Artiodactyla; family Monodontidae; genus Monodon; species Monodon monoceros. The sequence goes on along the minus strand of NW_021703779.1, from coordinate 65,730,839 downwards.
TAATAAATGTAAGCATGGCTGAACAAATGAATGAAAGCAGTTCTAGTCTCATGACCAGTGGTTTATAGGCGTTAACTTAATCTACTAAACATGCTAAAATACCCTAGACTTTTTTATGTCTAAAGAAATGTCACTATCACAAGTCAGTAAGTTGGCACTTTCTATTTTCTTAGATTCTTTATCAGTTTTTTTTTCTGAGAAAGCCTGAAAAAGAAAGTGAGTAATGAGATGTGAGTAAGGCTTGAGCACTAAACTTTATAAAGACGATTTGCCTGAAGTAATGAAGAGAGGTGCTAAAGAGAACATAAAGGAAATCATGTGGGTCATCTGAGAAAAAGGAATAGGGCATCAATGTAGATGACTGGAAGGCAAGATTTCTCAAAAAGCATGTCACAGAGTAGCGAGGACGTAGGTGTATGGCACTGAGTCAGTATGGTCCCAGGGATAGGCTAAACAAAAGAATAGTTTTAGGGAGGAGAAGGCATATCTTCAAAATAGACCACGTGGACTTCATGCTGTAACATAAGAATGCCAGTCATACAAACACTTGCTTCTTCATAGGCAACAGTGATCAATTTAAAATTAAGTTTGCTCATATTTATCCCTTCTCAAACGGAAAAATATTCTACCCAATGACATAGTCTTTAATTTACATAAAAGTGCAGTGCCTCTAAACACTTCTCATACCATTTTAATAGCAAGGGTCAAGGTCATACCCAGAATTCCAAAGGTAAATTTGCTATGAATAGGGTAGACCGTAGCAAGGATCTACCCAGTTTCATCCTGCATTAGATGTCATTATACTTTAATATTTTAGCATTAATTTTTAATTTTCTGCTTTCCATTCTCTATTTGAAGCTATCTTGGCAATCCCAGTTAATCTTGCTGAACAAATTGGTGAGAGAGTTGGTTCCAGTACAAATTCCAACCAGGAAGTGGCTCTTTCAGCAAATACAAACAGCTTTCAAGAAATGGATCAATACTCTTCTATAGTGACTTTAATGCTTGCTTTTATTGAATGTTTTGATATAAAGTAAATGTGTATCCAAAAGTACTACTTGTTTTATTGTGAATTTTAAAACCAGCCAGCAGAAGACTGCTGGGGCAGGAAAATGGTACCCATCTAATAGAGGTGGTCGGGAAGCTAAGGACTTTAGCTAATTGAGTGTTCTGTTTAACTGAGAAGTTTTAATTCCCAATCTGATCTAGATTTCACCACAGATGACCCAACAGCAAGAGAACTTTGGGCTTTAAGAATAATACTGAGGGGACTTCCCTGGTGGTGCAGTGGTTAAGAATCTGCCTGCCAATACAGGGGACATGGGTTCAAGCCCTGGTCTGGGAAGATCCCACATGCCGCAGAGCAACTAAGCCCGTGCGGCACAACTGCTGAGCTTGCGCTCTAGAGCCAGCGAGGTGCAACTACTGAAGCCCACGCGCCTAGAGCCCGTGCTCTGCAACAAGACAAGCCACCGCAATGAGAAGCCCATGCACCACATTGAAGAGTAGCCCCCGCTCACCGCAACTAGAGAAAGCCGGCACGCAGAAAGAAAGTCCCAACGCAGCCAAAAAAAAAAAAAAGAAAAAGAATGATATTGGGTGAGCCCAGTTCTGTGAGAAACTTTCAAATGGGTATGTTTTTGTATTTCTAAAGTTTAAACTCCAAATGGGAGGACAAATCAGAATTCAAACATACTAACAATCAGAAAACAGAGAATATAATGTGACTATTAAAGTGAGATTTAAACTTTTTATGAGAACCATAGTTTGTGGAATCAGTCTCATTATATTTTAGTATAGTGGAATTCTTAATAGTGTGATTCCAGATATAGTGATTGAGAGGATAGAAAGGGTCATGTAAAGTGGAACACTCAAGAAAGGTTTCCCTTAGCAAATAAAATTTGTGATGGGCCTGAAAATTATGGGGATGTCAGTTGCTTGTATGATTGTCAAGGAGAGAAGAGGTCATTTTCTTAGAAAGCCCCCTGGAACAACATTTGTGAGGGATAGATAGGAAAGGAAACTGGCATGAGTGGATAATGAGAATTGAGATAAAACATTGGAAGTTTTCAAAGAGAACATCTATCTCTGAGTAGAGAATCATAAAGTAATTTTAAAGCACAGAGTATGAGTAGTACAGAACTGTCCATCTTGCTTCTCTGCACTAAGGCATACAGTTGATGGCATGAAGTTTGAATTTTAATTCAGTAATTATTGTTTTTGTAATTCATTTAGATGTTTTAGCATAAAATTCTCTCTTCTTCTTTTTGTAAGATTTTCTTATACAGGCTCCTTGCTTGAGTGAGATTTCTATCACATTTCAAATTTCAATGTTACTTCTTCTCTGGAGCAATTCTCAGATTTCAAAATGGAAGCCTGGAAGAATTTGTAAGGTATTCACCATGGAGCTGTAGTCAGATTTCTTTCATAGGACCTATGTTTTCTACCAGTCAGATCTGAATTTTTACATGATATTTCAAGATTAAATTGTAACAGATAAATTAAGGAGAAAGCCTAAAGCCCAAAGACAGTTCAGAAACAAAAGTTGTGACTCACCCTGTTAGGTGAGGGGTCAGAAGAGGGCGCCACAGGCTTTAGGGGAACTTCTGTCCAGACCGTGCTAGCCCTTTAAGGAGGAAGATGGTTAGAATAATGAAACAAAATTATTATTGTTTTCAAATAATTATTGGGTGTTCCTGCGTAGGCGGTTACAGGAAACATTTCCTCAGAAGATAGAACTAATCATGCTTGAAACTTATTTCACTAATTTTTAAAGGTTTCTATTTTGTTCTCAAATTCTCAATGCAGTTAGTGTTTAAAAATACGAGGTTCTAATTCTCTTTTCTCTTAAGACTATCTAGTGGAGGAATAACAAAAGATAGGTTCTCAAACATAATCATTTTTGCAATTTAAATCCAGAATCTCAGAGATTAATGGGGTCTTAGGTATTGTACCTAACTCTTATTTGACAGAAAGAGAAGCTGAGGTCCAAAGGGATCACACAATTGGATGTTGACAGAGTTGGAATAAGATACCAGCATACCCAGTCTTCTGTGGAGACTTCCTCTAACATAGCAAGCTAGAAAGTCCAGTAAAAAGTTGTGTGTATGGTAGTAATGTAAAAATAGAAGTGTTCTCATGAGTTAGAGACATTTACTAAAACACTCATGGATGAAATGACATTACATCTGGCATTTGCTTTAAAATTCTTCAATAAAAATTGTGAGGGAAGGCAGATAAATACAACAAGATTTGCAACATGTTATTAACTATTAAAGCTGTGTTATTGGTATATTCATGTTCATCACACAATTCTCTTCTTTTGTTTATGCTTGAAAAATTCTATAGTAAAGAGTGTTTTGTAAAGTAATGTGTTAGGGGACAGCTGTGTAACTGGAAATTACACCGTTATATATAATCTATAGATTTTAATGATCCATGATCATGACCATGGTCAAAACTTTCTTATAAAGGCCATCTTAATGCCAATAAATGTTTTGTAAGTAAGTACCTGCTAATGAAAGTGTGCCTGTTTATGATACTATACATTATAATGTGTTAAAATGGAGGCTTTTGTTTTTAAGAGAATATGATTAAGTTCACAATTGTGGAGAATGTAAGTTTATTATTTGAACTATATTATATCTGTTGATTCCTTTAATTTTATCCAGCAAAACCAACAAATCTACAGGGTGTGTATGTATGTGAATGTGAGCAGAGCAGGATACTTCTTAATACAATTTGATTCTGCAACAATTGATTTGAAAGAATACTTCCAAAACAATTTGATAATTTATGCATTAAAACTTTAATTTTCAAGGAAAACAAATCAATTAAAAAAGCAATTCCTCTGTCATCAGCCACTCAATATATAGATACACAGAGAAAGAATGCTGATAAATAATCAGCAGGGGAACAGAACAAGGGAAGCATCAGTAAAATAGATCAAAGGGGGAGAGGTTGAGACTCTGGCTACATATAAATATACCGGACCATATATGCCTTCTGGTTGAACAGCACAGATGACAACTAACAGCTTATGTAGCAAAAAGCTAACTTAATATAGAGAAACCCCTCCCCACAAAAACATAAATAAATAAATGAATAAATAAGCATAACCCCTTGTTATTTAGTAAGTTAAATAAGCTAGCAAGCACAAAAATATTAAAGCTGAAATTTAGAGTTGGGAGAGGATCATATTGTCCAAATTATTATTTTTTTAATTTTTTAATTATTTTTTTAGGTTTACTATCTTTTAAATTAATTTTTATTGGAGTTTAGCTGCTTTACAATATTGTGATAGCTTCTTCTGTACAGCAAAGTGAATCAGCTATAAGTATACATATATCCCGTTTTTTGGGATTTCCTTCCCATTTAGGTCACCACAGAGCATTGAGTAGAGTTCCCTGATCTATACAGTAGGTTCTCATTAGTTACTTATTTTATACATAGTATCAATAATGTACATATGTCAATCTCAATCTCCCAATTCATGCCACCCCTCCTTCCCCCCTTGGTGTCCATAAGCTTGCTCTCTATGTCTGTGTCTCTGTTTCTGCTTTGCAAATAAGATCATCTATACCGTTTTTCTAGATTCCACATATATATGTTAATATACGATATTTGTTTTTTACTTTCTGACTTACTTCACTCTATATGACAGTCTCTAGGTCCATCCACGTCTCTACAAATGACCCAATTTCATTCTTTTTTTACGGCTAATATTCTATTGTATATATGTACACATCTTCTTTATCCATTCCTCTGTTGATGGAAATTTAGGTTGCTTCCATGTCCAGACTATTGTAACTAGTGCTGCAATGAACATTGGAGTGCATGTGTCTTTTTGAATTATGGTTTCCTCTGGGTATATGCCCAGTAGTGGGATTGCTGGGTCATATAGTTCTATTTTTAGTTTTTTAAGGAAACTCCTTACTGTTCTCCATAGTGGTTGTATCAATTTACATTCCCACCAACAGTGCAAAAGGGCTCCCTTTTCTCCACACCCTCTCCAGTATTTACTGTTTGTAGATTTTTCAATGATGGCCATTCTGACTGGTGTTAGCTGATACCTCATTGCAGTTTTGATTTGCATTTTTCTACTAATTAGTGATGTCCAGCATCTTTTCATGTGTTTGTTGGCCATCTGTATGTCTTTTATGGAGAAATGTCTATTTAGGTCTTCTGCCCATTGTTTGATTGGGTTGTTTGTTTTTTTGATATTGAGCTGCATAAGCTGTTTGTATATTTTGGAGATTAATCCTTTGTCAGTTGCTTCATTTGCAAATATTCTCTCCCATTCTGAGCATTGTCTTTTTATCTTTTTTTATGGTTTCCTTTGCTATGCAAAAGCTTTTAAGTTTAATTAGTTCCCATTTGTTTATTTTTGTTTTTATTTTCATTGCTCCAGGAGGTCAGTCAAAACAGATCTTGCTACGATTCTTGGTCACTTTCCTATATGGTTGTCTTCTGGAAAAATAGTTTCAAAAAAAGATTTGGACATTACTCTTTTTTGATTCACCTCCTAGAGTAATGTCCAAATCATTTTTGAAATATTTTTCCAGAAGACAACCAGATAGGAAAATGACCAAGAATGGCTTCCACTTCATTAAATGCAATGTATTTCTCACCTTTGATCTACTAAGGTAAGTAGGTAGTTTGGCTTAAATCTATTATATTAACATTCAAAAACACTGCCACTGTTTTATTTCTCTCCAAAGGGAAATGGCTTCTGTTTCTTATCTTGAATTTTTTTTCAACTTTCATACTTTGTAATATTTTATTTGTATTTCTTGGTGTAAGGGGCAACTTGCCAAGAAAGGCACTAGCTCAGTAGTATAATGAGCATTTGCAAACAGTAGTTATTTCTATAAAGGCTTATTTTCTCTCCTTGAAGAAAATTTCTGGGCAAAGAATTGACATTTTGAAAACATTTTAGAAAAAATATTCAAATATGGGGAAATAAAGGTTATGGGGAGCAGGGGGCTTTGAAAATCTAGCTTGTGCAGACAGTGTAAACACATTGAAAAGTATAAAGATAAATAAGGCCAGGTGCATGAAAGAGAGATAGATGTCAGATCTAAGTTAGAGTTGAGTTACCCATTTGGGAGCTGATTTAGATTCAAGTTGGTATGAGGGAATATGGCCAAAATATGAAGTCTTGGCTGAGCAAAAGCTAAATGAGTTTGATGGACTTGGAATTGAGTTTGATTTTGAATAAAAACTCATATTTACTTCTTAAATGGAACACTGCAATTTTAGTTCTAAAAGAGAGGATATTCACTCAAAAAATATCCTGTACCTGCAAGAGCAGAAACAAGGGTGGGAGTGGAAAGTAAGAGAAAGAGAGGGGAAAGCTGATGACTAAACACCACACGATATTAAGAAATAGGATTATACTGTCAGTTGTGACACTTAGATTCTAACAGCGGTTCTGATGCTAACTTGCAATGTTACTGTAGACTAGTTCCATCCCTCTCCAGGCTTTAGTTTCTCCACCTGATTATTTAAGATCGTTATAGTAAATGGTCTTCTGGGCGTGGGGGGGTCTTTATAATTTTGCATTTCTAGTTAAAGTCATTTGAAATCATTTAGTGCAACTTAGCTAGGTTTTTGCTAATGTTCACTTATAGCTAATAGCAACTAATAAAGCTACTTAAGCTAATAAACTAATGTTAATTTTATTTGGAGACACTTGCTACTATTCTAATCATGTTTATACTAAATTAGGGTTAGACTTGTTTTTGAAGCATTATGCTGGGCACCAATTCTCACTGCCTATGTCTGGAGATAAAAATGGAGAAAGTATAGGGAGTAGGGCTGACTGTTTGCTAAATCAAGGAAAACATACCCTGGAGATGACTGATTTGGAGATATCTCTGATGCTGGCTTCTTTTTTGTTTACTTATACTCAGAACTCCTTCAAGGTCAATAGCATTTTCAGTTAAACCTGGTGTTCCATTCCTAGTTGGCTGCTTGGCTGCGTCTTTCATGTGCCCACAAGTTTTATGCAGCTGTTAGGAGATGTGCTTGGTGTCTAATTTCCCCTTCTGTCTGTGGAGATTGAGGCTTTGCACATCTGAATCCATCTATATCAAGATTTTTTCCTGGTCCAACTCTGGTGGTGTCCTGTCCCATATTTCACTTTCTCTTTTTAACTTTTTGACTGTTACATCAGCACCTCTTATAACTGGGGGTACAGTTCTAAAGACGCCAGTGAATTTAGGAAGGAAAAAGTTATGTGACAACCTATTAAGCCTCAAATAATAGTTCTTCTTTCAAAGGTCTTGTGATGTGAAACATCTCCATGGAGAATGCAGAAAAGAAGTTCATGTTCTCAGATAGTGAAACATTTCTGTAACCAGATTAGTCAGTCTTATCTTTGCCATGGCCTTGCCATGTGACCTAAGACAGGAACCAGCCTTTTGGGGAAAGAGAAGTTCTTTTCTACATACTTCTACTGATACAAAGTAGATGTAGACCTGAACCCATTTGTCACAAGTGGCATTCAATATAATTTGGACAGATGTATGGACAAATATTTTATTTTAATAACTAATTAATTATATTTATAATAGAATTAGTATTTTTTTCTATAATTACCATCTCTTTATGTCACATGTAACTTGTTTTCTGAACATATGGTAATATAATATTTTATATTAAAGGAAGTTAAATAACTTTAAATAAAATTATATTTGAGTAGATTAAAAAAAGGTATACATATTATTATACATATTATGTAGTGGTAAACAGGTATGAAAAAATCATGCAAGAGGTATAAGAATGATTGAAATTTGGGAAACACAGGATCAGATAACCTCCAAGTTGCTGTTAGCCCTTACATTCTATGATTTCTTCAATGGTCACTAAAAGGAGAATTAAATTATGAAATTATTTTCTATCTACCTCCTTATTCTCCTCCCCTATTAAGTACTATGTGTTTTAGTACTAGGTGTCTGCTGAGTGCTTATTTGTTCCAAAAGCATTAGTATTGCCTAGGTCATCTTCAGCAAGAGCAACTTGCCTACTACATGAAAGGCTGTCTTACCACATTGTTGACATTGCTCTTCTCGGAAATTACTGTAAGTCTATAAACACAAATGCTTTTTCAAAAGGTGTCAAAACAGCAAGAGAGATAAGTCATGAATTCTCATTTCACCATAAATATTCATGAACAATGCCATCTACAGCTGATGGCCAGAATAAGTCTCAAAGGACAATCTATACTTTTGGACTACATGGTTATTTTACAAGCTCAAGTATAGGTTCTCTACTACTGTGGGACATGTGCATCACAAATGGCAAGGAGCCATCTGAGCATCTGCAACTCAGAAAAAAATCAGGAGAACAACCTAAATTCCCAAACAAAGGATTTGTTATGATCACCATGCAAAGGCATTTTCAAATGTCCTTCAAAAGAAGCAGTATACCAAAAATACATATATATATATATATATATATATATATATATATATATATATATATGTTAAAGACCCTTTGGGTTCATTCAAGCTCAGCTACAACTTTTTGCTTAATTAGGGCAAATGGAAACTTTTTACACTTTGCTTGGGAAGCTATGATTTTTTTGACCTACATCAACATTTATCAAGGTTTGTATTTTTGCTATCTCTTTGGACAATAGAGATTAATGAAGTTATTTCTTATGTGAATAGCACCTATATTTCCATTAACTTTTTGAATCTCAGGCAACCTAGGAAGGTAGGAAGAGCAGACATAATTGTCCCCACTTTGAGGAGAGAAAATTGACAACTATCAAGGGAAGCACTTTTGATTCTCATTGTATGTTAGAGACTGAGTAGGAAGCATAATTACAGAACCAATGCTTTCCAGCCTTTTATGAGATGCTAGGTTCTATCTAGACTAGACTGTCACTGGAAGTAACAGTGATGAAGGGTTTTAGATGATGAGGTAAAAGTAGGGGTGGGGGTCCAAAACCTCTCTTCAATCTTCAGATACCTATTGAAAGGCATGCAGTCCCATAGTCCTAAACTATTCTGAGAGCTGAACGTCCCTGGAAGAAGCTGCTCTGCTGCCGTGGTGTAAACTGGTAGAAGGAGCCATCTGAGGTTTGTTTATACTATAAACATAACATTTGACCTACCCAGTTTGATAATACAACTAAATAGATCATTGCACAAAGTTTTTCTTTGTCTTCAGGTGACTAAACCTCTGATTTTCACTTTCAAATAACATTTAACATGGCAATAAAATCTCTCTAAGTTGATCAGAGCTAAGATAAAGGGAGTAGAGCTAAGAATAGTATGATTTTAGCTATTCTTCTACCTCTGAAAAAAGACAGATTTCAGAATATCATTAGAAACCAAAAGGGAAGTCACTAGTGACCTTCAACAGAATATTTTTGTTAGAAAATGAGAATCCAGTTTTTAAGAGAGATTGGGAGATAATGATATGGACGCAGTGGGTAAAGGGCATTCTTAGCAAAAAATTGAGTGTGAGTGTAAAAATAGAATTATAACTCTGGTGAAAAATAATTCTTCACTGTTTAATGATATATAAAGAGTTCTCTATTTTTAGTTTGTCTCCATACTGTTCTCCATAGTGGTTCTATCAATTTGCATTCCCAGCAACAGTGTTGGAGGGTTCCTTTTTCTCCACACCCTCTCCAACATTTATTATTTGTAGATTTTTTAATGCTAGCCATTCTGACTGGTGTGAGGTGATACCTCATTGTAGTTTTGAATTGTATTTCTCGAATAATTAGTGATGTTGAGCTACCATAGGATCCAGCAATCCCACTCCTGGGATTATATCTGGAGAAAACCATAATTCAAAAAGATACATGCACCCCAATGTTCATTGCAGCACTATTTACAATAGCTAGGACACAGTAGCAACCTAGATGTCCATCAATGGATGAATGGGTAAAGAAGATGTGGTACATATATACAGTGGAATATTACTCAGCCATAAAAAAGAACAAAATAATGCCATTTGCAGCAACATGGATGGAACTAGAGATTGTCATACTGAGTGAAGTAAGTCAGACAGAGAAAGACGAATATTGTGTGATATTGCTTATATGTGGAATCTAAAAAAAAGGTACAAATGAACTTATCTACAAAACAGAAATAAAGTTACAGATGTAGAAAACAAACTTATGGTTACCAGGGGTAAAGGGCGGGGGATAAATTGGAAGGTTGGGATTGACATATATGCACTACTATGTATAAAATAGATAATAAGGACCTACTGTATAGCATAGGTAACTCTACTCAATACTTTGTAATGGCCTATATGGAAAAGAATCTTAAAAAAGTGTGGATATATGTATATGTGTAACAGATTCACTTTGCTGTACACCTGAAACTAACACAACATTGTAAATCAACTATACTTCAATCTTTTTTTTTACCTTAAAAATAAAAACAATGGTAGTTAGATGAGACAATGAGGTTAATGTAACTTATGTCTATGTTTAAGTTAGTAAAAAAAAAAAAGAAAAGTAAACCTACGTGTGTGCTTTTTGCATTTTGTTATAACACAGGGGAAAAGAGAATAGAGCTCATTGGCAGCTTAGGGTATGGGTATGGGTATATACCCCAGTGTTCATCCCCTCATTTTCCACTAAGACTAGGTAGTGCTACCCACACTGTTTCCTGACTCTGGGAAAAAATCTTTTCATAGTTCCAATGGTGCCATTAAAAAAAAAACTGTTTTGAATGTTCTAGCTATTTCTGTTCCTCATAAAGATCCTCTATTTGCCTCTTTTTACAAGTTTCAGTGAAAACGGGTGACCCCGGGAAAGAAATAGGTAAGTGTTGATGTGACTAATGAATAATACAGAGACACAAAGAGTCATTTCCAGCTGGGCTCCAATATTTTTAATTGCTTTATAAATCCATGACTTTGCATTTCTATACATATACAGTGTATTTCTTTATTTATTTTTTACAATATTTTCATAGCATATTTTCTCTGCAGTTCTCAACGGTGAGGATCTCAAAATAACAACCTGTTCATATGAGGACCCAGGGAAAATCTGACTAACACTGTTGGCAAAGTCTCAAGTTCCCCTACCATACACCTTCCCCTCTCCTCCTTGTATTTCCCTGACTTCTTTTTCAGGCGTAATCCCTGAGTTGAATCATAGTCTTTCAATGTCTGCCAGTTCCCATTCCTTTCCTAAGTGTAACTGAAATATGAATACACGGAATCCCCCAACCTGGGGTGAAACATTTCCATGACCTGAGCAGTTGATCAGGTCATATTTCATCAGCAACAGCGGGTAGTATCCAAGAATGTGAGGAATTCATAAAGAAGCTAACTTCAGTTTAGCCTGAGTTTTATAAGTGGAGCCTCCAGGGATCTCACAGCTTTTCTTCATTAAAATAGTATATGTGTTTCACATAACTACTAATCTTCAAATGCAACTTATTGGCACCTGTTGGTTGAAATTCATTTGTTACTCAAGCATCTCAATAATTTCACTTAATTTTCAAACTTCTAATCAATTGGTCCTAAATTTTAATATTTTCAATAATTCTGCCTCATGTCTAGATAGTTGGAGATATATTTTATATGGTGGTATTGTATTTAAAAGAACTTTAACATTGTTGCTTAAATAACCCCAGCCTTATTATGCTAATTACAATTAAAGGATCTCACGTGGTCATTATCTTTTGTAGGAAATATTCTAAACACTTTATCTGAAAAATTGGAATTAAAAAAAATACCCTTGTATCCACTTTCACGTATTATTTATCCTGAAGGCAAATCACCTTGGTTACTGCCAGGCTCTTAAATCTGCTCAACCAGGATCATAACTCACTTATTCCCATATCACTTATAGCAGGTCCAGGACTGCACCCAGAAAAACTGATGGAAAGATTTTGCATTGATACCAGAGATGTTCCTTTGCCCCCTATACTAAAGCCATGGTTCAGCTCTATTGACTTGGACATGCCTATTATTGAGCTCTTTTGTTTAACCAACTGTTAGATCATACTACCTTTAAAATTCTCACTCTGTCCTCCTCTCTCAGGCCCAAAATCAAATTTCATGATTATGTAAAAACTAGCAATGTCTGAATAATTTCTCAGTTATCTCTACTCCTTGAAATAAAATAAAATAACATAAACAAGGAATAAATAATATATTTGGCCCTTAGACAAAGCCAACTTTAACTATCTGCACATAGTATCTGTAATTAACATGAGAGAGAGGATTATCAGAATGGCCTATCTTTGGAGCCTTGTAATTCCTTTGTCTAATCCATGATTTTACTCTATCTGTATAGGTAGATATTCAAAGGAAAACATTGTTGTCCTAGTTCACACATCTCAAATGGCCCAGTTTCTACTCAGTGAGATTAAATTTATCTGGAAGTGGAATCTGAAGAAAGGTGAAAAACTTCTGCTTGTCAAAAGTTTTACTTACAAGTGAAAAGTTATGTCATGTTTTAGAGATTAACGATTTTTAGTGCTTTAACAATTAAAGCACTCTTTATGTATATTATTTACTATAATATTCATATAGCTCACCCATGGATATGAATATTAGAGTAAACACTCAGTTCCAGAAAATTACAACAGAAGATGCTGGATGACCAAGTTATTTACCTTTATGAATGAGGAAATAATAGAGAAGGGTAAGAGAACCTTGAGCCTTGAAGATTCAGTTGAAATATTGTCATCCAAAAGTCATTCTGAAAGTGTCTTTTTTCTTTTTAAGGAAATGTAATCTAAGGCAAGATCCGGATGATGCACTATTTTAACAGTAAGAGGCTAAGGGGGAGGAAGAGTCTCTGTTGAGTTCATTACAAAGAGTTCATTTTGCATCAAATAGCAATTACTTTTTAAGCCACACATCCTTGCCTGTCTAAAATATCTCTACCACTTAAATTCCCACCCATTCACCCACTGATACAGAATAGTAACTCACAAAAGATCTGGATGCTTAGAAGAGGAAAAGAGTGGAGGTGGGTCAGCACCCACTTTTTCCTGCTAGACTCTGAGCACTTCTTTCCACTTGCTAACTACAAAGGTTAAGAGTATAGATTTTGGTACCAGACTGCCTGAGGTAAAATCCTTGCTCGGCCTCTTAATAGCAAAATGATTTCTGTCAAGTCACTTAATACTTTTGTACTTCAGTTTCCTCATTCACATAATGTAACAATAGAATCTATATCGTAGGGGTTTTGGGATGATTATATGAGTTGAAATTGTTTTTTATCACTATTTTAAGACTTAGAATTCCTCATCATGCCCTTTTTGTGACCAGGTTTCATCTAAGCACAGAATATTTGTCTGATTAGTTACATTGAACTTCAAAGCACTCCTCAATGTGAGGCATGTTTGTACATATGTTGTATTCAGATGGGATGTGCACAAGCCAGCAAGCTTTGTGTACTGAGTGTACACAAAGGCTTCATACAACAATGTATGTGTGTTTGTGTGTGCATATGCATGTACACTCTTTTAGCATGTCTATACCTGAAGTTTCTAGGCCAATTGATAAATTTACTATTTATGTTTTTCACAAGAATACATTTCAGAGATGATTCTTATATTTTTTTTCTCTCTATGGAAACTTCTACTACAATATTATTTCCCCAGACTCTCAGCAGGTAAGTGCTTTTAAATATAATTTAATTCAATTTTTTTCTTTGATTGTTAGTACACGTTCAAAATTAAACACAGCCAAGTGGGCTGTGAATATTATTAGCTTATTTTTCAAGCATTTTTCAGCACCCATACAGATTTCCACACCCCACCACCTTCCCCGTGGGTCCCCAGGGACCCACAACTCTGTTTCAGACAGAGAAGGAAGGCATGTGCTCTCATTTTGCACTTGTGAAACAGCCTAGCACCAGCCACTGTTGCCCCACACCTGTTCCCAAAAGCAAAAGGCAGAAAAAAGTTTCTCCTCCTTTCTTTTCTGATTTTGCCTCCTTTCTTATAGATCAAAATATGTTTCTTCATCTTTGAAACTTCTAAGGGTCTTTCAGGTAATTTTTTATTACTGTTTTTGAACCCCCCTGTCCTGTTGAGCACATAGAGGAAAGTAGATAAGCCATGCCTGTTAGACACGTGGTAAAACAGTTCACAGCTGTTGCAACCAAAGCCTGCATTCTTGTTTGAATGTGGTTAAGCTGGGAAACTGAAGTGTGGGTGTCTATGGAAACAACCGCTCAAGTGATTATGAGTTGAGACATAGAGAAACCAACTTGTAAAGGGGGTGTGCTAACTCCAGCCTCCTCCAACAATAGCAAATGATAATTCTTTGTGTTTGTCAATTTGTATTTGGGGTTTCAAATTTTGTTTCATACAGACTCAGCTGTTGGGCTTTCTCTTGGCTTAAAAGCATAGTTCTGAGTACTCAGGTCTATAAGCAAATTTTGCTGACTGCAGCTCCAACTATCTACCTATTTCCACAAAGACACAATTCTTTTGACCATCACCCTTAAAAGTGTAGTCTTTCAGTTTCTGTGATGGTGCAAAGCGCCTTCTTTAGTGGGTCATAAAAGAATGAAAAGAACATTAGCATTGCACTTAGGAACTTGTTCTCAGGTCATGGTTCATTCAATTATTAGCAGTAACTAAGGAGGCTCTACAGCTTGTGGGAGTCAGACTGCCTGGAATCTTAATTCCAACTCTGCAATTTAATAGTTGTGTAACCTGGGGAAAACTACTTAACCTTTTTTAACCTCAATTTTCTTATACATGAAATGGTTATAATCATAGGTGCTATATCTCACAGGGCCATGTGATGATTTAATGAAATAATACATATACATAATCTAAGGAGATATATTAATAAATGTTATACACCGTCATCATCATAATCATCATCATATCTATATTACCATCCAGGAAAAACCAAATAACCTTGCTTCTCCTTACTAGACTTATCTATAAACTGACAATCATGACCTAGGAGTATTGAGAAAAATTCAAAACTTTACGAATTCTAAACAAAGATGGTAGTCTCTGAAGTGCAAATGAATTGAAGGGTGTTTATTGATAATGAGCAAATATAAAAGCTAACAAGTGACTACATGCCCCATTCAAGGTCTCTTTTATGGAATGAAGTTAATTCTAGAAGTGAGAATACAAGTTCTTAGTTCCCAGCTGTTTCTGAGTAAATGAATCCTAGTTCTCCCCTTCACTGGCATTTCTTCAATGATTAATACATACTTAATAGATTCCAGAAACAGTGATGCCTTCGGAGTATCAGCTCTGATACTCTAGATATTCTACATGTCCTAGATCATACAGGACTAGGATAACAGATATTTTTGTTCTTGGTATGATATGGTATCAGAGAGGAATCTGGATATTCCATATCAATGGATATGGAATGTTTTTCATATCCATTGAGAAGCCAAGCCCTGCATTTTCGGTGGAATCTCAAAGGAATTAGAAAATTTGTGGTGTTTTCTAGATTTCCTTTTAATACCATTATAGATTTTCTCTGTAGTATTTCTTCACCAGCATTGTTAGGTAACAGTTTCAAATACCCTGAAATTAAACACTAATATCATAGCTTTCTACAGTCTGTAGGGTGAGGCTTGAAGACTTCAGCTTTTTATTATTTTATGTTTGTTTGTTTATAATATATCTTTGTCCAAGACAGAATTAGCTGGATGTGTGTGGGATTATGTGTCAATGTTTAACTTAAATGGGTCTTCAATTGCTCAAAGCTCCTGAAAAATGCCACTTATCCTCCTCATGATTACTCACAGAGCCTTACATAATGTTTAGCTGCCAACACTCTAGAGCTACCATTTCTTTTTATGGTGAATGATGCCACCATTTCTTCACTAATCCTTTGCAGCTCACCAGCAGAGGGGGGCCAATAGCTGTATTCTATGGTTCTTCAGGTAGTCCAGGGTCCATAGTGGGGATTTTTTGTTTGTTTTTGTTTAAAATATCTGTCATTGTGTCATGCTCATGGAATGCTTCCCTGAGCAGCTACAAAGACATGCTGGCAATGCTTTTGAGGATGGGATTGTTTTCCAGTCCCCAACATGATATTTTATTTCTAGAATAAATATTTATTTAAGTAAATAAATATTTTTTTCTCTAGAAAATATTTCTGGCTCAGGGAAAATAAAATACTTTTCGTTTTCAATGGAGACAGTTTCTGGAAAGTTAGGGATAGTAATGAATGAGTTAAGTCCATTCTCTCACCCCCACTACACATATACACACACCTGTGGAGGGATTCCCATGAAGAAACGTATTTAAACTGCCAAACTTTACTCATGTCTAAGAGAGTGAGCTCACTAATAATGCCTTGCCCTTGGGTGCTGATTTTGATGTCTTTCTTATGCACACACATACATGTGCACATACCCTCACACTGTCTCAACAACAGAAAAGTTTAAGTGTTATTTAAATTATTTTACACTGTGGGGAAACTAAAATACAAACCAAGTTTGGGAAATTGCTTAAGATCATACAGTTAGTAGTTAAAGAAATAGAGCTAGATCAATTAGGGTGATAATAATCTCTCTGTCAAGTCTCAGTGTCTTATTTACTCTTGAAGTTTACAGATCGAAGTCCTTAGTGACTTAAGGCATAGAATGGATGAGGGAATAGAGTGAATAGGAAAAGAAAAACAAACATAGAAAGAAAACGAGGCATATGCATTAAAGGGTTAGAAAGCCAATGACCATGGCCTCAGGGCTCTCTCCCTGGCATTTAGATGCATATTTCACCTTAATCAAAAGGGAACCTATTAATAAAGAATCTTCACAGACCTAACATTCTAATTATAGATGTAATTTTTTCCATAGCAAGAAACTTCTTCAGCATATTTTCTATCTCATAAAGTAAATAAAAGTCAATCTCAGTTCAATCTTTTTCAGAGATGGGAAAATTATACTTTCATAAGCAACCTGTCCCATTGCTTAAGAACTGCTCATATGTTCTATATTATAAATGGAAGTCCACTTCCACCTATCTTCCATTTATTGGTCCTATTTATTTCTTCTATTACATTAAAGGATTAGCTTCCTGCACTCTTATACGTGACAGCCATTATTCTACATAAAGACAGCAAGAACGCTCTTCCTTCCCTTGTCTAGAATCAGTTTTCAGTTCATCGTCATTAGTTTTCACTATTCATCATTGATTTCATCATATATTCTTCATTAGCCAAGCTTTCAGCCTCTCCATGCATTAGCCACCTTCCTCTGGTTACTTGAATTCATTTAAGTATGTCATAAAATGTGACATCCAAATCTCATCTGACCAATGTGGATTAGAATAAGAATGGTACCATCCTAATTCTGGGAAATGTATATTTCTTAATGTATTAAAGTATTGTGCTATCTTATAGATAACCAAATTATACTGTGGGTTTTTCACACTCAATTAAAGCTATGTCTTAAACATGAAATATTATCATGTCAGGTCTTTTCATATTGTTGAAACTAAATGCTATATTTACATTAGTTAGAATTTACACATTTTTGTTTTACCCAGCATTTTACAATATTTAAATAATTACAAACCACTGATTCCTGTTTTACAAATACTTCTAGCAAGCCTTGTTATTACAGAATATTAGAAGCATTAAATTAGAATAGGGAATGAAGAATCAATACAAATACAGGATCAAGATATTACAGCTGACAAAAAGAGAAGGGACAGAAACACCTGAAAAAAACCCACAAGAATTAAACAAGCAATTTTAGTTCAGAAGCACTCAGTATAGCAGCAAACAGCCCTACATACCTCATGAGAATTTCACTGTATATGTGAACTACACAGTAGAGTACCTGAGCAATTAGGATACTCTTAACTATCGTCTATTTAATAAAGCAGATACATAACAATCTTTAGAAAAAGCCCTGCTTAAAATTTTTTGGTATTTGAAGTGGGTTGAATGGTGCCCTCCCAAATATGTCTATGTCCTAATTCTCAGAACCTGTAAATTTTACCTCATTTGGTAAACGAGGTATTGTACATGTAATTAAGTTAAAGATTTTGAGATGAGGAAGTCATCCTGGATTATCTGGATGGGCTCAAAATCCAACAAAAACTATCCTTATAAGATAGAAGAGGATAAGATACAGACACAGAGGAGAAGGTAATATGAAGATGGAGGCAGAGACTGGAGTAATGTAGAGGAAGCCAAGGAATGCCAAGAATTGCTGGCAACCACCAGCAGCTAGGAGAGAGACATGGAATGGATTCTCCCCAGATCCCTGGAAAAAAAGTGCAGCAGCTCTGCCAACACTGATTTTGGGCTTGTGAGCTCCAGAACTGTGAGAAAATAAATTTCTGTTGTTTTAAGCCACATAGTCTGTGGTAATTTGCACTCCAAACATAGAAAACTAATACAGTGCTTAAGGTGCTAAGTATCACTACCTAGCAACTTTACTTACATGGAAACTGTTAAAAACTGGATAAATGGAGCATTTGTGGGTAAAAGTAAAACAATATAAAATAATATGAATTATAGAACCTGAGCAACATAGTATCATTATTAATGTTTTAAACATTAAATTGTATTTACACAATACGTACTGAAATGATATTTATTCACCCATTCACTTATCTCTCCATCCTTCCATCTATTCATCCATCCATCCATTTAACCTACCAGCAAGCCAACATTTATCTAGCAGTTATTGAGTTCAACCTTAAATCAATATCACAGCATGATTTCATTCATCAATGTTGTTAACCACAGACACGTTTTATAGATTGTGATAATTTCAATCACCCAGATGTTTGCAGTCATCCAGATATTGAGGATCATGAAGTTAAATCAACTGAACGATGAACTAAAGAGTTTTCATTTCTTACAGATGTCTTGGTACCTTGTAAATGTAACCATAATCTAAAATGTCCCAAAATGCAGTTGAGAAGGAAGCAAAAGTAATCATGTTTTACATATAGCATACAAGATAAACATGTGTCTTGGACATTCTCAACTATTGTGAAACCTCCAGGGAGTGGCAGGAAGAATAATTTGTGCCTAATTGGTAGCAATTTATTCTTTTAGTTTATGAAGTTTTGTATGTTAACTTTGCTTCACTTAAAATATGCTTTTTTTTACCTGAAAACAAGAATGATCATGTTTGGCCACAACAAGGTATTTTATTGGAGAAGATGTGAATATTATTGCTACCTGAGTTCAGGATGACATTGGAAATAAAGGAGCTTAATTCATTATTCTATCAATGAAATACATGGCAAGTCTTCCTCAAACATGAAACTAGCTGTCTTTCAGAAGTATTTGGACAGTGACTTCCCATGAGGAAGATTTTATCAAACTAAAGCAAAATGAGAAAATTGGGAGAATGTGGCAAGTGTTTTATAAAATTAAAAGCATTTAACTTAAAGACCTCTGTCTTATGTGCTTATGTTCTTCCTAATTGTGGGTGGTTATTGTTTACTGTTGTTTACTAACCTCTTAACTTGACAAAATAAAATATGAGCAAGCCTATGCCAATGACCACTTTTTTGTATGCACTAGTTTATGAAATTTAAAAAAATGAGTTACTTGTATAGAGAAAAGAATGATAATTTTGGAATCAGAAAACCTGGATTGTAGTGCCAGTTCTGCTACTAGCAAGTAAAGTGATAACTTTATCTCAGTTCCTTAGCTTCTCAGATTCTTGGTTTCATCATGTGAATGGAATAATCACTGTTATGCTGACAACATAGGTTTTTTTTTTTTTTGAGGCTTACATGGGAAAACATCTAAGAAAGCATTTTGTGAACTGTAAAGTGCTAAACAAAAGGGGATTTATTTTGTGTAGCAAAACTGAGGGAAAGTCTTTGATGTAGTTAAGTACTTTTATAAAGTTACAGAAATATACTCCTATTTTCTGAATGCTAGATGAGCCTGTACTCTGAAAAGGCCACCCAATTGTTAATTTCTCCTGTAGACGTCTTAGTCAGGAAATCTGTGGCTTATCAAACCAACCAAAAATCAACCTAGCAGATAAGGCCCTGTGTCAATAAGCAGTATCCACTGCAGAATATTATAAGGATTTGTGTGGATGCTCAAATCCACCTAGAGTCAGCAATCTCAAGGTCTAGTACACTGTCAGACATTTAGTAGATGCTCACAAAATATTTATGCAGGAAATGAATGTGAGGGAGGGCCAAACAGAGCTTAGTGATTCTGACAAAAAATCAATTATTTTATAAATAACACTACAGTTTACAATTTCACATTTACATTTTAGTGGTTTTAGTATTCTGGCAAAATTGTGCAACAATCTCCACTATCTAATTCCAGAAATATTTCATTACTCCAAAAAGAAACTCCATATCCATTAGCATCCATTCCGCATCTCCTCATATACCCAGGCCCTAGAAGCCGCAAATGTGATTTTTGTCTCAATAGATTTGCCTATTCCAGATATTTCATATAACTGGACTCATATAATACATAGTCTGGCTCTTTTCATTAGGCATACTGATTTTGAAGTTCATTTATGTCTCATAGTATTTATCATATTTCATTCCTTTATATGGTCAAATAGTATTCCACTGTATGGATATCCCATTTGGGTTGTTTCCACTTTTTGATTATTATGAAAAAAGTTGAAATGAACATTCATGTACAAATATTTGCGTGGGCATATCTTTTCAATTCTCTTTGGTAGATATTTAGGAGTGGAATTCCTTGTTTGTATGATAACTATATGTGTGACTTCTAGAGGAACTGTCAAATTGTTTTCCAAAGTGGCTGCAGCATTTTACATTTCTACCAGTAATGTATGAAGGTTCTGATATCTTCACTGTCTTTCAGACATTTGTTATTATCTTTTTTTTATTATAGTGGATATTAAGTAATGTCTTGTGATTTTGAATTGCATTTCAAAATGACTAGTGATATTGAGTTTATTTTCATATGCTTACTGGTCATTTATATATCATCTTTGGATAAATGTCTATTTAAATAATTTTCCCATTTTAAGTGGGTTATTAAATATTTTATTGTTGAGTTGTAAGAGTTATTTAAACATTTGGTATACTAATCATTTCTCAGATATACAGTTTGCAAATATTTTCCCCCATTATTTAGATTGCATTTTCAATTTCTTGTTACTATACTTCAAAGCCCAAACAATTTTAATTTTGATGAAGTACAATTTATCTATTCTATTTTTTTTTTTGCTTCTTGTGTTTTTGGTGTCATATTTAAGAAATTATTGCCTGAAGTTCAGAGAATGGATGACTTGGGAGCAGGGTTGTGGACAGAGAAGATTCCTTTTCAGATAAAAATAAAAATTAAACTAAAAAGATAAAAGCAGCAGTAAAATTCAGATATAAAGATATAACAGATACACAAGTTGTCTTAAGAGCCCACAATCATCAGGGGGTTGGCCAAGATGATGGAGTAGAAAGATACTGAGCTCATCTCTTCTCATAGGCACACCAAAATCACAGCTATCTACAGAACAATCATCAATGAAAAAGATGGGAACCTAACAGAAAAGATGTTCTACAACTAAAGATATAAAGAAGGAACCACAATGAGATGGGTAGGGGGCATGGAGTCCTGATATGATCAAATCCCATACCCCCAGTGTGTGACCCACAAAGGGGAGAATAATTAGGAGTGAGAGGTCCAAGCCCCGCATTGGGCTACCCAGCCTGGTGGTCCTGCACCAGGAAAATGAGCCTCCAGAGCATTTGGCTTTGAAGGACAGACGGGATTAATTTCAGGAGTCCCAGAGGCCTGGGGAAAAAAGAAACTTTATTTTTAAAGGGTACACACAAAATCTCATAGACTCTGAGACCCAGGGTAGAAGCAGTAATTTGATAGAAGCCTGGGTCTGTCAGACTTATCTGATGATCTTGGAGAGTCTCTGGGAGAGGCCAGAGGCCACTGCAGCTCACCCTGAGGACATAGACATTGGTGACAGTCACTTTTGGGAGCTCTTTCTACCATGTGGACAGTGGTAATAAGTACATACCAATCAATAATCACTTTAAATGTAAATAGACTAAAAATGCTCCAATCAAAAGGCATAAGCCAATAAAAAGAATGAAATAATGTCATTTGCAGCCACATGAATGGACCTAGAGATTGGCATATTGAGTGAAGTAAGCCAAACAGAGAAAAACAAATATCATATGATATCACTTATATGTGGAATGTAAAAAGATGGGTACAAATGAACTTATCTACAAAACAGAAGTAGAGTTACAGATGTAGAAAACAAACTTATGTTTACCAGGGGTAAGGGGGGCAGGAATAAATTGGGAGGTTGAGATTGACATATACACACTACTGTGTAAAATACATAACTAATAAATACCTACTATATAGCACAGTTAATTCTACTCAATACTCTGTAATGGCCTCCATGGGAAAAGAATCTAAAAAAGATTGGATATATGTATATGTGTAACAGATTCACTTTGCTCTACACTTGAAACTAACACAACATTGTAAATCAACTATATTCCAACAAAAAGTTTTTAAAAAATAAATAATAAAACCACAGAAAGTAGAAAAAGAGTGGAGACAAAAGTAAAAACAAAGAATCAGGGAAAAAAAACATAACAAATATGGTAGATATTTAATCCAGTATGTAAATAGTCAATTTGAATGCCAGTATGGTAAATGTATCAATTAAAAGACAGAGATTGTCAGAGTGGGTCAAAAAACAGAGTCGACCTATACATTGATTGTCTACAAGATATCCACTCCTAATATAAAAACACATAGATTAAAAGTTAATGGATGGAGAGGAGCTTCAAGATGGCGGAAGAGTAAGATGTGGAGATCACCATCCTCCCCACAGATACATCAGAAATACATCTATGTGTAGAACAACTCCTACAGAACACCTACTGAATGCTGGCAGAAGACCTCAGACCTCCCAAAAGGCAAGAAAGTCCTCAAGTACCTGGGTAGGGCAAAAGAAAAAAGAAAAACAGAGACAAAAGAATAGGGACGGGACCTACACCAATGGGAGGGAGCTGTGAAGGAGGAAAGGTTTCCGCACACTAGAAGCCCCTTTGTGGGCAGAGACTTTGGGTGGCGGAGTGGGGAAAGCTTCGGAGCCGCAGAGGAGAGTGCAGCAACAGGGGTGCGGAGGGCAAAGTGGAGAGATTCCAGCACAGAGTATCGGTGTCGAACGGCACTCACCAGCCCGAGAGGCTTATCTGCTCATCCACTGTGGCGGGCGGGGGGCTGGGAGCTGAGGCTTTGGTCGGATGCAGGGAGAGGACTGGGGTTGGCTGCGTGAACACAGTCTGAAGGGGCTCGTGCGCCACAGCTAGCTGGGAGGGAGTCCGGGAAAAAGTCTGGAGCTGCCATAGAGGCAAGAGACATTTTCTTGCCTGTCTGTTTCCTGGTGCGTGAGGAGACGGGATTAAGAGCACCCCTTAAAGGCGCTCCAGAGATAGGCGCGAGCCGCGGCTATCAACGCAGACCCCAGAGACGGGCATGAGACACTAAGGCTGCTGCTGCAGCCACCAAGAAGCCTGTGTGCAAGCACAGGTCACTATCCACTCTTCTCCTCCTGGGAGCCTGTGCAGCCCACTACTGCCAGGGTCCCGTGATCCAGGGGCAACTTCCCCTGGAGAACGCAGGGCGTGCCTCAGGCTGGTGCAACATCACGCCTGCCTCTGCCACTGCAGCCGCGCCCCACACTCCGTACCCCTCCCTCCCCCCAGCCTGAGTGAGCCAGAGCCCCCAAATCAGCTGCTCCTTTAACCCCGTCCTGTCTGGGCAAAGAACAGCTGTCCTCAGGCGACCTATATGCAGAGGCGGGTCCAAATAAAAAGCTGAACCCCAGGAGCTGTGCAACCAAAGAAGAGAAAGGGAAATTTCTCTCAGCTGCCTCAGGAGCAGCGAATTAAACCCCCACAATCAACTTGATGTACCCTGCATCTCTGGAATACCTGAATAGACAACAAATCATCCC
>NW_021703779.1:65537879-65706543 GCF_005190385.1 Monodon monoceros | reverse complement strand
TTTTTTCTGTATAGCTTTGCTTTTACGATCTGTGCTAGGGTTCTCTCTGTCCCTTTTTCTTAGTATACTTTGTAGCACTTGTTATCATTGGTGGATTTCTTTTTTGGTTTGGTTGCTCTCTTCTTTCTTTCTTTTTTTTATTAAATTTTTTTAAAAATAATGATTTTTTATTTTAATTATTTTATTTTATCTTCTTTCTTTCTTTCTTCCTTCCTTCCTTCCTTCCTTCCTTCCTTCCTTCCTTCCTTCCTTCCTTCTTTCTTTCTTTCTTTCTTTCTTTCTTTCTTTCTTTCTTTCTTTCTTTCTTTCTTTCTTTCTTTCTTTCTTTCTTTTTCTCCCTTTTATTCTGAGCCATGTGGATGACAGGCTCTTGGTGCTCCAGCCAGGCATCAGGGCTGTGCGTCTAAAGGTGGAAGAGCCAAGTTCTGGACACTGGTCCAGAAGAGACCTCCCAGCTCCATGTAATATCAAACGGTGAAAATCTCCAGAGATCTCCATCCCAACGCCAAGACCCAGCTCCATTCAACGACCAGCAAGCTA
Source organism: Monodon monoceros (assembly GCF_005190385.1). Classification (NCBI taxonomy): domain Eukaryota; kingdom Metazoa; phylum Chordata; class Mammalia; order Artiodactyla; family Monodontidae; genus Monodon; species Monodon monoceros. Next base: position 65,706,003 of record NW_021703779.1, on the reverse strand, counting down.
CAGTGCTGGACACCCCATGCCAAACAAGCAAGACAGGAACACAACACCATCCATTAGCAGAGAGGCTGCCTAAAATCATAATAAGGCCACAGACACCCCAAAACACACCACCAGACGTGAATCTGCCCACCAGAAAGACAAGATCCAGCCTCATCCACCAGAACATAAGCACTAGTCCCCTCCACCAGGAATTCTACACAACCCACTGAACAAACTTTAGCCCCTCAGGATAGACACCAAAAACAGGAATTACAACGGGAATTACAAACCTGCAGCCAGCAAAAAGGAGACCCCAAACACAGTAAGTTAAGCAAAATGAGAAGACAGAGAAACACATAGCAGTTGAAGGAGCAAGTCAAAAGCCCACCAGACCTAACAAATGAAGAAGAAATAGGCAGTCTACCTGAAAACAAAATCAGAAAAATAATAGTAAAAATAATCCAAAATCTTGGAAATAGAATGGAGAAAATACAAGAAACGTTTAACAAGAACCTAGAAGAATTAAACAGCAAACAAACAGTGATGAACAACACAATAAATGAAATTAAAAATTCTTTAGGAGGGATCAGTAGCAGAATAACTGACACAGAGAATGGATAAGTGACCTGGAAGATAAAATAGGGGAAATAACTACTGTAGAGAAGAATAAAGAAAGAAGAATGAAGAGAATTGAGGACAGTCTCAGAGATCTCTGAGACAACATTAATCACACCACCCTTCCAATTACAGGGGTCCCAGAAGAAGAAGAGAAAAAGAAAAGGACTGAGAAAATATTTGAAGAGATTATAGATGAAAACTTCCTTAATATGGGAAAGGAAAGAGTTAATCAGTCCAGGAAGAACAGAGACTCCCATACAGGATAAATCCAAGGAGAAACACGTGAAGACACATATTAGTGAAAATATCAAAAATTAAATACAAGAGGGAGGAGATATCGGAACATATGTATATGTATAACTGATTCACTTTGTTATAAAGTGGAAACTAACACACTATTGTAAAGCAATTATACTCCAATAAAGGTGTAAAAAAAAAAACAGCAAGGGAAAAACAACGAATAACACACAAGGGAATCCCCATAAGGTTAACAGCTGATCTTTCAGCAGAAACTCTGCAAGACCGAAGGAGGTGGCAGAACATATTTAAAGTGATGAAGGACAAAAACCTACAACCAACATAACTCTAGCCAGCAAGGATCTCATTCAGATTTGATGGAGAAATTAAAACCTTTACACACAGGCATAAGCTAAGAGAATTCAGCACCTCCAAACTAGCTTTACAACAAATGCCAAGGGAACTTCTCTAGTCAGGAAACACAAGAGAAGGAAAAGACTGAAAATAACAAACCCCAAACAATTAAGAAAATGGAAATCGGAACATACATATCGATAATTACCTTAAATGTTAATGGATTAATGCTCCAACCAAAAGGCACAGACTGGCTGAATGGATACAAAAACAAGACCCATATATATGCTGTCTACAAGGCACCCACTTCAGACCTAGGAACACATACAGACTGAAAGTGAGGGGATGGAAAAAGGTATCCCATGCAAATGGAACTCAACAGAAAGCTGAGGCAGCAATCCTCATATCAGACAAAATAGACTTTAAAACAAAGAGAATTATAAGAGACAAAGAAGGACACTACATAATGATCAAGGGATCAATCCAAGAAGAAGATATAACAGTTGTAAATACTGATGCAGAAAACACAGGAGCACCTCAATATATGAGGCAAATGCTAACAGCCATAAAAGGGGAAATCGACAGTAACACAATCATAGTAGGGCACTTTAACACCCCACTTTCAGCAATGGACAGATCATCTAAAATGAAAATAAATATGGAAACACAGCTTTCAATGATACATTAAACAAGATGGACTTAATTGATATTTATAAAACATTCCATCCAAAAACAACAGAATATGCATTCTTCTCAAGTGCTCATGGAACATTCTCCAGGATAGATCATATCTTGGATACAAATCAAGCCTTGGTAAATTTAAGGAAATTGAAATCATATCAAGAATCTTTTCTGACCACAATGCTATGAGGCTAGATATCAATTACAGGAAAAGATCTCTGAAAAATAAAAACACATGGAGGCTAAACAATACACTATTTAATAACCAAGAGATCACTGAAGAAATCAAAGAGGAAATCAAAAAACATGTAGAAAAAATGTCAATGAAAACACGACAACCCAAAACCTATGGGATGCAACAAAAGCAGTTCTAAGAGGGAAGTTTACAGCTATACAATCCTACCTTAAGAAACAAGAAACATCACAAATAAACAACCTAACCTTACGCCTAAAGCAGTTAGAGAAAGAAAACCAAAAACCCCCCCAAAGTTAGCAGAAGGAAAGAAATCATAAAGATCATATCAGAAATAAATGAAAAAAAAAATGAAACAAATGTTAGCAAAGATCAATAAAACTAAAAACTAGTTCTTTGAGAAGATAAACCAAATTGATAAACCATTAGCCAGATGCATCAAGAAAATAAGGGAGAAGACTCAAATCAATAGAAATGAAAAAGGAGAAGTAACTATGACAGTACAGAAATACAAAGGAACATGACAGATTACTACAAGCAACTATATGCCAATAAAATGGACAACCTGGAAGAAATGGACAAATTCTTAGAAATGCACAACCTTCTGAGACTGAACCAGGAAGAAATAGAAAATATGAACAGATCAATCACAAGCACTGAAATTGAAACTGTGATTAAAAATCATCCAACAAACTAAAGCCCAGGACTAGATGGCTTCACAGGAGAATTCTATCAAAGATTTAGAGAAGAGCTAACACCTCTCCTTCTCAAACACTTACAAAATATAACAGATGGAGGAATACTCCCAAATTCATTCTAAAAGGCCACCATCACCCTGATACCAAAACCAGATAAAGATGTCACAAAGAAAGAAAACTACAGGCCAATACCACTGATGAACATAGATGCAAAAATCCTCAATAAAATACTAGCAAACAGAATCCAAGAGCACTTTAAAAGGATCATACACCATGATCAAGTGGGGTTTATCCCAGGAATGCAACGATTCTTCAGTATACACAAATCAATCACTGTAATACACCATATTAAGAAATTGAAGGAGAAAAAACATATGATCATCTAAATAGATGCAGAGAAAGCTTTTGACAAAATTCAACACCTATTTATGGTAAAAGCCCTCCAGAAAGTAGGCATAGAGGGAACTTTCCTTGACATAATAAAGGTCATATATGACAAACCCACAGGCAACATCATCCTCAATGGTGAAAAACTGAAACATTTTCCACTAAGATCAGGAATAAGACAATGTTGTCCACTCTCACCACTATTATTCAACATAGATTTAGAAGTTTTAGCCACTGCAATCAAAGAATAAAAAGAAATAAAAGAAATCTAAATCAGAAGAGAGAAGTAAAGCTGTCAGTGTTTGCAGATGATATGATAACATACATAGAGAATCCTAAAGATGCTGCCAGAAAACTACTAGAACTAATCAGTGAATTAGGTGAAGTATCAGGATACAAAATTAATGCACAGAAATCTCTGGCATTCCTATACACTACTCATGAAAAATCTTAAAATGAAATTAAGAAAACAGTCCCATTTACCACTGCAACAAAAAGAATAAAATATCTAGGAAAAAACCTACCTAAGGAGACAAAAGACTTGTAAGCAGAAAATTATAAGACACTGATGAAAGAAATTAAAGATGATACAAATAGATGCAGAGATATACCATGTTCTTGAACTGGAAGAATCAACATTGTGAAAATGGCTATAATACCCAAAGTAATCTACAGATTCAATGTTATGCCTATCAAACTACCACTGGCATTTTTCATGGAACAAGAACAAAGTATTTCACAATTTGTATGGAAACCCAAAGACCACGAATACCCAAAACAATCTTGAGAAAGAAAAACAGAGCTGGAGGAATCAGGCTCCCTGGCTTCAGACTATACTATAAAGCTACAGTAATCAAGACAATATTGTACTGGCACAAAAACAGAAATATAGATCAATGGCACAGGTTAGAAAGCCCAGAGATAAACCCACACACATATGGTCACCTTATCTTTGATAAAAGATACAAGAATATACAGTGGAGAAAAGACAACTTGTCCAGTAAGTGGAGCTTGGAAAACTGGACAGCTACATATAAAAGCATGAAGTTAGAACACTCCCTTACACCATACACAAAAATAAACTCAAAATGGATTAAAGATCTAAATGTAAGGCCAGACACTGTGAAACTCTTAGTGAAAAACATAGGCAGAACACTCTATGACATAAATCACAGTAAGATCCTTTTTGACCCACCTCCTAGAGAAATGGAAATAAATACAAAAAATAAACAAATGGGACCTAATGAAACTTATAAGCTTTTGCACAGCAAAAGAAACCATAAACAATTCCAAAAGAAAACCTTCAGAATGGGAGAAAATATTTGCAAATGAAGCAACTGACAAAAGATTAATCTCCAAAATTTACAAGCAGCTCAATATCAAAAAAAACACAAAAAATCCAATCAAAAAAAGGGCAGAAGACCTAAACAGACATTTCTCCAAAGAAGATATACAGATTGCCAACAAACACATGAAAGAATGCTGAACATCATTAATCATTAGAGAAACGCAAAACAAAACTACAATGAGATATCGTCTCACACTGGTCAGAATGGCCATCATGAAAAATCTACAAACAATAAATGCCGGAAAGAGTGTGGAGAATACTGAGCCCTCTTGCACTGTTGGTGGGAATGTAAATTGATACAGCCACTGTGCAGAACAGTATGGAGGTTACTTAAATAACTAAAAATAGAACTACCATATGACCCAGCAGTCCCACTACTGGGCATATACCCTGAGAAAACCATAATTCAAAAAGAGTCATGTACCACAGTGGTCATTGCAGCTCTATTTACAATAGCCACAAAATGGAATCAACCTAAGTGTCCATCAACAAATGAATGGATAAAGTAGATGTGGCACATATATACAATGGAATATTACTCAGCCATGAAATTAAACAAAATTGAGTTATTTCTAGTGGGGTGGATAGACCTAGAGTCTGTCATACAGAGTGAAGTAAATCAGTAAGAGAAAAAACAATACCGTATTTTAAGACATATATATGAAATCTAAAGAAAAAGAAAAACCATTATGAAGAACCTAGGGGCAAGACAGGAATAAAGGCACAGACCTACTAGAGAATGGACTTGAGGATACGCAGAGGGGGAAGAGTAAGCTGTGACAAAGTGAGAGAGTGGCATGGACATATATACTCTACCAAACGTAAAATAGATAGCTAGTGGGAAGCAGCCGCACAGCACAGGGATATCAGCTCGGTGCTTTGTGACCACCTAGAGGGGTGGGATAGGGAGTTTGGAAGGAAGGGTGATGCAAGAGGGAAGAGATATGGGTATATATGTATATATATATATATATATATATATATATATATATATAACTGATTCACTTTGTTATAAAGCAGAAACTAACACACTATTGTAAAGGAATTTTATTCCAATAAAGATGTTAAAAAAAAAGACTGACAAAAATCTACACTTAGTTTGGAAAGAAATATGTAAAATTAATTGATGGAGAAAAACATAGTATGCTAACACATATCAAAGGGAAGCAGAAGTAGCTGTATTCATTTCACACAGAGCAAGTAAGGAAAATTATCAGGGGTAATGAAGAGTATTACATAATGATAAATGGGTCATTCTCCAAGATTACATGACAATTTTTAAAACCTATGTAACTAGAAATAGATCATTAAACTACATGAGGGAAAAAACTGATAGAAATTCAAGGAGAAATAAATGAATCAATTACCATAGTTGGAGACTTCTACACCCCTCTCTTAGAAATGGACAGATCAAGCTGGCAAAAAATTAGTAAGGATAGAATTGAACTCAATAACACCATCAACCAAGTGGATATAACTGATATTTGTAAATGACTTCATCCAAAAACTGCAGAATACAAAATTCTTCTCAAGCTTACATGGAACATCACCAACTTAGACCACAATTTGGGAAAACACACCTTAGCAAATTTAAAATAATAGAAATCATGCTATGTCTGCTCTCAGGCCATAAGGAATGAAACTTAAACTTGATAAGAGAAAGACAACTGAAAAACCCCAAAATACATGGATATTCAAAAACACACTTTTAAATAATACATAGGTTAAAGAATAACTCTCAAGATAAATTTTTTAAAATGTTGTAAACAAAATGAAAATACAACTTATCAAAAATTTGTGGGATACAGTGAAAGCAGTGCTTACAGGGAAACTTATAGCATTAAATGAATATATTAGAAAGGAAGAAAGATCCACAGTCTAAGTTTCCAACTTAGGAAATGGAAAAAGGAGGAGCAAGTTAAGCCTAATACAAGCAGAGGGAAAAAAATAATATATATTAGAGCAGAAATCAATAAAGTTGAAATCAGGGAATCAATAGAGAAAATCAATGAAACCAAAAGATAGTTCTTTGGAAAGATCAAAAATATTGATAAACCTCTAGCAAAGCTAACTAAGAAAAGTGGAGTACACAAATTACTAATATCAGAAATTTGAAAGAGGACATCACTGCTCCTCCCATGGACATTAAATAAGTAAAAAATAGTTCTATGCCCACAAATTTGATAACCTAGGTGAAATGGACCAAATTTTATGAAATACATAATCTGCCAAACACCCACAAGGAAAAATAGACAATTGGACTAGAACTCTATCTATTAAAAATATTCAATCAATAACTAATAATCTATAACTAATAACCTACCAAAACAAAATTCTCCAGGCCATATGATTCAGTAATTCCACTTACATGTATTTATCCAAAGGGAAAAAAGAAACCACTAATAAGAAAACTCTCCCAGTGTTCACTGCAGCATTGTTAGCAATAGCCAAGAAATGGAAGCAACCCAAGTGCCCATCAATAGATGAATGGATAAAGAAGATGTGATATATATACACAATGGAATACATACAATGGAATACTACCCAGCCATTTGCAACAGCATGTATGGACCTTGAGGGTATTATGCTAAGTGAAGTAACAAAGACAAAGAAAGACAAATACCATATGATTTCACTCACATGTGGAATATAAAAACAAATAAAAATAACTAAATGAACAAAACAAAACAAACAGAAACAAACACCTAGATACAGAGAATAAAGCAGTGATTACCAAAAGGGAAGGTCAGCAGGTAGGGCAAAAAGGAGAAAGGGGATCAAATTTATAGTGGTAGGTGAAAAGTAAATTTTTGGTGGTGAGCATGCTGTGGGGTATACAAAAATAGAAATATAATTTGTACACATACATGAAACTTATTTGATGTTATAAATCAATGTTACCTCAATGAAAATAAATTAAAATATATGTATTAAAATACAAAAGAAAATAAATAATTACTTTAAATGCATTGGACTAAATGCTTCAACCAAAAGATACAGAGTGGCTGAATGGAAAAGAAAAATAAGACCCATATATATGCTGCCTACAGGAGGCTGACATCAGATCTAAAGACGAAGACTGAAAGTGAGGAGATGTTAAAAGGTATTCCATGCAAATGGAAATCAAAAGAAAGCCAAGGTAGCAATACTTATATCAAACAAAGCAGATGTAAAAATAGAGACTGTTACGAGACAAATAAGGACATTACCTATTAATCAAGGGATCAATCCAGGAGGAAGACATAACAATTATAAATATATGTGCATCTAACATAGGAGCACCTAAATACATAAAACAAATATAAACAGGCAATATGAGAGAAATGAACAGTAACACAATAATAGTAGAGAACTTTAACACCCAACTTAACATCAATGGACAGATCCTCCATCTAGAAAATCAATAAGGAAATACTGGCCTTAAATGACACATTACTTCAGAAGGACTTTACGTGTATGGAGAGAGAGAGACATAGAAAGAGAGAGGAAGAACATTCCATCCAAAAACAACAGAATACACATTTTTTTTCAAGTGCACATGGAACATTCTCTAGGATGTATAACATGCTAGGCTACAAAACAAGTATTGGTAAGTTGAAGAAACTTGAAAACATTAGAAACATATTTTCCAACCACAGAGCTATGAGATCAACTAGAAACTAGAAATCAACTACAAGGAAAAATAATAATAAAACAGCAAAAACCACAAACACATGGAGAGTAAACAATATGCTAATAAACAACCAATAGATAACTGAAGAACAGAGAGGAAATCAAATGGTACTTGGAGACAAATGAAAGCACAATGATACAAAATCAGTGGGATGCAGCAAAAGAAGTCCTAAGAGGGTAGTTTATAGCTATACAAGCTTACTTCAGGAAACAAGAAAAATCTCAAATAAAAAAACCTAAACTTACCCCTAAAGAAGATAGAAAATGAAGAACAAAAAAATCCAATATTAGTACAAGGAAAGAAATCATAAATATCAGAGCAGAAATAAATGAAATAGAGACTAAATAATAATAGAAAAAATCAAAGACACTAAGAGCTTGTTATTTGAAAAATAAAAACTTGATAAATATTTAGTCAGACTCATCAAGAAAAAATGAGAGAGGACACAAATTATTAAAATTAGAAATGAAAAAGTAGTTACAATTGACACCACAGAAATACAAAGGATCCTAGGAGGCTACTATGAATAACTGTATGCCAATAAAATGGACAACGTAGAAGAAATGGACAAATTCCTAGAAATGTATAATCTTCTGAGACTAAATGAGGAAGAAATAGAAACTATGAAAAGACAAATTATCAGTAATGAAATCGAGTCAGATATTTTAAAATTCCCAACAAGCAAAAATCCACTACCTAAAGGCTTCACAAGTGAATTCTATGAAGCATTTAGAAAAGACTGAACACCTATCCTTCTCAAAATATTCCAAAAAATTGTGGAGGAAGGAATGCTTCCAAACTCATTCTACAAGGCCTGCATTATCCTGATACCAAAACCAGACAAAGATATCACAGAAAAGGCAATTACAGATCAATAACCCCAATGAACATAGATTTTAAAATTCTAAACAAATTATTAGCAAACCTTATCCAATAATACTTTAAAAGGATCATGCACCATGATCAAGTGGGTTTCATCCTAGTGATGCAGAGTGGTTCAATTTGAATGAAGTGATCAATGAGATATATTTTAACCAACTGAAGAATAAAAACCATATGATCACCTCAATAGATGTGGAAAAAGATTTTGATAAAATTCAACATCCAAGGGGAAGGAGTCAAGATGGTGACATAGGAGGATGCGGAATTTGTATCTGCTTAAAAGTACATCAAGAATACATCTACAAAGGGAACAATTCTCACAGAGAACTTGCTGAACATTAACGGAAGACTTCAGACACTTAAAAGGAAAAGAAAAATCCCCTGAGAAGCAGGTAAGACAAAAGAAAGAAAGAGAACAAGAAAAGAGGGATCAGAAAGAGACAAGCAACCCTTGTGGGAAGTTGAAGGTATCAATCTTGACACCAAGACATGACTCCACCCAACTGCCTGCAGTCTCCAGTGCTGGACACGTCATGCCAAACAACCAGCAAGACAGGAACAAAGCCTCACCCATCAGCAGACAGGCTGCCTAAGTCATACTAAGCTCACAGACAGCACAAAAAACATCATCTGATGAGGCCCTGCCCATCCAAGGGAAAAGACTCAGCTCCACCCACCAGAGCACAGGCACCAATCCCTCTCACCAGCAGGCCTACACAAGTCCCTGGACCAATCTCACCCACCAGGGGTCAGAAAACAGAAGCAAGAGGAACTACAACCCTGCAGCATGTGGAAAGGAGACCATAAACACAGCAACACAAAGTGAGATGACAGAGAAATATGTTGCAAATGAAGGAGCAAGGCAAAAAGCCACAAGTCCAAATAAATGAAGGGGAAATAGGCAATCTACCTGAAAAAGTATTTAGAGTAATGATAGTAAAGATGATCAAATATCTTGGAAATAGAATGGTGGCATGAATAGAGAAGATACAAGAAATGTTTAAAAAGGACCTAGAAGAACTAGAGGACGAACAATCAGTGATTAACAACACAATAAGAGAAATGAAAAATACACTAGAAGGAATTAATAGCAGAATAACTGAGGCAGAAAAATGGATGGATACATGAGCTGGAAGATTTCTGGTGGAAATAACTGCCACAGAGCAGAAAAAAGGAAAGAGACTGAAAAGAAATGAAGACAGTCTCAGAGACCTCTGGGATAACATTAAACATGCCAAAATTCAAATTACAGGGGTCCCAGAAGAAGAGAAAGAGAAAGTTTTGAGAAAATATTAGAAGAGATTATAGTCAAAAACTACCCTAACATGAGAAAGGAAATATTCACCCAGGTCCAGGAAGAGCAGAGAATCCCATACAGGATAAACACAAGGAGAAACATGGCAAGACACACATTAATGAAACTAACAAAAATTAAATACAAAGAAAAAATATTAAAAGCAACAAGGGACAAACTACAAATAACATAAGGTTATTTGTAGAATACCCATAAGGTTATAAGCTGATTTTTCAGCAGAAAATTTGCAGGTCAGAAGGGAGGGGCAGGATATGTTTAAAGTAATGAAAGAGAAAAACCTACAACTGAGATTACTCTACCCAGCAAGGATATCTTTCAGATTTGATAGAGAAATAAAAAACTTTACAGACAAGCAAAAGCTAAGAGAATTCAACACCACCAAACCAGTTTTACAACAAATGCTAAAGGAAGTTCTCTAGGAGGGAAACACAAGAGAAGGAAAAGACCTAAAAACAAACAAAAACAATTAAGGAAAAGGTAAAAATAACACACATTTCAATAATTACCTTAAATGTAAATGGATTAAATGCCACAATCAAAAGACACAGACTGGGTGAATGGATACAAAAACAAGACACGTGTATATGCTGTCTACAAGAGACCCACTTCAGACCAAGGGACACATACAGACTGAAACTGAGGAGATGGAAAAAGATATTCTATGCAAATGGAAATTAAAAGAAAGCTACAGTAGCAGTACTCACATCAGAAACAATAGACTTTAAAATAAAGACTATTACAATAGACAAGGAAGGACACTACATGATGTTCAAGGGATCAATTAAAGAAGAAGATATAACAATTGTAAATAATTATGCACCCAACATAGGAGAACCTCAGTATATAAGGCAAATGGTAACAGCCATAAAGGGGAAATCGACAGTGACACAGTAATAGTGGGGGACTTTAACACCACATTTACATCAATGGACAGATCATGAAGACAGAAAATTAATAAGGAAACACAAGCATTAAATGACACATTAGACCAGAAATACTTAATTGATATTTATAGGATACTCAACCTGAAAGTAGAAGAATACATTTTCTTCTCAAGTGCACATGAAACATTTTCCAGGATAGATCACATTTTGGGTCACAAATCAAGGCTCACTAAATTTAAGAAAGTTGAAACAATATCAAGCATATTTTCCAACCACACTTCAATGAGACTAGAAATCAGTTACAGGAAAAAAAGAAAAACTGTAAAAAACACAAGCACATGGAAGCTAAACAATATGCTATTAACTAACAAAGAGATCATTGGAGAAATCAAAGAGGAAATAAAAAGAATCCTAGAAAGAAATGACAATGAAAACACTACGATCCAAAACCTATGGGATGCAGCAAAAAAAGTTCTGAGAGAGAAGGTCATAGCAATAAAATCCTACCTCAAGAAACAACAAAAATTCCAAATAAACAACCTAAACTTACACCTAAAGCAACTAGGGAAAAAGAAAAAAACAAAATAAAACAAAGCAAAACAAAAAAAAACAAACAAAGTTAGTAGAAGAAAAGAAATCATAAAGATCAGAGCAAAAATAAATGAAATAGAAACTAAGAAAACAATGGTGAATATCAAAGAAACTAATAGCTGCTTGTTTGAGATGATAAACAAAATTGTTAAACCTTTAGCCAACACATCAAGAAAAAGTAAAAAAGGGAGAGGACTCAAGTCAACAAAATAAGAAATGAAAAAGAAGTTACAATGGACACCGCAGAAATACAAAGGTTCATGAGAGACTACTACAAGCAAATATATGCCAAAAAAACGGACAACCTGGAAGAAATGGACCCATCCTTAGAAAAGTACAGCCTTCCAAGACAGAACCAGGAAGAAAGAAATAGAAAATATGAAGAGACAAATCACAAGTAATGAAATTGAAACTGTGATTAAAATCTTCCAACAAACAAAAGTCCAGGACCAGATGGCTTCACAGGTGAATTCTATCAAAGAGTTAGAGAAGAGCTAACACCTATCCTTCTCAAACTCTTCCAAAAACCTGAAGAGGGAGGAAAATACCCCAGCTCATTCTACAAGGCCACGATGACCCTGATACCAAAACCAGACAAAGATATCACAAAAAACAAAATTACATGTCAATAACTCTGATGAACACAGATGCAAAAATTGTCAACATAATACTAGCAAACTGAATCCAACAACACATTAAAAGGATCATACACTATGATCAAGTAGGATTTATCCCAGAGATGCAAGGATTCTACAATATATGCAAATCAATCAATGTGATACAACATATTAATAAATTGAAGAATAAAAAACAAATGATCATCTCAATAGATGCAGAAAAACCGTTTGACAAAATTCAACACCATTTATGGTAAAAACTGTCCAGGAAGTGAGCATAGAGGGAACTTACCTCAACATAATTAAGACCAGAATTGAGAAACCCACAGTAAACGTCATTCTCAATGCTGAAAAACTGAAACCATGTCCTCTAAGGTCAGGAACAAGACAAGGGTGTCCACTCTCAGCACTATTATTCAACATAGTCTTGGAAGTCCTAGCCACAGCACTCACTGAAGAAGAAGACATAAAAGAATCCAAACTGGAATAGAAGTAAAACTGTCACTCTTTGCAGATAACATGATACTATACATATAAAATCCTAAAGATGTCACCAGAAAACTACCAGAACTAATCAATGGATTTCGTAAAGTTGCAGGATACAAAATTAATACACAGAAATCTCTTGCATTCTTATACACTAACAACAGAAGATCAGAAGGAGAAATTAAGGAAACAATACCGTTTACCATTGCAATAAAAAGAATAAAATACTGAAAAATAAACCTACTTATGGAGGCAAAAATACTGTAGGTATATAACTATAAGATACTGATGAAAGACATCAAAGAAGACACAAACATAGAGAGATATACTATGTTCTTGGATTGGAAGAATCAATATTGTCAAAATGACTATATTACCCAAGGTGATCTACAGATTCAATGCAATCCCTATCAAATTACCAAGGGCATTTTTCACAGAATTACAACAAAATAATTTTACAATTTGTATGAAAATACAAAAGACCCCAAATAGCCAAAGCAAGATTGAGAAAAAATATGGAGTTAGAGGAATCAGGTCCCCTGACTTCAGGCTATACTACAAAGCTACAGTAATCAAGACAATAATGGCACAAAAACAGAAATATAGACCAATGGAAGAGGATAGAATGACCAGAGATAAACCCATGGACCTATGGTCACCTAATCTATGACAAAGGAGGCAAGAATGTACAATGGAGAAAAGACTGTCTCTTTAATAAGTGGTGCTGGGAAAACTGGACAGCTACATGTAAAAGAATGAAGGTAGAACACTCCATAACACTACACAGAGCACTAAACACAAATCTGTCAAAACGGATTAAAGACCCAATTGTAAGGCCTGATACTATAAAACTCTTCGAAGAAAACATAAGTAGAACACTCTTTGACATAAATCAGAGCAAGATCTTTTTTGACCCACCTCCTAGAGTAATGAAAATAAAAACAAAAATAAACAAAGTGGACCTAATTAAACTTAAAACCTTTTGCACAGCAAAGGAAACCATATGACGAAAATACAACCCCTCAGACTGGGAGAAATTATTTGGAAATGAAGGGACTGACAAGAAATTAATCTCCAAAATATACAAACAGCTCATGAAGCTCAATATCAAACAACCGAATCAAAAAATGGGCAAAGACATAAATAGGCATTTCTCCAAGGAAGACATACAGGTGGCCAACAAACACATGAAGTGATGCTCAACATCACTGATTATTAGAGAAATGCAAATCAAAATTAAAATGAGGTATCACCTCACACTAGTCAGAATGACCATCATCAAAATATCTACAAACAATAAATACTGGAGAGGGTGTGAAGAAAATGGAACCCTCTTATGCTGTTGTTGGGAATGTAAATTGATAGAGCCACTATGGAAAACAGTATGGAGTTTCCTTAGAAAACTAAAAATAGAACTACCATATGACAAAACAATACCACTCCTGGGCATATACCCAACAAAAACCATAATTCAAAAAGATACATGCACCCCAATGTTCATTGCAACACTATTTACTATAGACAGGACATGAAAGCAACCTAAATGTCCATTAACAGAGGAGTGGGCAAAGAAGATGTGGAACATATATACAGTGGAATAATACTCAGCCATAAAAAGGAATGAAATTTTGTCATTTGCAGAGACATGGATAGACCAAGAGACTGTCATACAGAGTGAAGTAAGTCAGGAAGAGAAAAGCACATATCATATATTAACAAATATATGTGGACTTTAGAAACATTTTATATATGATCTTATTTGCAAAGTAGAAATAGAGACACAGATGTAGAGATAACATATGGATAACAAGGGGGAAGGGGTGGGTGAGGTGAATTGGGAGATTGTAATTGACATATATACACTACTATGTACAAAATAGATAACTAAGGAGGACCTACCTTTATAGCACAAAGAACTCTATTCTGTGCTCTCTGGTGACTAAAATGTGGAGAAAATCCATAAAAGAGGAGATATATGTATATGTATGGCTGATTCACTTTGCTGTACAGCAAAAATTGACACAGCAGTGTAAATCAACTATACCCTAATAAAAAAGTTTGAAAAAAAATTCAGCTTCCATTTTTGATAAAAGATCTCCAGAAAGTGGGTTTAGAGGGAACATATCTCAACATAATAATGGCAACAATCCCACAGCTAACTTCATACTCAATGATGAAAAGCTAAAAGCTTTTCCTCTAAGGTCAGGAACAAGCAAAGTTCATCCACTCTTGCCACTTTTATTCAACACAGTACTGGAAGTCCTAGCCACAGCAATCAGAGAAGAAGAAGAAATAAAATGAATCCAATTTGGAAGGAAAGAAGTACAACTGTCACTGATTGCAGATAATATGACAGTATACATAGAAAATCCTCAAGATTCCATAAGAGCTCATCAGTGAATACAGCAAAGTTTCAGGATACAAAATTAATGTACAGAAATTTGTTGCATTTCTTTACACTAAAAACATACTATCAGAAATAAAATTAAGGAAACAATCCCATTTACATTTTCATCAAAAAGAATAAAATACCCAGGAATAAATCTAACTAAGGAGGTAAAAGAACTGTACTCAGAAAAATGTAAGACACTGAAGAAAGAAATTGAAGATGACACAAACAGATGGAAAGATACACCATGTAAATGTATTGGAAGAGTTAATATTATTAAAATGACGATACCATCCACACAATCCACAGATTCAATGCAATCTCTACCAAAATACCAAGGGTATTTTTCACAGAACTTAAACCAACAATTTTAACATATGTATGTAAACACAAAAGACCCCAAATAGCCAAAACAATCTTCAGAAAGAACAGAGTGGGAGGAATCACACTGCCTGACTTTGGACCATACAACAAAGTTACAGTATACAAAGGATTGTGGTACTGGCACAAAAACAGAAACATCAATAGATGGAACATAGGTATTTTTTTATTTCCTCTTTGATTTCTTCAGTGATCACTTCGTTATTAAGTAGTGTATTGTTTAGCCTCCATGTGTTTGTATTTTTTACGGATCTTTTCCTGTAATTGATATCTAGGCTAATAGCATTGTGGTCGGAAGTGATACTTGATGCAATTTCAATTTTCTGAAATTTACCAAGGATTGATTTTTGACCCAAGATACGATCTATCTTGGAGAATGTTCCATGAGCACTTGAGAAAAATGTGTATTCTGTTGGTTTGGATGCAATGTCCTATAAAAATCAATTAAATCCATCTTGTTTAATGTATCATTTAAAGCTTGTGTTTCCTTATTTATTTTAATTTTGGATGATCTGTCCATTGGTGAAAGTAGGGTGCTGAAGTCCACTACTATGAATGTGTTACTGTCAATTTTCCCGTTTATGGCTGTTAGTATTTGCCTTATGTATTGAGGTGCTCCTATAAAGGATGCATAAATATTTACAATTGTTATATCTTCTTCTTGGATCAATCCCTTGATCATTATGTAGTGTCCAATGAAAATGGAGACACAATGACCCAAAACCTATGGGATGCAACAAAAGCAGTTCTAAGAGGGAAGTTTATAGCAATAATATCCTACCTTAAGAAACAGGAAACATATCAAATAAAAACAAAAATAAACAAATGGGACCTAGTGAAACTTCAAAGCTTTTGCACAGCAAAGGAAACCATAAACAAGACCAAAAGACAACCCTCAGAATGGGAAAAAATATTATCAAATGAAGCAACTGACATAGGATTAATTTCCAAAATTTACAAGCAGCTCATGCAGCTCAATAACAAAAAAAACAAACAAACAATTCAAAAATGGGCAGAAGACCTAAATAGACATTTCTCCAAAGAAGATATACAGAGTGCCAACAAACACGTGAAAGAATGCTCAACCTCATTAATCATTAGAGAAATGCAAATCAAAACTACAATGAGATATCATGTCACACCAGTCAGAATGGCCATCATCAAAAAATCTAGAAACAATAAAAGCTGGAGAGGGTGTGGAGAAAAGGGAACACTCTTGCACTGCTGGTGGGAATGTGAATTGGTACAGCCACTATGGAGAACAGTATGGAGGTTCCTTAAAAAACTACAAATAGAACTACCATATGACCCAGCAATCCCACTACTGGGCATATACCCTGAGAAAACCATAATTCAAAAAGAGTCATGTACCTAAATGTTCATTGCAGCTCTATATACAATAGCCCGGAGATGGAAACAACCTAAGTGTCCATCATCGGATGAATGGATAAAGAAGATGTGGCACATACATACACTGGAATATTACTCAGCCATAAAAAGAAACGAAATTGAGCTTTTTGTAATGAGGTGGATAGACCTAGAATCCGTCATACAGAGTGAAGTAAGTCAGAAACAGAAAGACAATTACCGTATGCTAACCCATATATATGGAATTTAAGAAAAAAAATGTCATGAAGAACCTAGTGGTAAGAGAGGAATAAAGACACAGACCTACTGGAGAATGGACTTGAGGATATGGGGAGGGGGAAGGGTGAGCTTTGACAAAGCTAGAGAGAGGCATGGACATATATACACTACCAAACATAAGGTAGATATCTAGTGGGAAGCAGCCGCATAGCACAGGGATATCATCTCGGTGCTTTGTGACTGCCTGGAGGAGTGGGATAGGGAGGGTGAGAGTGAGGGAGATGCAAGAGGGAAGAGATATGGGAAGATATGTATATGTATAACTGATTCACTTTGTTATAAAGCAGAAACTAACACACCATTGTAAAGCAAGTACATCCCAATAAAGATGTTAAAGAAAAAAAAAAAACAACCTAAACTTGCACCTAAAACAATTAGAGAAAGAAGAACAAAAAAAGTTAGCAGAAGGAAAGAAATCATAAAGATCAGATCAGAAATAAATGAAAAAGAAATGAAGGAAATGATAGCAAAGATCAATAAAACTAAAAGCTGGTTCTTTGAGAAGATAAACAAAATTGATAAACCATAAGCCAGACCCATCAAGAAAAAAAGGGAGAAGACTCAAATCAATAGAATTAGAAATGAAAAAGGAGAAGTAACAACTGACACTGCAGAAATACAAAAGATCATGGGAGATTACTACAAGCAACTCTATGCCAATAAAATGGACAACCTGGAAGAAATGGACAAATTCTTAGAAATGTACAACCTGCCAAGACTGAACCAGGAAGAAATAGAAAATATGAACAGACAAATCAGAAGCACTGAAATTGAGACTGGGATTAAAAATCTTCCAACAAACAAAACCCCAGGACCAGATGGCTTCACAGGTGAATTGTGTCAAACATTTAGAGAGGAGCTAACACCGATCCTTTTCAAACTCTTCCAAACTATAGCAGAGGGAGGAGCATTCCCAAACTAATTCTACAAGGCCCCCATGACCTTAATAACAAAACCAGACAATGATGTCACAAAGAAAGAAAACTACAGGCCAATATCACTGATGAACATAGATGCAAAAATCCTCAACAAAATACTAGCAAACAGAATCCAACAGCACATTAAAAGGATCATACACCATGATCAAGTGGGGTTTATTCCAGGAATGCAAGGATTCTTCAATATATACAAATGAATCAACGTGATACACCATATTAACAAATTGAAGGAGAAAAACCATATGATCATCTCAATAGGAGGAGAGAAAACTTTGAACAAAATTCACCACCCATTTATGATAAAAACAATGCAGAAAGTAGGCAGAGAGGGAACTTTCCTCAACAAAATAAAGGCCATATATGACAAGCCCACAGCCAACATCGCCCTAAATGGTGTAAAACTGAAACCATTTCCACTAAGATCAGGAATGATACAAGGTTGCCCACTCTCACCACTCTTATTCAACATAGTTTTGGAAGTTTTAGCCACAGCAATCAGAGAAGAAAAAGAAATAAAAGGAATCCAAATCAGAAAAGAAGAAGTAAAGCTGTCACTGTTTGCAGATGACATGTTACTATACATAGAGAATCCCAAAGATGCTACCAGAAAACTACAGGAGGTAATCAATGAATTTGGTTAAGTAGCAGGATAAAAAATTAATGCACAGAAATCTCTGGCATTCCTATACACTAATGATGAAAAATATGAAAGTGATATCAAGAAAACACTCCCATTTACCATTGCAACAAAAAGAATACAATATCTAGGAATAAACCTACCTAAGGAGAAAAAAGGCCTGTATGCAGAAACCTATAAGAAACTGATGAAAGAAACGAAAGATGATACAAAGAGATGGAGATATTTACCATATTCTCTGATGGGAAGAATCAATATTGTGGAAATGACTCTACTACCCAAAGCAATATACAGATTCAATGAAATCCCTATCAAACTGCCACTGGCATTTTTCACAGAGCTAGAACAAAAACTTTCACAATTTGTATGGAAACACAAAAGACCCTGAATAGCGAAAGCAATCTTGAGAACGAAAAATGGAGCTGGAAGAATCAGGCTCTCTGACTTCAAACTATACTACAAAGCTACAGTAATCACGACAGTATGGTACTGGCACAAAAACAGAAATATAGATCAATGGAACAGGATCGAAAGCCAGGAGACAAACCCATGCACATATAGTCACCTTATGTTTGATAAAGGAGGCAAGAATATACAGTGGAGAAAAGATAGCCTCTTCAATAAATGGTGATAGGAAAACTGGATAAGTACATGTAGAAGTATGAGATTACAACACTCCCTAACAACATACATTAAAATAAGCTCAAACTGTATTAAAGATCTAAATGTAAGGCCAGAAACTATCAAACTCTTAGAGGAAAACATAGGCAGAACACTCTATGACATAAATCACAGCAAGATCCTTTTTGACCCACCTCCTAGAGAAATGGAAATAAAAACAAAAATAAACAATGTGACCTAATGAAATTTAAACGCTTTTGCACAGCAAAGGAGACCATAAACCAGACCAAAATACAACCCTCAGAATGGGAGAAAATATTTGCAAATGAAGCAACTGACAAACAATTAATCTCCAAATTTTAGAAGCATCTCATGCAGCTCAATAACAAAAAAGCAAACAACCCAATCAATAAATGGGTAGAAGACCTAAATAGACATTTCTCCAAAGAAGTTATACAGATTGCCAACAAACACATGAAAGAATGCTCAACATCACTAATCATTAGAGAAATGCAAATCAAAACTACAATGAGATATTATCTCATACCACTCAGAATGGCCATCATCAAAAAATCTAGAAACAATAAATGCTGGAAAGGGTGTGGAGAAAAGGGAACTCTTTTGCACCGCTGATGGGAATGTAAATTGATACAGCCAGTATGGAGAATAGTATGGAGCTTCCTTAGAAAACTACAAATCGAACTACCATATGACCCAGTAATCCCACTACTGGGCATATACCCTGAGAAAAACATAATTGAAAAAGAGTCATGTACCAAAATGTTCATTTCAGCTCCATTTACAATAGCCAAGTGATGGAAGCAACCTAAGTGTCCATCATTGGATGAACATATAAAGAAGATGTGGCACATATATACAATGGAATATTACTCAGTCAGAGGGAGAAACGAAATTGAGTTATTTGTAGTGAGTTGGATGGACCTAGAGTCTGTCATACAGAGTGAAGTAAGTCAGAAAGAGAAAAACAAATACCGTATGCTAACACATACATATGAAATGTAAGGAAAAAAAAATGTCATGAAGAACCTAGGGGTAAGACGGGAATAACGTCACACACCTACTAGAGAATGTACTTAAGGATATGGGGAGGGGGAAGCGTAAGCTCTGACAAAGTGAGAGAGTGGCATGGACATATATACACTACCGAACGTAAGATAGATAGCTAGTGGGAAGCAGCCACATAGCACAGGGAGATCAGCTCCGTGCTTCGTGATCACCTAGAGGGCTGGGATAAGGAGGGTGTGAGGGAGGGAGACACAAGAGGGAAGAGATATGGGAACGTATATATATGTATAACTGATTCACTTTGTTATAAAGCAGAAACTAACACACCATTGTAAAGCAATTTTACTCCAATAAAGATGTTAAAATATATATGTATATATAATAAAAGACTAAATAAATAAATAAATAAAATGGAATATAATAGAAAGCCCAGGTATAAACCTATCCACTTAAAATTAATTCATCTATGACAAAGGATTGAAGAATATAAAATGGAGAAAAGACCGTCTCTTCAGTATGTGGTGCTTGGTAAATTGAACAGCCACATGTAAAAGAATGAAATTAGGACATTCCCTACCACCATATACAAAAGTTAACTCAAAATGGATTAAAGATCGAAATGTAATACTGGGAACTGTAGATCTCCTAGAAGAAATTATAGGCAGAACACCCTTTTACCTAAATTGTACCAATATATTTTCCAATTGTTTTCCTAAAGCAAAGGAAATAACTGCAAAAATAAACAAATGGGACATAATTAAAAGCTTTTGAAAAGCAAAGGAAACCATAGACTAAATGAAAAGACAACCTACTGAATGGGAGAAGATATTTCTATATGTGACCAAGAAGGAATTAATATCCGGATATATATACAGCTAATCAACTCAACATAAAAAAGATAAAAGAATTAAAAAATTGACAGAAGTCCTGAATAGACATTTTTCCAAAGAAGACATACAGATGGCCAACAGGCACATGGAAAGATGCTATACTTTGTTAATCAGTGGAGAAGTGTAAGTTAAAATCCCAATGAGATATTACCTTACACCTGTCGGAATGGCTATCATCAAAAAGAACACAAATAACAAATGTTGGTGAGAATGTGGAGAAAAGGGAATCTTCATACACTGTTGGTAAGAATGTAAATTAGTGCAACCACTGTGGAAAACATTATGGAGGTTTCTCAAGAAACTAAAAATAGAACTACCATATGACCCAGCAATTCATTCCAGTCCTGGGTATCCATGAGAAAGACCAGAAACACTGATTGGAAAAGATACATGCACCTCACTGTTCATAGCAGCATTATTTTCAATCGCAGAGATATGTAAGTAACCTAACTGTTACTTATGCAACAATATGACTGGACTTGGAGCATGTTATGCTTAGTGAAATAAATCAGAGGAAGATGATTACTATATGACATCACTTATATGTAGAATCTAATAAACAAAACAAACTAGTGGATCTATAAAAACGGAACAGACACAGATATAGAGAACAAACTAGTGATTACTAGTGGGGAGAGGGAAGGGCAAGGGGCAAGATAAGGATAGGGGATTAATAGTTACAAACTACTATGTATAACATAAGCTACAAGGATGTGTTGTATAACACAGGGAATAAAGCCAACATTTCATAATAATTATAAAGGGAATGTAACTGTTGGAAGCTGTGAATCACTATGTTGTATATCTGAAATTTAAATAATATTTTACTTCTACTATACCTCAATAAGACAAACAGAAAACAACACACACACACACACAGAAAGAAACTGTTTCCTAATACAAAGTGAAAAAGATTTACTTCTGGGCTTCCCTGGTGGTGCAGTGGTTGAGAATCCGCCTGCCGATGCAGGGGACACGGGTTCGTGCCCCAATGCGGGAGGATCCCACATGCTGCGGAGCGGCTAGGCCCGTGAGCCATGGCCGCTGAGCCTGCACGTCTGGAACCTGTGCTCTGCAACGGGGGAGGCCACAACAGTGAGAGGCCCGCGTACCGCAAAAAGAAAGAAAAAAAAATTACTTCTATCTTTTGTTATAAGAGTTTTATAATTTTAGCTCTTACATGTAAGTATTTAATCCATTTTAAAATAATTTTTGTATTTGTTATAAGGAATAGGTTCAACTGTGTTCTTTTGAATGTGGATATTCAATTGTCCTAGCATCATTATTTTGAAAATACTGTTTTTCCTCTATTGAATTGTCTTGTCACGCTTTTTGAAAATAAATTTACCACAAAGTTGTAGGATTATTTCTATTCTCAATACTAATCTGTCGATCTATATATGTATCTTCATGCCTGCATCACAGATTCTTTATTACTATAGGCATGTATTAAGTTTTGAAATCGTAAAGTATGAGACTTTCACCTTGTTATTCTTTCTCAAGATTGTTTTAGATTCATTTTAGGATAAGCTTAACATTTTATTAAAAAAATGGAATTTTGATAAGCATTGTGTTGAATTTGTAGATAAATTTTGGGAGTATTGCCATCCTGATAGTATTACATTTTGCAATTTAAGATCATGGAATATTTTTCCACTTATGTAGGTATTAATTTCTTTCAATGACTTTTTTTAGTTTTGGGGGTACAAATCTCACAATTCTTTTGCTAAATATATATCTAAATATTTCTTCTTGATGATCTATGAATTGTTTTCTAATTGTTTTCAGGTTTTTCATTGCTAGTGTATAGAAAGAAAATTAAAATTTACACATATGTATTGTATTCCACAACTGGGCCGAATATCTTATTTACTCTAATAAATTCTTTTTTATTCTTTGGGATTTTCTACATACAAGATAATGTTATCCACAAGGAGAGAGATTTTTACTTATTCTTGTCCTATATGGATGACTTTCTTTTCTTTTCTTTTCTTTTTTTTGCTTGCTTAATTACCCTGCTTAGAACCTCTAGTACAATGTTTTGTTGTTGATGGGTTTTTCAGTTTTACTGAGGTATAATTGATAAATGAAATTGTAAGATATTTAAATGTACAATGTGACGATTCAATATATGTATACATTGTGAAAGGATTACCCACACTGAGATCAAGATATTCACCTCACATATTATTTTAGTGACAACATTTAAGTTCTACATTTTTATCAAATTTAAACTTAGACAATTTTATCAAGTATAACTGTCATGTTATATATTAGCTCCTCAGATTTCATTAATCTTATAACTGAAAGTTTGGAAATTTTTACTAAACTCTTCTAATTTCCCCCACTCCCCAGCCCCAGCATCTACCTTTCTACTGCCTTTTTCTATGAGTTTGACTTTTTTATAGATTTCATATAAAATAATACCATGCATTATTTGACTCAGTGTAATGCCTCCCATTTTCATCCATGTTGTCTCAAATGGCAAAATTTCCCTCTTTTTTATATTTTATTGAAGAATAGTTGATTTACAATGTTGTGTTAATAAGACGTCCCTCTTTTTTAAAGAATGAGTAATATTCTACTCTGTATATATACCACATTTTCTTTATCTATTCATTCATTGACAGACGGGTTGCTTCCCTACTTTGGATAGGGTGAATAATGCTGCAATGAACATGAGAGTACACTTCAAAATAATGATTTTGATTCCTTTGTATATACCCAGAAGTGTGACTGCTAGATCACATGCTTCTATTTTTAAGTTTCTGAGGAACCTCCATACTGTTTTCCATAATGGCAACACCAATATACATTCCTTTTGTGGGTCTTTTTTGATAGTAACCATTTTAAGAGGTGTAAAGTAATATTTCATTGTGGTTTTGATTTGCATGTTCCTGATCACTAGTGAAGCTGAGCACCTTTTCATATATCTGCTGACCATCTGTATACCTTCTTTGGAGAAATGACAATTCAGGTATTATGCCCATTTTTAAATTGGGTTATTTTCTTTCCCACTGCTGTGTATAGGAGTTGCTATATATTTTGGATATTAACCTTTTACCAGATATATGATTTCTCAATATTTTCTCCCATTCCACAGATTGCCATTATATTTTTAATTGTTTCCTTTCACATGTAGAAGCCCTTTGTTTTATACAGTCCCACTTGTTAATTTTTGCTTTCATTGCCTGTGCTTTTGGTGTCATATCTAAAAAATCTTTGCCAAGTTCAGTGTCTAAAATCTTCTCTATGTTTTCTCCTAAGAGTTTTAGTGTCTCAGTCCTTACAATCAAGTCTTTTTGCCATTTTGAGTTGATTTTTTTCTGTATGGTATAAGGGTCCAATTTCATTAGTTTGCATGTGGATACCCAGTTTTCCCCAACACTGGTTAAAGAAGAAACTATTTTTCCCCATTGTTATTCTGGCACCCATGCCAAAAATCAGTTAACTATATATGCATGGCTTTATTTCTGGTCTGTCTATGCTGTTCCTTTTGCATATATGTCTGTTTTTAGGCCAACATCATACTCTTTTGATTATTGTGTCTTTTTATTATATTTTGATATCAGCAGACTGATACCTTTAGCTTTGCTTTTCTTGCACAAGATTGTGTTGGATATCCGTGGTCTTTTGTGGCTCCAAATGAATTTTAGAATTATTTTTCTTAAATGTAATTGAAATTTTAAAAGGGATTGGATTAAATCTGGAGATTTGTTTTGAGTATTACAGGCAATTTAACAATATTATTTTTTTCAGACCACAAATAAAGGATGCACTTCAATTTATTTGTGTCTTCTTTTTTTTTTTTTTTTGTTTGCAGTACGCGGGCCTCTCACTGCTGTGGCCTCTCCTGTTGTGGAGCACAGGCTCTGGACATGCAGGCTCAGCAGCCATGGCTCATGGGCCCAGCCACTCCACGGCATGTGGGATCCTCCCAGACCAGGGCACGAACCCGTGTCCCCTGCATTGGCAGGAGGACTCTCAACCACTGTGTCACCAGGGAAGCCCTATTTGTGTCTTCTTTAATTTATTTTATCACCATTTTACAGTTTTCAGTGTATAAGAAGTTCACCTCCTGGGTTAAATTTATCCCTTATACTTTATTCTTTTTGATGCTATTGTTAGTGGAATTGTTTTCTTAATTTTTTTCCAGATAGATCATTGTTATTATATTGAAATGCAACTGAGTGTTTTATATTGGTTTGGTATCCTGCAACATTACTGAATTTGTGGCTTAGTACATAAAGGTTTTTTGGGTTTTTTTTAATTTTGTTTTTGTTTTTTTGTGGTATGCAGGCCTCTCACTGTTGTGGCCTCTCCCATTGCAGAGCACAGGATCCAGACGCACAGGCTCAGTGGCCATGGCACATGGGCCCAGCTGCTCCGCGGCATGTAGGATCTTACTGGACCTGGGCATGAACCCGTGTCCCCGGCATCAGCAGGCGGACTCTCAACCACTGCCCCACCAGGGAAGCCCCATAAAGGTTTTTTTTTGGTGGAGGTTTTAGGATTTTCCACTACATGATCATGTAGTGGGTAAGCAGAGATAACTTTGTGTCTTCCTTTTCAATTTGGACGTCTTTATTTTTCTTACTTAATTTCCCTAATAGAACTTCCAGAACTATGTTGACTAAAAGTGACAAGAGTGGGCATCCTTGACTTTTAATGGATCTTAGAGGAAAAGCTTCCAGCTTTTCATCATTGAGTATGATGTTAGATGTGGGCTTTGAGAAATAGTCTTTATTGTACTGAAGTAGGTTACTTCTATATCTAATTTGTTGAGCCCTTTTTTTTATTAAATTTTGTTGGATTTGGTCAAATGCTCTTTATACATCTATTGAGATGATTATGTAATTTTTATATTTCATTATGTTAATGTGGTGTATACCACTGATTGATTCCTTTATATTGAAAATACCTTGCATCCCAGGGATAATCCTACTTGATTATGGTGTATGAACTTTTAAATGTGCTGTTGAATGTGGTTTGCTAGTGTTTCATTAGTGATTGCATCTATTTTCATCAGGAATATTGGCCTGTAGGTTATTTGTCCTTTGTTGCTTTTGTCTGGCTTTGGTATCAAGGTGATACTGGCCTCTTAGAATGTTTGCAAAGCTTCTCTCTTCTTCAGTTTTTCAAAGAGTTTGAGAAAGCTTGGAATTGATGCTTCTTTAAATGTTTGGTAAAATTCACCAACAAAGCCATCTGACCCTGTGCTTTTTTTGTTGGGAGGTTTTTTATTAATGCTTCAATATCCTTATTCATTATTTGTCTGTTCAGGTTTTCTATTTCTTATTGATTCAGTCTTGATAGGTTGTATGTTTCTAGGAATTTATCAATTTCTTATAAATTGTTTGATTTCTTGGTGTATAATTATTTACAATAGTCCCTAATGTTCCTTTTTATTTTTGTGATATCAGTTATGTCTCTTATTTCATTTCTGAATTCATTTATTTGAGTCCTTTTTTCTTATTCTAGCTGTGGAATTTTGAAGTTGTGTTTGTTTTTTCAAAAAACTCTTAGTTTTGTCAATTTATCTATTTTTCTATAATATTTTCTATTTCATTTATTTCTACTTTCATCCTTATCATTCCCTTCCTTCTTTTGATTTAGGTCATAGTTTGTTCCTTTTCTTAGTTTCTTGGGGTATAAATTTAGGTTGTTTATTTGAAACCTCTATTCTTTTTTAACATAGGCATTCAACATTATAAACTTTCATTTTAGCACTGCTTTTGCTGAATCTCATAAGTTTTACCATGTTGTGTTACCATTTTCATTTCTCTTGATATATTACCTAACTTCCCTTTTGATTTCTTTGATCAAATGGTTTTATGAGTGTGTTGTTTAATTTCCAATTCTTTGGGAATTTCCCCATTTCTATTATTGATTTCTAGTTTCATTGCACTATGATTGGAAAACATATTTGAAATGATTTCAAACTTTTAAGATTTGTTAAGACTTGTTTTGTGTCCTAGCATGTGATCTATACTGGAGAATGTTCCATAGAAGAGTGAATATTCTGCTGCTGTTGGTTGGAATGTTCTGTATATTTCTTTAGGTTCATTTGGTTTATAGTGTTGTTGAGTTCTGCTGTTTTCTTTCTGTCTGGATGATGTATTCATTACTGATAATGGGGTATAGAAGTCTCCAAATTTTATTGTATTGATGTCTATTTCTCCCTTCAGATATGTCAGTGTTTGCTTTATATAAATTAGGTGCTTTGATGTTGAAAGCATATCTGTTAAATTCTTCCTATTTAAATGACCCTTTTATGATTAAATAGTGACCTTTGTCTCTAGAGACATTTTTACTTGAAGTCTACTTTATTTGATATGAGTATAGCAACTACTGCTCTCATTTGGTTATCATTTTCATGAAATTCCTTTTTCTATCCCTCAACTTTCAGTCTATGTGTATTCCTAATCCTGAAGTGAGTCTCTTATAGATAGTATATAGTTGTTTCTTGTTTTTTTCTCTATTCAGCCACTCTTTTTTCAATCGACATATAATTGACATGTGACATTATATTAGTTTCATGTGTACAATATAAAGATTCAATATTTGTAGATATTGAAAAATGATACCAAAATATGTCTAGTTAACATACATCACCATACACTGTTAAAACACTTTTTCTTGTGATGAGAACTTTTAAGATCTATTCTCTCAGCAACTTTGAAGTGTGCAAGAGTATTATTAACTATAGTCACCATG
Organism: Monodon monoceros; assembly: GCF_005190385.1. Lineage (NCBI taxonomy): Eukaryota > Metazoa > Chordata > Mammalia > Artiodactyla > Monodontidae > Monodon > Monodon monoceros. Next base: position 65,677,814 of record NW_021703779.1, on the reverse strand, counting down.
GTGTACATTAGATCTCCAGAGCTTTTATTTTATAATTGGAAGTTTATAATTTTTGACCCCGTTTACCCATTTTCCCCATTGTCTACCCCTGCCTCTGGCAACCACCAATCTTTTCTTTGTATCTATAAGCTTATTTTTTGTTTGGTTTTGTTTTAAATTCCACTTATGTGTGTGAGCATATGGTATTTGTTTTTCTCTGTCTGATGTATTTCACTTAGCATAATGCCCTCAAGGCCCATCTATGTTGTCCCAAACTCTATGTCTTTTGATTGGATAATTTTATCCAATTATATTTAATGTAATTACTGATTGATAAGAACTTACTATTGCCATTTTGTTAATTGTTTTCTGACTGATGTTTAGTTCCTTTGTTCCTCTCTTGGTGTCTTCCTTTGTGATTTGATGATTTTCTGTAGTGGTACATTTTGTGTATCTACTATAGGCTTCTGCTTTATCTTTATATTTTTATCTTTTCTCTTTATCTTTTGTGTATCTGCTATAGGCTTTTGCTTTGCATTTACCATGAGGCTTACATAAAACATATTATAGTTATAACAGTCTTTTTAAGCTGATAACAACTAAACGTTGATCACATACAAAAACTGTACATGTTTATTCCTCTCCCCACATTTTATGTTCTGATGTCACAATTTATTTATTTTTATGCCAATGTATACATTCACAAATTATTGTAGCAATATTTCCTTTTAATACTTTTGTCCTTTAACCTTTATACTAGAGGTGAAACTACCTACAAATCATCACTACACTATGGATATTATGAATTTGACAATATACTTTCCTTTACCAATGAGTTTTTTTTTTTTTTTGCAGTACGCAGGCCTCTCACTGCTGTGGCCTCTCCCGTTGCCAAGCACAGGCTCTGGACGTGCAGGCTCTGCCACTCCGCAGCATGTGGGATCCTCCTGGACCGGGGCATGAACCCGCGTCCCCTGCATCGGCAGGCAGACTCTCAACCACAGCACCACCAGGGAAGCCCTACCAATGAGTTTTATACTTACATATGTTTTCTTGTTACTATTTAGCACCCTTTTATATCAGCTTGAAGAACTCTCTCTTCTCTCTCCTGGCTGTGAGGTTTCTGCTGGGAAGCCCATTGATAATCTTCTTTTTCGTCTTCTAGTCTTATCGAGATATAATTGACATACAGCCCTGTATAAGTTTAAGGTGTATAGCATAATGATTTTACTTACATATATCATGAAATGATTACCACAATAAATTTAGTGAACATCCATCATCTCATATAGATGCAAAATGAAAGAAAAAAGTTCTTTATGATGAGAACTCAGGACTTACTCTCTTAACTATCATATATAACATAGAACAGTGTTAATTATATTAATCATGCTGTACACTATAATTATATCTTATTTATCTTATAAGTGGAAGTTTGTACCTTTTGACCACCTTCATCCAATTCCCCCTTCCCCCAACCCCTGCCTCTGGTAACCAGAAATATGATCTCTTTTTCTATGAGTTTGCTTGTTTTTTGAAGTATAATTGACCTACAACACTATGCTAGTTCCAGGTACACAACAAAGTGATTTTACATTTCTATACATTACAAATAATCCCTACTGATAATTTTACGGGGCATTCCCTTGTATTTGGCAATTTTATTTTTTCCACTGCTTTCAAAATTCTCTCATTGTCTTTGATTTTCGTCAGTTTAATTATAATGTGCCTCAATGAAGTCTTTCTTGGGTTCAATATTTTTGGATATTTTGAGCTTTGTGTTCCTGGATGTCCATATCTCTCCACAGATTTGGGAATTTTTCAGCCATTATTTCTTCTTTTTATTTAACTGCAGTATAGTTGACTTACAATATTATATTAGTTTCCTGTGTATAACATAGTAATTTGATATTTTTATAGATTATACTCCATATAAAATTATTACAAAATATTGGCTATATTCCCTGTGCTGTACATTACATTCTTATTTCATTTTGCCCCTTTCTCTTTCTCTTTTCCTTCTGGGACACCCATAATGCTTATATTATTTGCTTTGATAGTCTCCCATAAGTCTTATATGTTTTCTTAATTCCTTTTCATTCTTTTTCTCCTCTGATTAGATAATTTCAAATGACCTTCTTGGAGTTTTCAGATTCTTTCTTCTGCTTGATCAAATCTGTGCTGATGCCCTCTATTGCATTTTTTAAAAATTTTCATTGATTGTATTTTTCAGCTCCAGAATTGATGTTTGATTTTTTAAAATAATTTCTATCACTTTATTGAACTTCTTGTTTTGTTCATGTGTTGTTTTTCTAATTTCGTTGAGTTGTCCATCTGTGTTCTCCTATAGCTTGTTGAGCTTCCTTAAGATAAATATTTTTTTTTTTTGGTCAGGCAACTTGTAGATTTTAATTTCTTTTGAATTTGTTACTGCAGCTTTGTTAGTTTCCTTTGGGTATGTCATGTTTGCCTAATTCTTCATCATTTGTGTAGCCTTGTATTGATTTTTGTGCATTTGAAGAGATAAACACCTCTTCCTGTCCTTACAGACTCAATTATGCAGGTAAAGGCCTTCTCCTGCTGAGTTCTGGACTTCCTCTGTTATCACAATCAAGTGGGGTGGGAGCCAAGCCACATGGCTTTTACTAGCTTTATAATTGAGTCCACTGTTGGTAGGCCTGTTACCAGGGTCAAAAGTGGATGTGGTTCCTGCCAGATCCCCAGATCATGGGTTCCTGCCTCCATGGTTGAATAGAGCTGTGGCCAGGACGTGGGGTCTTTTCAGGCATCACAGTTGAGTCTGCACACTGTGGGCCTGTTATTGTTGTAGATGGATATGGCTTACACCAGGTCCCTGTGCAGGGTCCCTGGTGGACAAGACTGTCTCCAGTATCACAGCAGAATGGAGGTGGAGCTGAATCATAGGGCTGCTTCATGGTATGCAACCAGAACCAAGGTCAGTGGGCCTGCCACTGAGTGCTTGGTCAGTGGTGCTGCCCACCAGTTCCGTGGGTAGGCAGGACTTCCCTTGGACTGCAGCAAAGCAGGGCTCTAACCAAGTCTTAGGGTCACTTCAGCATTCATTGCCAGGACTAACTTCAGGGTCCACAGCTTAGACTGGGTTTGGCAGGCCTCCTACCAGGTGCATGGGCATCAATGAGTCCCTGGGAAGGGAGACTGACAGCAGGACTGCAGCCGGGTCATAGGACTACTTTAGGATTCACAGTCAGAAACAAGTTTGGTGGGCTTGACACTGAGGGCATGTATGAGCATTTATCTTACCAGGTCCCTATGCAGGCACACTGACTCTGTACTGGTAATAGATTTGCCTGGAGCTAAGTCACAGGTTGCTTCCTGATCTATAATTGAGTATGTGTCTGATGGGCCTATTACCAAGGATATAGATGTGTGTGGCTCCTCATGATTCCCTTGGCAAGTAGGGCTGCTTGTAGGATGATGGCCAAGTGCTACTAGAGTCAAGTCCATAGGGGAACGAGACTGCTTTCTGTCTGCATGTGGGACTATGCTTGGCAAGACTGCCACCAGTGCGTGGGCTTGCCTTAGCAGCTATCCTTGGTCTTGGGCTTTACTGTGGTTTTAAAATCTTCTATCTGGATCTCAAAGCTCCCACAAAGACACTTTTGTCTATGGATGGCTACCAGATTGTTGTTTGTGTGGGGGTAGTAAGCTGGGAGCCTTCTATTCCACCATCTTGCTGATGTCACATCTGCATCATCTCATTTAATCTCATGACAGCCATTTTAGACTTTCTTGTAAGGAAAGTTCACTAGCAACACACTCGTATAGCTTTTCTTTATTGGAGAATGTTATGAATTCTTTTTCTGAAGGATAGTTTTGCTTTTTTAGTTATAGAATTCTTGCTTAACAGGCTTTTTTTCCTCTTTCAGCACTTTGAATATGTAATCTGAGTGCCTTTTGGCTTTCTTGGTTTCTGGTGAGAAACCAGCTAGTAATTTTATTCAAGAGATTTGTATATGATGACTTACTTCTCTCTTGCTGCTTTCAAGTTTCTGTCCTTGACTTTGTCTTTTGTAGGTTTGATTATGATATGTCCCAGTGTGAATCTCTTTGATTTTCATCCTACTTGGAGTTCATTGAATTTCTTGGTTAGGTTGGGTCATGCCTTCAACACTCAAACAGGCAGTTTATACCTCTGCCTTAGCCTTTACTTTCTGCTTCTGAATAGCCCGAAAATGTGTCAAAGATGAGAGTTTAGGGCCTTCTCCAGTCTTTCTTGGGTATACACACATGTGTACACTCCTACACATGCACATGGACTTTGTTTGAGCTTGTTAGAAACATCTTTATTACTAGGCTTGTTAAATGCTCCACCACATGCATTACAGAATGCGGGTCACTTACACTCACTGAAAGACACTGTACTGAAAGTAGCTTGAAATTAGCTTGTTAGAAATGTATCATCGCTAGTGCTCTTAAACATTTTATTGTGTATATTACAGAATGGGTATCACTTCCATTTACTGAAATAACACTAGTACATGGAATTTTAGATTCCCAAGAATATGTCCAAGTGTTGAAAAGGCTCTTTTGGTCATCTTATTTCCCAGATTTTTCTTTTACACTTTTGATAAGCTTGCTGTTTCACTCAACTGTTATCTCTGCCCCAGGTAGCTGCATTGTTACACAGTTGCCAGTGATTACTTTCAACAGATGCCACTGGAAATAAGTTTGTATGCACCCAGAGAGCTCTGAGCCAGGTCAAAAAAGACAAGCCTTGCAAGTGGGCTTTCCAGGGAACTGCAAGACAGGTCAAATAATGACAATTTTCTGAAAATAGGGCTTTGAGAGAGCTCCAACTCCTTTCTGACCCCTCTTGTGGCAGCCAGGTTACTGGTTTTCACCATAATTTCAGGCAGTTGGTTTTCATGGCTACCATGAACTTGAGTAGATGGGGATAGACATAGGGCCACAAAGCTCACTGTTCTGATTCAGCTATTTTTCATAAATAAATGTAACTGAAATTATTGCAAGTCTTTTGTTAACTTTCAGAGTTCTGGAAAATTAATTGTGACAATATTTGCCAGTGTTACCATTGTTTTTATGGAGAGGATTTTCAGAGGTACTTACTCTGCTTTTCGCTCTGACATTACACCTATTATGATACATTTGATAAGATAAAGAGGATGAAGATACTAATCCATGATAGTGGAGATGATGGGAGCAGAGGTAGAAAAAGTCAGAGATATTTTAGTGATAATGAAGGGTGAGTAGACTAGTTTAGCAAAATTACACTAAAAGATTGGAAATAAACTTAAAGGGGGGGGTTAAGAAGTTAGAACTATATTCTATCAGATGTAGGAAGTTGTGGCAAAATTTTGAGGAGGAGATAATAAGAACACTGCAGATTTTACTTCATAAACAGGCTCTACAAAGCCCTGAATGAGTTGATTTGGCTTTAAGTCACATTTTGAAGATCTGCAGGGGGAGAGTAGGTTATATTTAAATTAACTATTTCAGAATTATTTGCTAAGATCAATAAAATGACAGAGTCACAATTTTGATTTGGTGAACCTACATAAGACCAGCAACCGTCAGAATTGTAGGGTCCCCAAGCTTATTTAGTCCTTACCCCTTATCTTATGAATGGTAACACTGAGGTCCAGAGAGGGGAAAGAGCTTTCATAAGACCACTTAGTGAGAAAATGACAAAAAAATACAAAAAAACCCAAAACAACAACAACAACAAAACAAACCTTGATGACTTTGAAGTCTCTAAGGCAGAAAAATATCGCTGTTCCCATTATTTAATTTTCAGACTCAAAATCCACTTTGGCTTATGTTCTGCTGCATTGAAAACTGGGCATCACAGGTATGGTATGTGAGTGGTATTTAAAATGAAACTTGTAACTACCCACGTTTTCTGAGACTCCACCATAATTCCAGCCCTAGTACTTTTTTGCTTCCATTTCAGGATGGCAGCATAACACAGCTCTCGAAACATCTCTGTGCTCTGGCATGTGACCTCAAGCCCCAGGTGGACATGCACAGGGTTTGCATGTTTCTCTGGTTCAAGTGCTTGTGAAGGAATTGATTATGAAAGCATGGAAAACAGAGCTGAATATCCATATTTGGGATTATATAGTTTACCAAGAATATGGATGACTATAGATACTGCTGGGTGAGAGAGGCAAATGGACGCTGGATGGGGGGGGATGACTGTATAGCCCTGGCACTCTCAGCGTTCCCCAACTCATGAAAAAATTCTAAAAGAATTCAGGCTTGAGGTCAGGGCTTACCTCCAATATTCCCTTTATACCCCTCTCATGATAAGAAAGAGTGGTCTGATAAACTCAGTTACTCTGATGCATTTTTCCTCCAGGTGACTAAACTTGCAAAGAGGCATCTGGGTAAAGGCAAGAGGTAACTCAATGAAATGGCTCTCTAAAGTGCATTTTAGGTACTATGGAGTGAGGTGTTTGGAGGCAGGGAGATCTTTTCTTTGAATCTTAAATTGATTTTGACAAGATGCAAAACCAGTTATGTTTGGTATAACCTTCAGAGTCAGTATGTTCCAGGGAGGGGAGATAGTGTCATGTTCCCAACCTTATGCCATTTTTTTCTATTACCATTGCACTTCCTACTTTGTCTCCTGACACCTCTGCCCCAAATGCTGAGGGAATATAAGAGGAAGAAGTCCTCTTGCCTGGTGGTTATAGGAATGCAATCACAGTGTAGGCTGATGAAAATGTTTGCTGTAAATGCTAGGACACCGTAATAGGATTGCCAAGTACTTTGTGCTGAATCAGTCTTTTCTTTCGGTTTTCTGTAGAGTAAAACAAAACATCCTTAAGTGTTATTTTAATTATTGTAATTTCATATTTTCTTAAATGGCATGAAAAATATTAAGATTTAGTTTTTCCTATTGTCAAGTATTTGATAATCTATAAAAAAGAATTTGAGAAGGTGCTACTTAAAGGGATACAGGGATATATTTGTATTGTGATAGAATCATTCTTCCTTCTAGCATCTACCTGCCATTAAAATGCTCAGCTACTAAAATTAACTGTTCAATTTAAAACCTATGGAGGTGGTCAGTGGAGGTATATTTCTGCTTAAATATTTGTTTCTTCTACTCTGCTCTAGTGGCCTAGTATTTTTGTGATAGTCCTATAAGCTGCGACCTTTCTGCTCCATGAAATGGTATAATTGAAGTGTTTGTAGTTCCTCTTGACTTTATTTTCCATCTTGAAAATATTGGAAGTTTTGCACACTGGAAAGACAGACAGTAAAGTGAACTTATGCTTTCCAATGTAAATAAAATGATAGAGTTAGGCTTAGGTAATGACTTAGGTAATGATGTTTGGTGTTTTGTTATAAAAATAGCAAAAACAAAAATCTACCTTTTTGCTATCTTGCCTATTAGAAACATCATAATGTAAAATCCGCAGAAATGAAGTTTTGGGGTTTCCTGTTTACTCCTGAAACCTCACTATCTACAGTAGTGCTAAGCTGAGAATAAGCATGCACTCAATAAATATTTATTGACTGAATATTGAAGAGGTGGTCACTTTAGGCTTTTGGGAAAATTTTAAATAAGAATATAATCAATTATAGCATAAATAATTTAGTTACAAATATTATTTTCCTCTCCTGGGTCTCAGGTTCCCCATTTAAGGCATGTTGGGTGGAACTAGTTGATCTCTACAACTCTGACATTCTGTGGCTTTCTGAGTCTGTAACACTTTCAGACCAGAGACAGTAGAGTATAAAGCAGGGGTCATTCTCTGTGAAATGTGGTGAAGGTTGAGGGATGAGTCCTAGGAGTACTTCTAATTCAGCTATCAGCATTCCCCTAGTGTGTTTAGAAAAGAAAGTGGGGTCAAAATTTGTAGGAAAACTATTTTCCAAGTCAAAATATCCTCATGTGAACATCAATGTCCTAGACTGACACCTGAGAGTAACACCTCCTGCTTGTAATGCATTGATCAATTTTGCACTATAGGATCCACTTTGGATCTTCAAAACATTTTAATAAAGGGGAGAGGAGCAGTAGTGTAGTGGGGGACACACATTAGGAAGTGTTTTTCAAGGAGTATAGTCCAAATTAGGAGTTTACAACATATTTTGATCATATATCTCTATCAGTTAAAAAAAAATGAGCAAGAGGAAATGCAGATGCCCATTAGGTACATGAAAAGATGCTCAACATCTGTAATCATCAGGTAAATGTAAATCAAAACCATAATGGGATATTAACTCACACCTGTCAGAATGGCTATCAGCAAAAAGCCACAAATAACAAGTGTTGGTAAGGATGTGGAGAAAAGGGAACCCTTGTACACTCTTGATGAGAGTGTAAATTGGTGCAGTCACTGTGGAAAACAGTATGAAGATTTTTCAAAAACACTAAAAATGGAACTATCATATAACCCAGCAATTCCACTCCTGGGTATATATCCCCCCACAATAAAAACAAAAACACTGGGCTTCCCTGGTGGAGCAGTGGTTGAGAGTCCACCTGCCGATGCAGGGGACATGGGTTCGTGCCCCAGTCCAGGAAGATCCCACATGACACGGAGCAGCTAGGTCCGTGAGCTGTGGCCACTGAACCTGCGTGTCCAGAGCCTGTGCTCTACAATGGGAGAGGCCACAACAGTGAGAGGCCTGTGTACCGCAAAAAAAAAAAAAAAAACACTAATTCAAAAAGATACATACACCCCAATGCTCATAGTAGAATTATTTACAGTTGTCAAGATATGGAAGCAACCTAAGTGTCCATCAAAAGACAAAGGGATAAAGGAGATGTGATTGATATATATATATATATATATATATATATATATATATATATACACACACACACACACACAAAATGGAACAATGAAATACTACTCAGCCATAAAAAAGGAATAAAATTTTGCCATTTGCAACAACATGGATGGACTTTGAGGGTATTATGCTAAGGGAAATAAGTCAGAGGAAGATAAATACGGTATATCACTTTTATGTGGAATCTAAGAAATACAACAAACTAGTGAATATAACAAAAAAGAAACAGACTCACAGATATAGAGAACAAACTAGTGGTTACCAGTGGGGAGAGGGGAGGGGCAATATGGGGGTAAGGGACTTGGAGGTACAAACTGTTATGTGTAAAATAAGCTACAAGTATATATTGTACAATACAGAGACTATAGCCAATATTTTATAATAACTATAAATAGAATATAACCTTTAAAAATTGTGAATCACTATATTGTACACCTGTAACATATAATATTGTACATGAACTATACTTCAATTTAAAAAACATTGGAACATTTACCCTTATAGTATTATATTTATTTATAATACATATAATCTTGCTAATTCCTATATTAAATATAATTAAAGTTTATTTTCTTTATTATTTTTAAATAAAAATAAATACATATAGAAATTCTAATATTTTCTTCCCATTCCCAAAAGACCATCATATGTATTCCCCCTGGGTGTATATCCCCCACTTTGAAGATCTGTGATTTAAAGGACATGCTCAGAATCCATCCTTCTAGATATCTTAAACTTTACCTCTACATAAAATAAGATATTTGAAAGTTGCACATCTGATATGAATTTCTATGCCCTATTCTCATAATTTATCCATTACACAATTATAAGTTGCCATTGTGTTCCAACAAGCTCCAAGCTCTTATTTGTCCAGCTTCAGGTGTAGAGGAAAGTTTCAACAACGTCAGTATTAAATCTCATTGGTATGGCTTGTTAATGTAACTACTCTGAATTAAACGCCGCAGCCTGGGGATAGAATAAACTGATTGACCAAAATTGGATTCGTGCTCTCCCCTGAAAATAGTGAGAGGCTGGCAGCCACACTCAAAACACAGAATAAGAATGGAAGGGTGTTTTCCAAAATAACAATCAGAGTATTCTTACATTAAAAAGAGCAGTGGTGCTAGGGTTTTAAAAATGCCCACCAACATTTGGTTTGGTTATTTCTTTTTTACAAAGGAGCTATAGAACCCATCATATTTCACCTTTTGCCTTGATTGGAAGAAAGCTGAGGACAGGTTCTGTGCTATAACTCAAAACTTAGCCTAGATTTTCTGGCAGTTCTTCTTCCCTTTTACCTTCCTGAGCAAGCCATTCACACATTCCTGCCATACCCACACACTAACCTATTGTCTTTTGACTAGTGATTTTGTAGTGTCTTGTTTTATGGTGTCCATTTTATTTTAAGCTGCTTTAGTGTCTTTGACAACTAAATGACTTATTAATAAATAACAAATAATATTGCTACATGATCTGTTACTACATTTACCTAACCAAAGAAGAGAACAAGCCTAGGTCAACGAGAGGAATACAAAATGCTGAGTTGCAGAATTTAGAGACTCAAATTATTATCCCTAAGTCAAGTATTAAGGTGCCCCTTAACTCTTTCAGGTTCCTAACTTTGGATATTACCTCAGTTTGTAAGAATATTCTATTCTTTGTTATAAAAGTTGTTTTGTCTCTTCCTTAATGAGAACCAAAGTTCAAGTATTCTGAAAGGAAGCTGTGCATGGGAAGGGCAGGCACTGAACATGGACAGCATAGGTTGCCTTTAACATAATGGATTTGAGTGACACTAAACAAGGGCATCTTGCATACACAAGGAGCTTGCATTCTCTTGAAATTATAAGAGTGCCATGTTTCCTCCAGTGTTCACAAGTAACAATCTCCTTTGTCTTACTGTTGCCTGAAATGTTATCATTAGTCAGTTATAAATGTGTGTTAAGCATTAGCCCCTCTTTGACATCCTCTTAAATGCAAACAACCTTGAAGGTTAGTTCTGGGTTTTTTTTTCCCCCTTAGCCTTAACACAAAGTAGTTTAGTGCATGTTTCTTTTCCCTCTGGCAGGAGGGAATTAATGTCCTTCACTGTATATTCCCTTTAAAACCCTGCTTGTTAGCTTAGTAATACTCAACAGGACCTATCCAAAAGAAATAATTGGTAAATGCTCAGTGTCCATGACCAGAGTTCTGAATCATCCCTCTTGGCTTCTTTTCTTACTGTCTCACTTTACTTTGCATGCTTTCTTACTGCCAGAGATGGACCAAGTCTGTATGAAAACATGTAGGTAACTGACGCAGATTAATATCAGCTTTTCAAAATAACACTCTATGTGTTTCAATATGTTTAATGGTGATGTTGTGCTTTGCATGGGGGAATGTGAAGGAGGACAATTATGAATACCTCTTCCCCTCTCCTCTACCATTTAAAATAATTCAGCTCTTGTCCCAAACTTGCAAATACTATTCAGCAAAGCAACAGACCTGCAGTTAACAAGTCCCATAATGACAGAGACGTTAGTGCTCACTAAATATTCAATCTATTTCCCTATATTTCTCAGTTTCCCTAGTTATTATGTTGGGCTATGTGACTGGTTCTGGACAACTGACTCTGACTAGAGTTTATAATTTTTACTTCTGAGTTGAGGCAGTTAAGGACCAGTGTGTCTAGTCCATCCTGACCTCTTCTTTCTGTGGTGACCTTAGAGGTGAAAAGCCCCAGAGGGTGCAGCTACATGGTGGCAGAAACTTCATCAGGCCAGGTCCCTGACTTTATGGAGCATAACCTTTCCACCCCACCATCACTGCCAACCCACATTAGCCACTTAATGTGGGCATAAATAGCTGTTACTGTGTTAATACATTCACCTTCCTCAGAAGACAGTTTACAGCCATCTTCTGTTATTTAAACTTGCCCCTTGATAAAGGTCTTTCTGCTCAAAAATACCTCATTATTAGCTCACCACATATATCTCATATTACAGACTTTCCTTAGATATATATTTAATTTTAAGGCATTGTGTTATGTGGCTCATTATGTATTAACTGAATTCATTTATCTGGTTAAGCCATTGGCTACTACTATTTCTCCAGGGAAAACAAAAGAAAGGGCCCTGAGGAAAACAAACTTAAAAGGGACAAACTTTGTTGGGAGTGGATGTGAGAGAAAACTCTAGAGCATGGTGTAGGACAGAAATGTAGTGGGTAAGAATATTATAGCTGGAGGCTCTGGATACTCTGGGGTCAGTATGAGGGGGAACACTTACTGAAAATGAGAGCAAGTGTTGGGTTTTTATGTGTACATTGGCTTGAGTCCCCATTTCCTATTTTCCCTTTCCTTTCACCCTGACACCTTCATACTTCCTTCCTAATTTCATAGGTTACTAAAAGTGCTCTGAGGAATGTTTGACCTGAGTGGGGATTGGGTTACTTTCTATGTGTCCTAGAAACCATGAATTTTATAATAGAGGAGACTTCCTCCTCTGGCCACCACAGGATATGGGTACTATAAGGGAGGAACTAGCCCTCTGTCATAAAAAATAAAGGGTAAAGTGACTGAAATGTGGACAGGTAAGTTTCATTTATTATTTTAATATGAGTGAACATTGTCAAAAGCAACATAAAATGAGCTTTGTAGGAGTAACCAGAAAGTCTGAAATCTATAAGTTATCTATGGAGTAGCCAATGTGAAGGTGAGGAAGTACATGTTTTTCCTATAATAAGGAAATTCTTGCAGGGAACCTGGGATTCAAAAGAGGGGATGAGGAAATTGGAATCTAAAGCTGTAGATGCCAGGGGCCCCTCAGACAGTCAGCTAGCCCAGGCTGGCCAAACAAAGTAATGTATCTGATATCTTTGTTCTCAACAATATGATTCTATTCTCTGTAGTATCTGTATAGTACCTCTGGGTTACTAGACTTTTAGTGGTGACAGGTATTATCTACAAGGTAAAGTGTTTAGCCTGGCATAAAGTCCTTCACAGTCTGGCTCCAGTTGACCATTCCATTCTCATCTACTGTCACTCTTCTCTACACCCAGAACTCAAGCCAGGCAGAACTTATAGTTACTTTAACATGTGTTGGATATATTATATTTGTCTCTCAAAATTCAATCTCCATTCTTCTCCACCATGATTTTTGCTAACAGACCCTTTATGGAGTACATTGATGGGCATTCTTACCCTTGACTTCCTGTTGGGTTTAGCCAGTGGGAGGAATCAGCAGATCAGGAGTAGGAGGGAGATTGAGATCAGGATATATATTCTTCTATCTCTTTTCTTATTCGTTAGCTCTTTCTGTATAACAAACCACCCCAAAACGCAGTGGCTTAAATGGCTTACATATCTGCATGGTTCAGTTTACTTGGACTGACAGTAGCTTGGTGGATATGTTTTTCATTGCAGATTTGTGAATCATCACCTAAGAGAGTTATTACTATTTTCATTTGATGAATGAGGGCTCTAAAGACACTGCTAATAAGTGTGAATGATAAGATTCAAACCCACTCAGCCTTACTCCAAATTCACTGATATTTTGTCTATACAATATGTTATTTTCAATTTGTGCTCAAAACTTAGAAAGCAAATTTCTTCTGGGCACTGAACCTAGGCTTGTGCGTTCATGATAATTTGCAAGAGCAAATAGTCAGTCATGAGTACCATCACTACTCTACTTGAAACCTGAAAATAGAATCACTTCTTTTAGGCCTATGGAACAGTAGTTCTCAAATACCAATTGACAATAACATTTTTAGAAAAGGGAAAATATAAATAATACAGTGCATTTTCAGAAGGCTAAATGTATTCCACTTAAATAAATAAATAAATCTTTTATTCTGGGTTTATGCTTTTTCTTTAGAGGAGGTTGGGAGATTAAAATGTCCTTTTTAAAATAGAAATATTAGGGGAGTTCCCTGGTGGCCTAGTGTAGGATTCTGGTTTTTCACTACTGTGGCCCAGGTTCAGTTCCTGGTCGGGGAACTGAGATCCTGCAAGCTGCTCAGCGTGGCTAACAAACAAACAAACCAATAATAAAAAAAGCAGTTCCTTTAAAAATAAATAAATAAGTAAAATTGAAATAGTGGTAATAGTATGTGTAATTGGTTGGTGATTTGCTTTAATGTACTTGGCAAAACACAACCTTTGTCAGTCCCACCTACGTTTTACTTTATGGAATATTTTCTGGACTGTGAAATCCAAGTCTGGGACACCCTTGCTGTGGTGACCCATGAAAATTTGCCTGAATACTTTCTAGGGATTGAGAACCCTTAACTGAGAAGGAAATCAAAGATGAACATAATAGCTCTTTGCATTTTTTCTTTCTAAACTGTTAGTGGTGGTTACCCATTGTATCATAAAGTGCTAATCATGACATAAAATACTAAACTCTGAAATGCCTGTCTTGTGAGCTTTGCCTGCACTGCCAAACTTTGCACTGGTATTTTACAATCTAGAGTAACTGTGGTATCCTAAAGACAGGGATATTTTTACCTTCATACATCATGGTATAAAGACCTTCAGTAACATTTCTAATTTTACAGGCGATATAGATAATTTCATAAAATTACAAAACTTTAATACTGGAAGGGTCCTTAGAAGTCATAGTCTAATAACCTGAGTTTACACATTAAGAAACTGAGGTCTCAAAGACAGAGAGTTGAGTTTTTTAAGGCTATAGTATAAAGCTATTGACTGTAATAATAGCAGTTTGGAAACATTATTTGTCCAAGGACAAATATTATATCAAAGATAACCAAACTGTAGACGATAATTTAAAGGCTTTCCTGAATTTTACTTTGCTTTCCTGTAAAAGAGTGATGGTAAGAAAAAAAAAAAAAGGCCTTAACCTAATTTGTTCATATAAGCTTGTTTATTACTACAGTGATCCAGCTAACTGGTATAAATCTCCATTTTTGCTCAGACACATGCCTAGAAGAATACAGAGAATGAGCTTTTACTCCTAATGAAACTTACCCTCAGGATCAGAGACTCAGTAACCCACTTCAATGATATCTTTTTAAACTCTTTTTAGACTCATGTTTCTCTTTAATAAACAAACAAAAGCAGACTCATGCTCTTTAATGTTATTTAAAGTTTAAAATACATTAAATATTATTACTAGAAATGAATAAAAGCAATAGTGATTTTAGAATAAAATGTATTTTACTTCGAAAACTAAACATAGAATTATATCTATAAATATAAGTAATTTTGACCACAAGTTATCTAGATGGTAATCTCACAGTACCCAGATAGTACCTGGCACTAGTTGGTGCTCAAAAAAATATTTGTTAATGGATGGATAAATAATAAAACAGTGATAGAATAAACCAGATGAAGATGGTCTGAGAGGCAAATGGAAGGTAAAAAAGTTGAGACCATCCATTAAGCTAACCTATTGTTATTTTCTTCATATCCCTAGTGCCTAACACGAATCATGTTACATGTTATACATTCAATGTTTAACTGCTTAATTACTGCAAGTATTAAGACAAGTGGATTTACAAAACTTTTCTATCCTAGCTAATGTTGAAGCTACAGCAAAAGCACATTGTAGATCACCTTACTTATCTAGTCTACTAATTTGTTTTATTTTCATAGCCATAAAAAGAAAAAAAAACACCTTTGCAAATTATTTATATTAAATATATTTTATTATTAGAAATCACTTTTCCAAATACATATGCTTCTTCAACAGTTCTAATGATCCTTACTTCCCCTCTTGCCTCCCAAACCCATATTTCTTCCCCTACCTCTTCATCCTTACGACAGTGATTTTAGAGGAAACTGTTTATTCATTCCCAGAAGTATCTGCAACTAAAAGATCTAAAACATAGTCAATGACACAGTTGTGATGAGTCTAACCAGCAGTCAAGGAAGAAACTCAAAAGGGCTCAACCCACAGTCCCATCTCTTATTCTGGCTACATTTTCTTTCCCAAGCCTCTCTTTAGGTATGAACTCTTTCATCATACTGCTAAGTAAAATCCAAACTATACTTCCAAGACTATTATATACAAGCTACTGATTTGGAGTAAACAATCTCAGTTTAGATGATTTGTTAGCAAATAATTGTCTTGCTTAACTTAGAGCCTGAGTTGGGCAGTGGCAGAGGTACTGATGGGAATTTCCCTACTGCTACTGTAACAGGGAAGAGCCAAATCTGACTACATGACGGATCTGTTTCTTTTACTTTAACCTTTGCTTCCCGTTGCTTTTGTTCAATAAAAGGATACTGTCTATACACAATGACCTACCTCAGGGAACACTGGCCCTCTACCTGAATGTTAAACCAAACTGCCTTTGTTCAGGGAAACATCCTGACCCTGTCCACCTGCAAGAGAGGTGGCTTGCAGGATGGCTACAAGAAAGAAGAAATTAACACATCACTTCCCTGAGGCCGGCCATTCCAGAGGACATTTGCAAATCTTATGGCCTTTTTACTTTACTTTCTCATCTCTTCCCCCTATCTATTCTATAAAAGAAACTGGCATCCAAACCCCGATACGATGGTTTTTTGGAGATATTAGTCTGCCATTTTCTCAGTCTGCTGGCTTGTCGGCAGCGAGCAGAGTGACCTTGGACTCGGTAACACTACCAGGTCACGTTCAGGCCGCAAATCCTAAGCACAATACACTTTGTATTCGATAAGAACAAGGGAAAATTGTGGAGTATTTTATACGTATTCAGAAATGATTGGTTAGAATTATAGTTGGTAAAGAAAGAGCTAAAATTTTCCATGATCCTTACCTTAAGACCAGCATTGACTGTTGTTGGGTTTTTTTTAATGGTTTTTAAATGCCTCTGGCAAGGTCCCATGGGAGCACTTATCAGGTTGGATGGATTAGAAGAGGACTAGTAAATTTCCCTCCCAGGCAACATTTTTGGGGAAGCCCATCCTCTCTTTTTGTTTGAGTTTCTGTTTAATATTGGTAGATACATTTGTGATGCTCTTCTTGGCCTCATTCTCTAGAACACATTTTGCCTCAGGTGTGGGCTTTACTGAAGCTATGCTTAAACAGATTTGGAATACAACCAAATAGGACAGCTTAAAACTAAGACAAAGGGCTTGTTTTCAATGAGAAGATATTAAGTTTTTGAAGTACGCATAATTCAAGTATCACCCTCCTTTGTAAGACTAATATTTTGATCCAGAGCTGTGCTTATTGCAAGGAAGCAAATTTGGATTTTTAAATACCACTGGATCACCTGGTAGTTTTAGTTAAACTCCTGGTTACTGGTGAAACTACTGGCTTCATTTTCTTTTTATTTTATTTATTATATCCATTGACTTGACTAATTACTGGCAATGATCAAATCAACTGGATCTTTTAATTTTTGCTCTTTGCATTTGAAGGACAATTTGTCTAAGAATATAGCAATTGTTCTAACAAGCTGTCTGCTAGCTGTCACAAACAAGTTAATAGGGATGGTCTCACTATTGAAAGTCCTATGTGATTGAGAGTGAAAATATAACGATATCAAGATTTCCAGTATTGCTCTGACACCAATTTTCTGACACCAACAAGTTATCCTACTATTCAATTCAATTCTGACACTACATGGAGTTAACAGAGATCCCACAAGAGCAAGTCTTCATAAGGCTGCCACCACTTCAGGGGCCAACCACAAGTTTCAGATATGCCCAAGGCATCCCCACTTCTGTCCGCTGGCTACAAATTTGGGGCTTCCAACAATGCCCTTAGGCTAAATAATTCACTAGAATGACTCACAGAACTCAGGAAAGTTCTATGCTTACAATTGTCATTTTATTATAATAGATACTTATGTATATCCAGATGGAGATACATAGGGCAAGTTCTGGGAGGGTCCTGCGTGCAAGAGCTTCTGTTCAAGGGGAGTTAGGGAGTACCAGTATCTTAATATGTTTACCAACAAGGAATCTCCTCTGAACTTCAATGTCCATAGATATTTTTTCCAGTTTTCATTATGAAGGTGTGTCTGAATAAATCATTGGTCATATGATTGAACTCAATCTGCAGCCCCTCTTCCTTCCCTGGACAATAGGCTGGCTCAGAATTCCAACTTTCTAACCATATCATTGGTCTTTCTGTTGACCCACCCCCCATTATGAAGCTCTCTAGGGACTCCTCCATGAGTTACCTCAACAGCATAACAAATATACTTGTATCACACAGGAAATTCCAAGGGTATTTGAAGTTCTGTGCAAGGAACAAGGAGCAAAAACCAGATATATTATTTTTATATCACACCAACACAAGGAAGTGTACAAAATACGAAAAAATAAGATGAATGTGTTTCCTCTTAGATGATTTTGATGGCACCTGAAGATCTTGTATTGTTTAGGTTAAACAATAAATCTGAACTGTTATTGTATGCTATAAAGCAAAAATTGTCAATTGATATAGAATTCCAAACAGTAGAATACTGGATAACAGTGTTCAATTTATTTACCCTCATTGTTTCTTCATCCTTTCAAAATATATATTTTTATTGACGTATATCTGACATATAACACTGTGTAAATTTAAAGTGTACAACATAGTGATTCGATATATTAAATTGCAATATAATTGCCAGTAGCATTAACTAAAACCTCTATTGCATCACATGATTAACATTTCTTCTTGTGGTAAGAACAACTAAGATGTAATCTCCTAGGAAGTTTAATGTTTATAATACATTTTTGTTGTCTCTAATCACGATACTGTGTATAGGTCTCCAGGACTTACTTATCTACTAGTTGCAAGTGTGTACCCTTAAACAACATCTCTCCCTTTTCCCCACCTCTCAGCTCCTGGTTCCACCATTTTACTCTCTGACTTTATGATTTTAGTTTTCAGTTATCTTACATTCTACATACAAGAGATGTCATATAGTATTTGTCTTCCTCTGTGTTACTTATCTCACTTAACATAATGTCTTCAAGGTCCATCCATGTTGTTGTAAATGGCAGAATTTCCATTTTAATGGCTGAATAGAATTATATATATATACATATATATATGTATATATATATATACTGCATCCTCTTTATTCATTCAGTTGTTGACAGACACATGTTGTTTCCATACCTAGGCTATAGTGAATTATGCTGCAATAAACATAGGATTGCATATGTCTCTTTGATAACCAGTTTTCATTTAATTGGGGTATATACCCAGAAGTGGGCTTGATGTATTATATGGTAGTTCTGTTTTTAATTTTTACAGTGTGGAAATATGTATTCCACACTATGGAGAGTTTCCACTATGGAAACTCTCTGTAGTGGCTGAATCAGTTTACAATCCCAACAACTGTGCACAAGGATTTCCTTTTCTCCACATCCTCACCAACCCTTATCTCTTGTCTTTGTGATGATTGCTATTCTTACAGGTCAGAGGTGATATCTCATCCTGGTTTTCATTTGCATTTCTCTCATTATTAGCAAAATTAAGTACTTTTTCATGTACTTGCTGACCATTTGGATGTCTTCTTTGGATAAAAGTCTATTTAGTTCCTCTGCCTATTTCTTAATCAGATTTTTTTGATATTGAGCTGTATGAGTTTTTATAAATTTTGGATATTAACCCCTGATTCAATACATAGTCTGTAAAAATTTTCTCCAATTCTGTAAGTTGCCTTTTCATTTTGTTGATCGTTTCTTCTGTTTTGCAGAATTATTTTTTATGTCGTCCCAATTTTTTTTCTTTTGTTTGTGTTTTTTGATGTCATATTCAAAAAAGCATTGCCAAGACCAATGTCAAGGAGCATCTTACCTGTTTTTCTTCTAGAATTTTTACAGTTTCAGGTCTTACATTTAAATCTTTGATCCATTTAGAGTTAAGATTTGTGAATGATGTTAGATAGGGTCTCAAATTCATTTTTTCTTTCTGTGGTTAGCCAGTTTTCCCACCACCATTTCTTGAAGAGACTGTCTTTTCCCCACTAGGTGTTCCTGGCTTCCTTATCAAATATTAGTTGACCATATATGTAGGGGTCTAATTCTGGGCTTTTCTGTTCCATTGATTTATGTGTATATATATATATTTTTTGCCAGTACCATATGACTTTAGTATTTTGAAATCAGGCTGTATGGTGACACTGGTTTTCTTATTCTTTCTTATGATTGCTTTGGCTATTCACGATATTCTGTGGTTCCATACAGAATTTAGAATTGCTTTTCTATTTCTATTAAAAACATCATTGGGATTTTGATAGGGATTGCATTAAATCTATAGATGGCTTTGGTAGCATGGACATTTTGAACAATATTAACTCTTCCAATCCATGAAAACAGAATATGCTTCCATTTGTTTGTGTCTTCTTCAATTTTTCTCAGCAAGGTCTCATACTTTTTATTGTACAGATGTTTCACTTCCTTAGATAAATTTACTCCTAAGTGTTTTATGTTGTTTGATGCTATTTTGAATTGGATATTTTTTAAAAATTTCTTTTTCATATGTTTTATTGATAGTGTATAGAATATCACCTAATTTCTGTGTATTGATTTTACATCCTGCAAATTTTCAAAATCCATTGATTAGATCCAACATTTTTTTAGTTGAGACTTTGGGATTTCAACATAAGATCATATCATTAGCAAATAGTGATAATTTTACTTCTTCCTTTCCAGTTTGAATGCCTTTTATTTATTAATCTTACCTGATTGCTCTAGCAAGGATTTCTAGTAGTATGTTGAATAAGAATGGAGAGAGGGCACCCTTGTCTTGCTCCTGATCTTAGAGAAAATGCTTTCAATTTTTCTCCATTGAATATAATGTTAGCTATCGGCTTGTTGTATTCAGCCTTTGTTATGTTGGGGTGTGTTCTTTCTATACCCAATCTGTTGAGAATATTTATCATAAAAGAATGGTGTATGCTGTCAAATTATTTTTCTGCATCTATTGAGAAGATCATATATATTTTGTCTTTCATTCTATTGATGTGGTGTATCACATTTACTCTTAGTCATGGTGTATAATTTTTAATCAGTTCTTGAATTTGGTTTACTGATATTTTATTGAGAATTTTTTCATCTACGTTTATCACT
This sequence comes from Monodon monoceros, assembly GCF_005190385.1. NCBI lineage: Eukaryota > Metazoa > Chordata > Mammalia > Artiodactyla > Monodontidae > Monodon > Monodon monoceros. The sequence goes on along the minus strand of NW_021703779.1, from coordinate 65,657,014 downwards.
AGTGTTGCTCTATAGTTTTCTTTTCTTGTAGTGTCATTATCTGGCTTGGTTATCAGGGTATTACTGGTCCCATAGAATGAGTTTGGAGGTGTTCCCTCCTCTTCAGTTTTTTGGAAGAATTTGAAAGATAATATCATTAATTTTTTATATATATATAAAACAACTTTATCAGTACATCCATCAATGGACACTTAGGTAATTTCCACATCTTGGTTAATGTAAGTAATGCTGCTATGAACATTAGAGTGCAGATATCTTTTTGAGATACTGTTTTTATTTTCTTTGGATATATTCCAAGAAATAGACTTACCAGATCATATCATAGTTCTATTTTCATTTTTCTGAGGATCCTCCATATTGTTTTCTATAGTGGCTGCACCAATCTACAATTTCACTAATAGTGCACAAGTGTTCCTTTTTCACCACATCCATGTCAGCATTTGTTTTGTCTTTTTAATGAAGGCCATTCTAAGAGGCATGAGGTGATATCTCATTGTGGTTTTAATTTGCATTTTCCTAATGACTAGTGATGTTGAGCGTTTTTGTTTGTTTGTTTGTTTGTTTTATGTACCTGATAGCCTTTCATATACCTTCTTTGGAGAAATATCTATTCAGGTCCTTTGTCCTATTTTTTTTAAAACTGGGATGGGCTTTTGTTTGTCTTTTTTTTATTGTTGTTGAGTTGTATGCATTCTTTATATATTTTGGTTATTAACCCCTCATCAGATATATGGTTTGCAAATATTTTTTCCCATTCTGCAGAGTTTGTTTTTTTTTTCATTTTTTTGATGGTCTATTTTGCTGTGCAGAATCTTTTCAGTTTGATGTAGTCCCACTTGTTTATTTTTATTTTGCTGCTTCTGCTCTAGGTGTCATAAAAAAAAATTACAAAGACCCAGGCCAAAGAGCTTTATTCCTGTGTTTTCTTCTAGCAGTTTCATGGTTTCATGTCTTGCATTTAATTCTTTTATACAATTTTAGTTATTTTTTGCAAGTAGTGTAAGATATTGGTCCAGTTTCATTCTTATACATGTGAATATCCAATTATCCCAGCAACAATTATTGAAAAGACTGTTTTTTCTCCATTGAGTATTCTCAGCTCTTTTGTCAAATATTAGTTGACTATATATGCTTGGGTTTATTACTGTGGTCTTGATTCTGTTCCTTTCATCTATTTGTCTGTTTTATAACAGCACTGTACTGTTTTGATGACTCTGCATTTATAGTATAGCTCCAAATCTGGAAGTGTGATGCCTCCTGCCTTGTTCTTATTTTTTTCTCAGTGTTTCCTTGGCTATTCAGGGATTTTTGTGGTTTCACGTACATTTTGGGAGTGTTTTTTTCTACTTCTATAAATATTCCATTGGAAACTTGATAATGATTGCATTGAATCATAGATGGCTTTTGATAGTATAGACATTTTAACAATATTAATTCCTCCATTCCCTGAACCTGGGTACCTTTCCCTTTCTTTTTGTCTTCTTCAATGTCTTGCAGTTTTTAGAATAGAGATCTTTTACCTCCTTGGATAAATTTATTCCTGAGAATTCTTGGTGCTGTTGTAAATGTGATTAATTTCTTTATTTCTTTATTCAGAAAATTCATTTTTGGTATATAGAAATGCTACTGACTTTTGTATGTTAATTGTGTATCCTGAAACTTTACTGAATTGATTAGTTGGATCTAACAGGTTTTTTCTGGTGGAGTCTTTAGAATGTTCTATATATATAAATCATGTCATCTGCAAATAAATTCTATTTTACTTCTTTCCTTCCAATTTTGATGCCTTTTATTTCTTTTTCCCTGTGTGATTGTTCCAGCTAGGACTTCTAGTACTGGGTTGAATAGGAGTGGTGAGAATATGCACCATTTTCTTGTACTTGATCTTGGAGGAAAAGCTTTCAATCTTTCACCGTTGAGCATGATGTTAACTGTGCACTTGTCATATATGGCTTTTATTATGTTGAGATATGCTCTTTCTATGCCTAATTTTTAAAAAGTTTTTATTATGAATGGATGTTAAATTCTATTGAATGCTTTTTTCTGCATCTATTGAGATGATCATACAATTCTCTACTTTAATTCTGTTAAAGTGGTGTATTGATCGATTTGCATATGTTGAATCATCCTTGCATCTCAGGGATAAGTCCCACTTGATCATGGTGAATGATCCTTTTAATGTACTGCTGAATTCAATCTACTAGTATTTTATTGAAAAATTTTCCACTGGTATTCTTCAGGGATATTGGCCTATAATTTTTGTTTCTAGTAGTGTCCTGGTTTTGGTATCAGGATAATGTTGGACTCATAAAATGAGTTTGGGAGTGTTCCATTCTCTTTGATTTTTTGGAAGAGTTTAAGAAATATTGGTGCTAATTTTTCTTTAAATGCTTGGTAAAATTCATCATTGAAGCCATATGGCCCTGTTCTTTTCTGGGACACTTGTTTACTGATTCAACCTTCTTAGTAGTAAATGGTCAATTCAGATTTTCTATTTCTCACTGATTCAGTCTTGTAAGTTGTATGTTTTTAAGAAGGTTTCCATTTCTCTTAGGTGCTCCTGTTTGTTCTCAAATTGTTGTTCATGTTTCAAGGTTTTTGATTTCTTCTATGTTATCTACTTTGTTGGCATATAACTTTTTGTAGTGGTCTCTTATAAGCCTATGTATTTCGTTAATGTTAGTTATTGTTTCTCCTCTTTTATATCTAATTGCATTGATTTGAGTCTTCCCTCTTTTTTTCTTAGTATCACTAAAGGTTTGTTGATTTTATTATCTATTTAAAAAATCTGCTTTTAGTTTCATTGATCATTCTTTTTTTCTGATATCTATTTTATTAATTTTCACAGTGATCTTTACTATTTCCTTAGGTCTCCAAACTTTGAGCTAACTTTGCTCTTATTTGATTAGTTCTTTAAGGTGTAATGTAAGGTTGTTTATTTGAAATCTTTCTAATTTCTTAATATATGCATTTACCACTATAAACTTTCCTCTCGGAACTGTTTTAGCAGTGTCCCATAGGCTGCGGTGATTTGTGTTTTTATTTTCAGGTGGTTTTAGATATTCTTTGATTTTCATTTTAATTTTTTCTTTGACACATTGGTTGCTCAGGAATGTGTTGTTACATTTCCACATATTTGTAGATTTTCCAGTTTTCCCATTGATTTCTGGTTTCATACCAGAAATATGTGGTCAAAAGAGATACCTGGTATTATTGTGGTCAAAAGATATATGAGGAGTTGAAGAAGATGGCAGAAGAGTAAGAAGCAGAGATCACCTTCCTCCCAACAGATACACCAGAAATACATCAGCACGTGGAACTGCTCCTATAGAACACACACTGAACGCTGGCAGAAGACCTCAGACCTCCCAAAAGGCAAGAAACTCTCCACGTACCTGGGTAGGGCAAAAGAAAAAAGAATAAACAGAGACAAAAGAATAGGGACGGGATCTGCACCAGTGGGAGGGAGCTTTGAAGGCGGAAATGTTTCCACACACTAGGAAGCCCATTCGCGGGTGGAGACTGCGGGTGGTGGAGGGGGGAAGCTTCGGAGCCATGGAGGAGAGTGCAGCAATAGGGGTGCAGAGGGCAAAGTGGAGAGGATCGGTGCTGCACAGAGGATCGGTGCCGACCAGCAATCACCAGCAAGAGAGGCTTGTCTGCTCACCCACTGGGGCGGGCGGGGGCTGGGAGCTGAGGCTCAGGCTTTGGTTGGATCCCAGGGAGAGGATTGGGATTGGCTGCGTGAACACAACCTGAAGTGTTTAGTGCACCATGGCTAGCTGGGAGTTAGTCCAGGAAAAAGTCTGGATCTGCCGTAGAGGCAAGAGACATTTTCTTGCCCGTTTGTTTCCTGGTGCATGAGGAGAGGGGATAAAGAACGCTGCTTAAAGGAGCTCCAGAGATGGGCATGAGCCACGGCTAACAGTGCGGACCCCGGAGACAGGCATGAGACACTAAGGTTGCTGCCGCCGCCACCAAGAAGCCTGTGTGCAAGCCCAGGTCACTCTCCACACCTCCCCTCCCGGGAGCCTGTGCAGCCCGCCAGTGCCAGGGTCCCGTGATCCAGGGACAACTTCCCCGGGAGAATGCACGGGGCATGCATCGGGCTGCTGCAACATCACACTGGCCTCTGCCGCCGCAGACTTGTCCCGCATTTGTACCCCTCGTATCTCCGGCCTGAGTGAGCCAGAGCCCCTGAATCAGCTTCTCCTTTAACACTGACCTGTCTGAGTGAGGAACAGACGTCCTCAGGCGAGTTAAAGGCAGAGGAGGGGCCAAATCCAAAGCTGAACACCAGGAGCTGTGAGAACAAATAAGAGAAAGGGATAGGCCTCCCTGCAGCCTTAGGAGCAGTGGATTAAATCTCCACAATCAACTTGATGCACCCTACAACTGTGGAATACCTGAATAAACAAAAAATCATCCCAAATTGAGGAGGTGGCCTTTGGGAGCAAGATATATTCTCTTTTCCACTTTTCCTCTTTTTGTGAGTGTGTATGTGTATGCTTCTGTGAGACATTTTGTCTATATAGCTTTGTTTTAACCATTTGTCCTATGGTTTTGTCTGTCCTTTTTTTTTCCTTTGGTTTCAAAAATATTTTTTCTTAATATTTATTTTATTTTTTTTATCTTACTTTACTTTATTTTAATCTCTTTCTTTCTTTCTATTTTTCTCCCTTTTATTCTGAGCCATGTGGATGAAAGGCTCTTGGTGCTCCAGCCAGTAGTCAGCGCTGTGCCTCTGAGGTGGGAGAGCCAACTTCAGAACACTGGTCCACAAGAGACCTCCCAGCTCCACGTAATATCAAATGGTGAAAATCTCCCAGAGATCTCCATCTCAAAACAAAGACCCAGCTTCACTCAAGGACCAGCAAGATACAGTGCTGGACACCCTATGCCAAACAAATAGCAAGACAGGAACACAAGCCCACCCACTAGCAGAGAGGCTGCCTAAAATCATAATAAGGCCACAGACACCACAAGACACAGCACCAGATGTGGACCTGCCCACCAGAAAGACAAGATCCAGCCTCATCCACCAGAACACAGGCACTAGTCCCATCCACCAGGAAGCCTACACAACCCACTAAATCAAACTAAGCCACTGGGGTCAGACACCAAAAACAATGGGAACTACGAACGTGCAGCCTGCAAAAAGGAGACCCCAAACACAGTAAGATAAGCAAAATGAGAAGACAGAAAAACACACAGCAGATGAAGGAGCAAGGTGAAAACCCACCAGACCTAACAAATGAAGAGGAAATAGGCAGTCTACCTGAAAAAGAATTCAGAATAATGATAGTAAAGATGATCCAAAATCTCAGAAACAGAATAGACAAAATGCAAGAAACATTTAACAAGGACATAGAAGAACTAAAGAGGAAACAAGCAATGATGAACCACACAATAAATGGAATTAAAAATACTCTAGGTGGGATCAATAGCAGAATAACTGAGGCAGAAGAATGGATAAGTGACCTGGAAGATAAAATAGTGGAAATAACTACTGCACAGCAGAATAAACAAACAAGAATGAAAAGAACTGAGGAGAGTCCCAGAGACCTCTGGGACAACATTAAACGCACCAACATTTTGAATTATAGGCGTCCCAGAGGAAGAAGAGAAAAAGAAAGAAAATATTTGAAGAGATTATAGTTGAAAACTTCCCTAATATGGGAAAGGAAATAGTTAATCAAGTCCAGGAAGCACAGAGAATCCCATACAGTATAAATGCAAGGAGAAACAGGACAAGACACATATTAATCAAACTATCAAAAATTAAAAACAAAGAAAACATATTAAAATCAGCAAGGGAAAACCAACAAATAACACATAAGGGAATCCCCATGAGTTTAACAGCTGATCTTTCAGCAGGAACTCTGCAAGCCAGAAGGGAGTGGCAGGACATATTTAAAGTGATGAAGGAGAAAAACCTACAACCAAGATTACTCTAACCAGCAAGGATCTCATTCAGATTTGATGGAGAAATTAAAACCTTTACAGACAAACAAAAGCTCAGAGAGTTCAGCACCACCAAACCAGCTTTACAACAAATGCTAAAGGAACTTCTCTAGGCAAGAAACACAAGAGAAGGAAAAGGCATACAATAATAAACACAAAACAATTAAGAAAATGGGAATAGGAACATACATATTGATAATTAACTTCAATGTAAATGGCCTAAATGCTCCCATCAAAAGACACAGACTGGCTGAATGGATACAAAAACAAGACCCATATATATGCTGTCTACAAGAGACCCACTGCAGACCTAGGGACACATACAGACAGAAAGTAAGTGGATGGAAAAAGATATTCCATGCAAATGGAAATCAAAAGAAATCTGGAGTAGCAATTCTCATATCAGATAAAATAGCCTTTAAAATAAAGACTATTACAAGAGACAAAGAAGGACACTACATAATGATCAAGAGATTGATCCAAGAAGAAGATATAACAATTGTAAATATGTATACACTCAACACAGGAGCACCTCAATACATAGGGCAAATACTAACAGCCATAAAAGGGGAAATCGACAGTAACACATTCATAGTAGGGGACATTAACACTCCACTTTCACCAATGGACAGATCATCCAAAATGAAAATTAATAAGGAAACATAAACTTTAAATGATATATTAAACAAGATGGACTTAAGTGATATTTATAGGACATTCCATCCAAAACAACAGAATACACATTTTTCTCACGTTCTGCTGGAACATTCTCCAGCATAGATCATATCCTGGGTCACAAATCAAGCCTTAGTAAATTTAAGAAAATTGAAATTGTGTCAAGTATCTTTTCTGGCCACAACGCTATGAGACTAGATAACAATTACAGGAAAAGATCTGTAAAAAATATAAACACATGGAGGCTAAACAATACACTACTTAATAACCAAGAGATCACTGAAGAAATCAAAGAGGAAATCAAAAAATACCTAAAAACAAATGGCAATGGAGACACAACAACACAAAACTTATTGGATGCCACAAAAGCATTTCTAAGAGGGAAGTTTATAGCAATACAATCCTACCTTAAGAAACAGGAATCATTTTAAATAAACAACCTAGCCTTGCACCTAAAACAATTAGAGAAAAAAGAACAATAAACCACCAAAGTTAGCAGAAGGAAAGAAATCATAAAGATCAGATCAGAAATAAATGAAAAAGAAATGAAGGAAACAATAGATAATATCAATAAAACTTAAAGATGGTTCTTTGAGAAGATAAACACAATTGATAAAGCATTAGCCAGACTCATCCAGAAAAAAAGGGAGAAGTCTCAAATCAATGGAATTAGAAATGAAAAAGGAGAGGGAAAAACTGACACTGCAGAAATATGAAAGATCATGAGAGATTACTACAAGCAACTCTATGCCAATAAAGTGGACAACCTGGAAGAAATGGACAAATTCTTAGAAAAGCACAACCTGCTGAGACTACACAAGGAACAAATAGAAAATATGAAGAGACCAATCACAAGAACTGAAATTGAAGCAGTGTTTAAAAATCTTCCAACAAACAAAAGCCCAGGACCAGGTGGCTTCACAGGTGAATTCTATTAAACATTTAGAGAAGAGCTAACACCTCTCCATCTCAAATTCTTACAAAGCGTAGCAGAGGGAGGAACACTCCCAAACTCATTCTACAAGGCCACCATCATCCTGAGACCAACACCAGACAAAGATGTCACAAAGAAAGAAAACTACAAGCCAATATCACCGATGAACATAGATGCAAAAATCCACAACAAAATACTAGCAAACAGAGTACAACAGGACATTAAAAGGATCATACACCATGATCAAGTGGGGTTTATTCCAGGAATGCAAGGATTCTTCAATATACACAAATCAATCAACGTAATACACCATATTAACAAATTGAAGGAGAAAAACCATATGTTCATCTCAATAGATGCAGAGAAAACTTTTGACAAATTTCAACACCCATTTATGATAAAATCGCTGCAGAAAGTAGGCATAGAGGGAACTTTACTCAACATAATAAAGGCCATGTATGGCAAACCAAAGCCAACATCGTCCTGAATCGTGAAAAACTGAAACCATTTCCGCTAAGATCAGGAACAGGACAAGGTTGCCCACTCTCACCACTATTATTCAACATAGTTTTGGAAGTTTTAGCCACAGCAATCAGAGAAGAAAAAGAAATAAAAGGAATCCAAATAGGAAAAGAAGAAGTAAAACACTCAGTGTTTGCAGATGACATGGTACTATACATAGAGAATGCTAAAGATGCTACCAGAAAACTACTAGAGCTAATCAATGAATTTGGTAACATAGCAGGATACAAAATTAATGCACAGAAATCACTGGCATTTCTATACACTAGTGATGAAAAATCTGAAAATGAAATTAATTAAACAGTCCCATTTACCACTGCAACAAAAAGAATAAAATATCTAGGAATAGACCTACCTAAGGAGACAAAAGACCTGTATGCAGAAAATTATAAGACACTGATGAAAGAAATTAAATATGACACAAATAGATGGAGAGATGTACCATGTTCTTGGATTGGAAGAATCAACATTGTGAAAATGACTCTACTACCCAAAGAAATCTACAGATGCAATGCAATCCCTATCAAACTATCACTGGCATTTTTCACTAGAAGTAGAACAAAAAATTCACGATTTGTATGGAAACACAAAAGACCCCAAATAGCCAAAGCAATTTTGAGAACGAAAAATGGAGCTAGAGGAATCAGGATCCCTGACTTCAGACTATACTACAAAGCTACAGTAATCCAGACCATATGGTACTGGCACGAAAACAGAAAGATAGATTAATGGAACAGGATAGAAAGCCCAGAGATAAACCCATGCACATATGGTCACCTTATCTTTGATAAAGGAGGCAAGAATATACAGTGGAGAAAAGACAACCTCTTCAATAAGTGGTGCTGGGACAACTGGACAGGTACATGTAAAAGTATGAAATTAGAACACTCCTTAACACCATACAGAGAAATAAACTCAAAATAGATTAAAGACCTAAATGTAGTGCCAGACACTAACAAACCCTTAGAGGAAAATATAGGCAGAACACTCTATGACATAAATCACAGCAAGATCCTTTGTGATCCACCTCCTAGATAAATGGAAATAAAAACAAAAATAAACAAATGGGACCTAAAGAAATTTAAAAGCTTTTGCCCAACAAAGGAAACAATAAACAAGACGAAAAGACAACCCTCAGAATGGGTGAATATATTTGCAAATGAAGCAACTGACAAAGGATTAATCTCCAAAATATATAGGCAGCTCATGCAGCTCAATATCAAAAAAACAAAAACCCAAGCCAAAAATGGGCAGAAGACCTAAATAGATATTTCCCGAAAGAAGATATTCCGATTGCCAACAAACACATGAAAGGATGCTCAACATCACTAATCATTAGAGAAATGCAAATCAAAACTACAGTGAAGTATCACCTCACACCGGTCAGAATGTCCATCATCAAAAAAATCTACAAATAATAAATTCTGGAGAGGAATCCAGGAAGGAACACTCTTGCACTCTTGGTGGTAATATAAATTGATCCAGCCACTATGGAGAACAGTATGGAGGTTCCTTAAAGAACTAAAAATAGAACTCCCATATGACCCAGCTATCCCACTACTGGGAAAAAACCCTGAGAAAACCATAATTCAAAAAGAGTCATGTACCAAAATGTTCATTGCAGCTCTACTTACAATAGCCAGGACATGGAAGCAACCTAAGTGTCCATCACTGGATGAATGGATAAAGAAGTTGTGGCATATATATCTACAATGGAATATTACTCAGCCATAAAAAGAAATGAAATTGAGATATTTGTAGTGACGTGGATAGACCTAGAGTCTGTCATACAGAGTGAAGCAAGTCAGAAAGGCAAAAACCGGTACCATATGCTAACACATATATACGGAATGTAAAAAAAAAAAAAAGGTCATGAAGAAGCTAGGTGTAAGATGGGAATAAAGACACAGACCTACTAGAGAATGGACTTGAGGATATGGGGATGGGGAAGGGTAATCTGTGACAAAGTGAGAGAGTGGCATGGACATATATACACTACCAAATATAAAATACATTGCTAGGGGGAAGCAGCCACATAGCACAGGGAGATCAACTCGGTGGTTTGTGACCACCTAATCGGGTAGGATAGGGAGGGTGGGAGGGAGAGAGACACAAGCAGGAAGAGATATGGGCACATATGTGTATGTATAACTGATTCACTTTGTTATAAAGCAGAAACTAACACATCATTGTAAAGAAATTATATTCCAATAAGGATGTTTAAAAAAAAGAGATACTAGATATTACTTCAATCTTTTACATTTGCTAAGACTTGTTTTATGTCTTATATTATCTATCCCTGAGAATGTTCTGTGTACACTTGAGAATAATATTTCTTCTGCTGCTCTTGGATGGAATATTCTATAGATGTCTTTTAGGTCCATTTGGTATATTGTAAGGTCTGCGTTCATTGTTTTCTTGTTGTTTCTCTGTCTGGATGATTCATCCAGGTTTGAAAGTGGGGTGTTAAAATCCTTTATTATTACTGCATTTTTGTCTGTTTCTCCCTTCAGATCTATTAGTATTTACTTAATATATTTAGATGTTCCAATGTTTGGTGTGTACATAGTTATGGTTGTTATATCTTTTGGTTTCCACTTTCATGACTTATCTTTTTCCATCTCTTGACTTTGAATTTACACATGTCCTTAAATCTGAAATGGGCCTTTTTTAGGCGGTATATATTTGGGTCTCATATTTTTTAAATCCATCCCGTCACTGTGTGCCTTTTGATTGGTAAGTTCAATCCATTTATATTTATACTAATTATTAATATATAAGGACTTATTTATATCATTTTATGAATTACTTTCTGATTGTTTTATATTTATATTGTTTCTTTTTCTCTCTGTTTCTGCATACTTTTGTAAATTGGTTAATTTCCATGGTGGTATTTTCTGTTTCCCATTTCTTTGTCTTCTGTGGATCTACTCTAGGTTTCTGAACAGTCTATTTTAGATTGATAGCAACTTATATTTGGATGCCTATAAAACTCCACCCTTTTACTCCTCTTTTTTGTGTAATTGATGTTATAATTTTCTTCTCTTTATGCCATGTAATTGTTAACAATTTATCGTAGCTGTAATTATTTTTACTACTCTTCTCCTTTAACTTCTTTTTACTATAGTTGAGTGGTTAACACACCATCCTAATATAGAGTTATAGTTTTCTGAATCTGACTGTCTATCTTTCATCTTTACCAGGGTGTGGTGTACTTTCATAGGTTTTCCTGTCACTGATTAGTGTCTTTTTATTTCAGCTTGAAGAACTTTCAATATTTCTTGCAAGGCAGATCTAGTGGTGGTGAACTCCCTCAGCAATTGTTTGTCTAGGAAAACCTTTATTTCTCCTTCTTATCTGAAAGATACCATTGCCAGATAAAGTTTTCTTGGTTGGCAATTTCTATCCTTCAACTCTTTGAATATATCATTCCACACTTTCCTGGCCTGTAGAGTTTCTGCTGAGAAATCTGCTGATAACCTAATGGAGTTTCTTTTGTAGGTTACTTTCTTTTATTCCCTGGTTACCTTTAAGATTATTTCATCATTATTTTTTGACAGCTTCATTATAATGAGTCTTAGAGAAGGTCTTTTTACATTGAGATTACAGGGCGTTCTATTAGCTTCTTGGACTTACATGTCCAAGTCTTTTCCCAGGTCTGAAAAGTTCTCAGCTATTATTTCTTTAAATAACCTTTTGCTCCCTTCTCCTTCTTTTCTCCTTCCTGAAGCCCAATTATTCTAATATCTGCCTTTCTTATTGAATCTCATAGCTCTGGTTGGCTTTCTTCACTCTTTAACTCTTAGTTCCCACTCCTCTTCTAACTGCATTATTTTCATATTTCTACCTGCAAGTCACTTATTTTTTCTTCCATCAAGTCTGCCCTGCTACAGATGCCTTTCATTGCATTTTTAAATCTCATTTATTTAATTCTTCAGCTCCAGAATTTCTGTTTGGTTCTTTTTCGTAATTTAATCTCTTTAGTAAATAACTTCTTTTTTTATTTCTAATTTGTTGAATTCTTTCTGAGTTTTCTTGTAGCTCATCGAATTTCTTTATAACAGCTATTTTGAAGTCTATATTAGTTAGATGAGTTTGGTTGCTGGAGAAATGTCATTTTGTTTTTGTGATGCCATATTTCCTTGAATTAAAAAAAATTTGTAGCTTTGTGTTTCTGCTTTCACATTTGAAGTAGCATATGTCTCCTTAACTAAGCGTTTATGTCTTCTTTGGTTCTTATAATTAACAAGGCTGGCTATTAGAAACCTCTCTTTTGTATTTCAGAAAGTAGTGCTATAGCGCATGTTTTTGTTTCTCCCTTGAGAAACAGTTGCCTATTTTCAGAGCACACTATCTGTGTCATGAGCTTGCTCTTCATGATGTATTTGGGAGCACACACAAGGAACTGGCAGCAGACTGGTGGGAGGTCTGGGTCTAACACTTGTTGAGGTGTGTTTAGGGGGTCTGAGGACCTAGTAGATAAATCTCCAGTTGTGGCACTCCTAGAGACATGTGGATGGACTTTTTGCTGAGCCCAAGTCCCTCAAAGCCATTTGAAATTCTAATCTGCTTCTTTTTGTGCTACGCAGGCCTCTCACTGTTGTGGCCTCTCCCATTGTGGAGCACAGGCTCCAGACGTGCAGGCTCAGCGGCCATGGCTCATGGGCCCAGCCGCTCCATGGCATGTGGGATCTTCCCGGACCAGGGCACGAACCCGTGACCCCTGCATCAGCAGGTGGACTCTCAACCACTGTGCCACCAGGGAAGCCCATAATCTGTCTCTTTCTTAATATGCTCCATTCCCCCAGAGTACCTTAGTACTCTGGGTGCTGGTGGAGAGAACTTGTTTTCTCCAGCAGCATCCCATTTAGCTGGCATAAGGGGAAGCCCTTTCTTTCTCCACAGGAGAGGTCACCTCCAGCAGATAAACCAGCCACAATCAATACCTTTTGGGGGATGGGACGGCACTGAGAAAGTTTCTTTCACCATCTCCACTGTGACAAAATTCATGTTTTTTTCTTTTTTCTTTTTTTCTTATCCAAAGTTGTTTTAGATTCTCCCTTCAGGAGGCTGGAGTTCTGCAAGTCCTTTCTTGAGAGTAAGTGTCTGCTGAATTCAGTACTCACCCAATTCTTGCCCAACAATAGCAAGAGGGGTCCAGGCAGTCATACTGGTTATGCTGTTTCTGCAACCCATATGGTGATCTGTCTATATCCTACTATCTGCACTGGTGGACAACTTGGGTCCTTTAGAGCAATGTATAAAGTCCAGAAGTTCCCACAAATGTGTTCTTCTTGGTGTATGGATGTCTAATTTGTTGATTTAAGAGGGGTATACAAAGGAGGAATGTCTTATGCTATCATGTCACTGATTTCACTCTCCCAACATATATTTTTTTTATTGTCTACTATGTTGCAAGTAGTGAGGTAGGCATTGTATATACAAAGGAGAAAAAAATCTTATATTCAAGTAGGGCAGGTGAACAATAAACAAATAAAATAAGTACAAATAATAAGAAGCCATGAGAAAAAAATCAAGATAACTTATTAGAAATGAACTTGTGTCTAGAGGGGTGGGGAGCTCTTTAGTTAGGGTGGTCAACTTTGAGAACTGACAAACTTTAACTGAAGGAAGGGAAAAGATAACTGTTGGAAGAAGATTCTAGGCAGAAGAAACAGGCACTGCAAGACACTTTTTGAAGCAATTTTAATTCCTTGGACCAATCAAGTTTGATGGCAAGCCTATGCTTTGCATCTGAGCTGACTGGTGGGAAGTCAGGAAAGGGAAGTGTTGCTTCCTCTCTGGGAACAGAGTAAAGAAAGTATAGGTGGGATCCTGACCAGTGCAATCACTTCCCATAACCTTGTTTGATCCCCCATGTTGCAAGTTTTAAGTGTTGTCCATACACTCCCAGAGCACCACCACTATAACTCTTTTCTGGAGGTTGCCCCTCCTTTTGCTGTAGGTAAAAGTGCCATTGGATGATTTAGAAAACCTCAAGAGGGAAGAGAATTTGCTGCTCCATTAGAGGGAAGTGATGATTTTATAACATGGAATGAACATACAAGAGACTACTGGGTTTTATGGTTTGTATGGAATTCTTGGGGCAAAATGACATCCCTAGTACTTCTGATATCCATGGAATGATAGATAATACACGTTGTTACATCATATTTGTTTTTCTTTTTTTATAATAAAAGAATTTTTAGCTTAGCATATGGCAACCCGTAATAATGACTACATATTCTAGTCTCCTGTGCAGCTTGGCAGGGCCATGTAGCTGATTTCTAACCAGTGAGTTGCAAGCAGAAAGGATTTTCAACACTTCCAGTCACCCCCTTAAAAAAAAAGCATGTCTCCCTTTCCCCATTCCCCCATCCGACTAGCTATAATGTGAATGTGATAGGAAAACTTGCACCATTCAGATTGAGAAAACACCCCAAATGTGTTGGAATAATAAGACAGGAAATGTATATCCAAATATCTTTCAAAAAAAAGCCACCAACTGGCTAAACTTTTACATGAAAGAGAAATACATTTCTATCTAGTTTAAGTCACATTTCTATTAATCACAGATAAAACTATAGCCTAACCAATACAGCTTATAAAAAAAGATTCAAAGGAAGAAAATGTGAAATATCTGAGGGAAATTTTAGAGAAATATAGCCACCTAACTATGAGCAGTATTCACAGAGTTTACATAACAATTACATAGGTCTCAGAAAAATTTCAGAATGTACATTTACATGGATGCATTCTAATACTGCTCTAGAAGTATTGTTTAGTAGACGATTTTGACAAAAATGTAGAAATTTAAGCTGTCAGCAGTGGTATTTTTACTTTTAGTGGACCTGAATGTGCTGGACTCCTTCCCATGAGAGTCATAATAAATTTGGATCGAGGGATCCCTGAACTGAAATCAACATTATTCTGTATCAAACTTCTGCAGTAGAAGGAAGGCTTAGCTAAGGCAAACAAGATCAGGTTAATAGATGATTTTATCTAAGTTGGAACTTGTTCAGATTGATAAAAAGTAAATTTTTATACTTGTTAGAATTTAGTGTTTGATGTCATTACTGAAAAACATCTAAAACTGGTTCTTATTCCTTACCCCTTTTGATCATATATTAAACAGTTCATTTAAATGGTACTATAACTTATTAAAATTTTGAATTATATAATGTATGAAATGTACTTTTATATAATCTGGGGTAAGGAGAGTGGGTACAGACATAGAGGAAAGAAGACTGGCCATGTGTTGCTGTTGGTTAAAGCTGAGTAATGGGTACATGAGGGTTTCTTATACTAATTGTTCTTCTTTTCTTCTTTTGAATATATTTGATTTTTTCCATAGTAAAATACATATATATGTTATACATATTATATATATATATATATATATATATATATATATACATATCTATCTTTATGTGCATCTGAGTGAAAAAGTTAAACTTATTTAGTGACACTATTTTGAACCCATTATTACAATGTTTGTCTTTATCCAGGTATGGTGTAGGAAGTTTATAGTAAGATTACTTCCTTCATACTTTCATTCCCTGAGCCTCAAACTTGGATCGTTATTGTTTCAAGCTGTTTTTGTTTATTTTTTCTTCTCATTAGATTGGCATTTTAAAAAGTATAAATGATCCTGGTCTTTGTTCAAGTTGTGAATATTCAACATTATTTAGGAAAGGCTGAAAAACATCTTTCCATTGTGGGACAGAATCAAACTTGAAGAACAGAGATCCTAGATCTGCCTCTCAGCTCTGCTTCTGAAGCTCCTGTAAAAAGGAAGATATTGGGGTCAGAGTGATAGGCCTAATTACAGCCCACTTCCCACCAATGAACAGTTGCTCTATTATTCCTTGAAGAGATCCAAGAAGGAAAATGTAAGGCCTTAAATAAGGACTATGCCTATAGATGAATAAGCAGATGTTCAGTAAGTAGTTAGATGAAGAGAACTTAGTCAACAAAAAATAGAAGAAGAAATAAGGTCTTGGAAAAATCAAGTAAGTGTTTAAGTCTGAGGAAGTTCTGCTGAAGAAATTATCTGTGAAGTTCAAAAAAGATACAGCTCATTGCCTGCCTCTCAAACACTCATCACATCCTTTAATTATTGAGGAATAAATAAGTTGAAAGAGCCACATTTACCTGAGAGTTTATCTCTCACTTCTTCCCTCTCAAAATAAGGTACAGTGAAGGCAGTGAAATTACTTGTGAGGTGGCTTCAAGAAGGCATGTAGGAGGGATGTACATTATTTGAGAACATTTGATGTGTGGGTCAAATTCCATATTTATATCCCATTATTTTTTTCAAGTCTACCAAAACATCAGAAATTTCTCCTTAGGAAAGCCTTTACCACTTCCTAGGAACATTTTTCTGTAGCAGTCAAAATGTGTAATTCAAAAAAACTTGGTTATTGCAGAAGATACTGAAAGCATTAGGAATATAGGTGAGATGAGGAGGGAGTTGCTAAAGTGGAAGAAAGATAACTAGGATGAGGGGAAAGCCAGAGACAATTCTCCTGACTTTACTATTTGTTTTGTTTTGTTTATGTAGATCTGTTTTGAGAAGAGCAGAGGGAGACAGTGAAGGATAAGACTTTTTCCCTGCTAATCTATAAGAAAAATCAAACTATTGGGTCTTAAAAACCCTTAAGATTAAAGAGAAAATATTCTTTCTGTTCCCTCATCTCCTTTTCTGCCCAAAGACTATACTTTAAAAAGTACAAGTATTTAAGTCATTTGGGTAAACTTGGTCAACAAGTGAGGATGGAGAATAATCTTAGTAAGGTGTGAACAGTATGGGAAGAGTGGATGGCAGGTGTAGGGTAGGATGGGGAAGTGGTTCATCTTTCCATTTGAAAATAGAATGCACCACTCCAGAGAGAAAGGGAGAGTAGAGCCTCTGGGGACTTACATCCATGTATGTGAGAACACTGATAAAGATCATCAATTACATCAGTTTGCTGAAAAAGTGACATTGAATTCTGGAGGCAGAAATTTTCTATGCAAATAGAGAGACCATCTTTATTACTAAAATGCATATTATAAATTATAGACATAAATATATTCCAAGTGCAACATTTTCACAGTGTTTTGGGAGTAAAAACAAAAAGATGACAGAAAAATTACGTTGCACAGGAGTTCCACTTATTCATAGTTTCAGACCAAGGTAATTTGATCTGTTGTTCCTAGAGCAGATGGCTCCTTTTCATGGAATTACAGGTTAACAGAATAAGTTCCTAAACCAAGAGACAATAAAAACATATAAACCATTTGAATATAATAATAATAAAAATAACAATAATGACAATAATAATAACATGGAAATCACTCCATATTAAAAATATCTGTTGGGGACTTCCCTTGTGGTGCAGTGGTTAAGAATCCGCCTGCCAATGCAGGGGACACGGGTTCGAGCCCTGGTCCGGGAAGATCCCATAGGCCTTGGGGCAACAAAGTGCATGCGCCACAACTACTGAACCTGCACTCTAGAGCCCATGAGCCACAACTACTGAGCCCACATGCCACAACTACTGAAGTCTGCGTGCCTAGAGCCCATGCTCTGCAACAAGAGAAGCCACAGCAGTGAGAAGCCCACGTACTGCAATGAAGAGTAGCCCCCACTTGCCACAACTAGAGAAAGCCCATGCTCAGCAATGAAGACCCAATGCAGCCAATAAATAAATAAATAAATGAATAAAAATTTTTTAGAAAGCCACTTTAAAAAAATATTTGTTGGAATAATTGTGTGTACATTTTACAATCAGAATTCAAATAACTTTAATAGAAAATGTGAGTTCATTTATCTTGAATTGTATATTGCTGTAGTTGATGGTGTTTACTTTTTGAGGGTTTTACTTTTTTCATTAAACCCGGAAAGTGACAAATGGGAGGTTTGGAGAGAAAATTCTCCAAGGAAAGGAGACACTCAAGAGGCTGCTGTCTGGATGGTAGCTGCAACAGTACTTCTCTCCTAGTTTAGACTTTTCCCTGGAAATCAGATCCAGGTTGGAAGGGGAAAAAGGCAAAAAGAAAAAGAAAACAAGCAGAGATCTGAGAAACTGATAGTCATGTTTGTAGATATATTTCTTAAAATTTAGCATCCCCATTATTGTAAGAAAATTAGGTGATCACTTACTATATGTAACCTGAAAGGCACTGCTGTAAGACTCACTTTCTTCAAAATACCTTCCTTTCCAGTCTGCTTCAGTGTCTTTAATCCCTCCATTAAAAGTGAGAGATTTACACTTTGAGTTAAAGTTCATCCCTAAGGCCTAGAATTCAGATATCCTTTGGCAAATTAATATTAAGCTAACATTAGTCATTAGTACATTAGTGTGAATAAATTTATCAGTTACTGACTAGAACAAGGGAATAAGACAGAAGACAAAACATACTGATGATGATGAGGGCTTGATAAAGTAAATCACAGCATTGAATACAAACTTAGATGGGCAGCCCTGAAGAGAAGGTGTGGTCCTAGCTAAGCAGCATAAAAATACTGGACACTTGTTCTCTCTGTCTTTTCCTCAAATGATATAAATAATTTTCAAGGGCTTCTGGACTGCCTAATAAATGGGCTATAACCTCAACATTTCCTCTAAGAATGAGGAAATATATCTCCTGGATATATTTCCCTCCTGTTTAACATAATAGATATGTTTAAAGTGAAATTAATATGTTAATGAAATTAAATCACTGGTCTCCCAAAATGACCCTAAAAAGTGTAATTCATGCTAATATAGAAAATAATAGACACATATAGTATAGACAAGGCCCTTTCGTTACAAGTACCCACAAAATTATTACTTCTAATCCCATTACAACACTGAATTATGTTCAAACACAAATCACTTTAAAGCAAAGAGACCAGGCATAATTACAGTTACTCATTTTAAAACACAATTTAACACTCATTTGGAACTCATTTAACACATCAAAATATGTACCTTATGATGAATAATTAGGATATAAATACATACACTATTGCTAGCAGCACAAAGTCAATCTTCTAGCAGGGTATTATCTTAATAACAAAGTACAAGCAAATCAACACTTGCCTAGAGAAGACATTAGAAAAATTTCCATTCATCTTAGATATTAGAATTCATTTTGATTTCACCAGTTTTTTTCCCCCAAATATATTGGTATTATAACTGTGTGCTTAAAATAACTCTTTTTCTGTAAATATGATGGAGCTCTTCCTTGATTTTCACATTCCTTCCAGATAGGAAGTAGCATGTTTCTTCATTTTAAAGCACACAGATTTTAATTAAAGCACGCTTTGAAACTTAGAGATTTTTGCCAAAGTATTTTTCAAAGTATTCTAATATTTAAGACCTCAGGTTAAATTACTACTCATATCCTGGGTCTGTTTCCTTCATACTAGTACTAAACAGGTAGGAGGCAAGGCATTTTAATGGGCGTCCAATGTGGCCAAAATTAATCTTCTGCACTTTTCTCAAAAGGGGAAAATATTGACTTCCCCAGATGCTGGGAGGGAGGCTGTGCTGGCCTTACAATGGTATGACTGGGGCAAAGCTGGGCAGTAACCTGTCAGAGGTACATTGATGTCACTCTAGAAGCATGGTGGACATTTCTTTTACTTGGCAGATCCGTACGTCTTCAGAGGTGTTCTCTGTAAAAAGTTTAAGAGAATCAGAACTATGATTATCACCTATCTGCTTTCTCCTGGACCTTTAAAGGCAATTTGGGTCACATTGTATGAACTTTGACAAGCCACCTGCCCTGGTTAGATTAAATATGGCAATTTATACAGTCATAGAGAGTATGTGAATTTATTTCTTGTTCTTATTTTAAACATACCAGAGGCCTGAGTTCAGATTTTCATTCTATTAATAGATGTGACAGATGATTTTTCATACTGATATTGAAATGAAGGAAATAGCTATTTGAGTCTTCAAACACTAGAGTGTAATCACATATGGAGATAAAAATGGTCCGTGAGGACTCCCCTGGTGGCGCAGGGGTTGAGAGTCCGCCTACTGATGCAGGGGACATGGGTTCATGCCCTGGTCCAGGAAGATCCCACATGCCGCGGAGCGGCTAGGCCCGTGAGCCATGGCTGCTGAGCCTGCACGTCCAGAGCCTGTGCTCCACAACGGGAGAGACCACAACAGTGAGAGGCCCACGTACCACAAAAAAAAAAAAAAAGGTCCATGATTTTAACACTGTTTTTGCAGAATAATATAATGTCCATCCTACTTAAAGACAACTAAAATATGATATTGGGGTATAAACTGTGATTACTAGTATAAATAGACAATTACATTGCTTCTAAATACAAGGAAACTCAATGTCCATTGTAACAAAACTAAGTGTTTATAATGACTTCAACCTAATAGTCTCTCTTTGTCTTAGGTTCACAGATACAACTGCTGGCTCTAGTTGAGATCATATGTGTATAGTATGTCACTGAAATTTTATAGCTTAAGTTTCAGTCCACATCCAGTTTTTTTTTAACATAGTTCAGTTGTCAAGGTAGAAGTGGTATGGCTGCTCACAAATGATTTTGCATGGAGTTTTATGTTATCATGCAAATCTTGTCTTGAAAGCCGTCTTCTGAACTCATCAGTGGTAAAGTAGTATATGATTGGGTCAAGGCAGGAATTCAGACTAGCAAGACACAAGGCAATAGAATGAAATATGAGAATCACCCTTCTGGCTAGGCAGCTTTTAATTTCATTGGACTTGACCAGGAAATCTAAAGGAAAACTGAAGTGATAAGGTGCAAAGCAAATTAGGAAAACTCCTGCACAGGTTAGAATCATCTTCAAGGCTTTCTTTTTCTCTCCAAGGTCTTGGGCCACAGGATATTTATCCTGCAGTGATAAAACCGTCTTCCAGGTACAATACAGGACAGTCAGAAGAGGAGTGACAAATCCAATCAACTCGCCAATGGTCATCATGACAACAGACTGGGCTAGATTGACATTCCTGGTAGGAAGATCCACAAAGCATTTTGTTCTGTTGCTAGGGGTGTCATCGCTGCTTCGGAGGAGTGGAAATAGCAGACAGGCAAGGCAGATTATTAGCCAGCCAGCAATGCTGATGTATAGGTCATATTTCTGTTTACAGTCGTGGAAGCGAAAGGGGTAGAGGAGAAACCAAAATCTTCGCACACTGATGCAGACCAAAAAGTAGATGCTTGCATACATGTTGACATACTTCAGGTAGAAACAAAACATGCAGAGGCCAGGCCCAAATGGCCAGTCATGATTCAAGTAGTAAAAGATCCTCAGTGGCAAGGAGAGGACTTGTAATAAGTCAGCAATGGCTAGGTTTATCATGAATATCACAGCCCGTTTGGTTTCTTTCATATAGCCATAAAATACCCACAAGGCTAATATGTTCCCTATGAGACCTGGCACAAGAATGACAGTGTATGTCACTGCATAGATGAAGTACCGAAAATCTGTATTGGATCCATCTGTCCCAGCACATGTGTCATTAGCAGGCATGTTTCTTTCTAGAGAAACTGCCTTTGCTAAATGGTGGTTAAAAAGCTGAATTTATAATCTACTGCTGCTCTTTCTAAAAGACTGATCATCGATGGGCTGGGGAGACTGAATATAGAATAACCTCCTTTTTATTGCATTGGTCTGGGCTTATATACATGATTTGGGTTTTTTTTCAAGTAACTATCTGCATGTTTGCTTTGGATTTGTCTACATTAACTACATTGAAGTCTAATGTGCAAGCACAGATGACAAGCTGTTATAATTTTCCCTTCTTCTTTACTCAGTTAAAAGGCCTCTGGGACATCATAACAGTTGATCCTCTCCCATTTGATCATAAATGTGCCATATAGTAGCTCTTCAAATTCCCATATGATGACAGTCATCTCTTTACTGGTGTTTGGCAGGCTGTTTTTCATTTTTTTGGCTCACATAGAAGAAAGGTTTGCTTTAGTACTCAGTGGGTCCACAGCTCTTCACAGATGATTAACTTGGATGGATCATCTTTCTGGGACATTTTCAGTTATGTGTCATAAACTAAAAAGTGAGAAACAAAGTCAGAGCTGCAAATGAAAAAAAGTTAAGCCAATTATTGTCTAGAAATTTTTGAAAAAAAAGCCTATGTGTAGAAAAATCTATTACCTTTAATGGAAAGTTCTGATGTGAATGAGTGTGATTAGTCACAAGTTCCATAAGGCACTTTAGAATCACAAGACAGTATAGCTAGAAGGAACCTGAGAAGTAATCTAGCCCCTTACTACTCAAAATGTGATCCACGAACCAGCATTACTGGAGAACTTTTTAGAAATGCAAAAGAATCTCAGATCCCATCTGGGACTTGCTGCAACACAATCAGCAATTTAAGAAGAACCACAAGTGATTCTTAGGCGTATTAACATTTGAGAGGCTCTGATGTAGACCACAGCTTCACAAACATCACTGAGGGTCACACTCATCTGGGGAAGTTTTAAAAAATTACAACTTTCCTTAGATTTTCTAGTGTCTCCTGTAGAGATTCTTATTCAGTACTTAGGGCCTGAAATTTTTATTTTTAAAAAGATCCCCATATGATTCAGATATAGCCAACCCAGCCAGCATTTGTCCTTGAACCATCATATAGGGGCCACTGATTTGTTTCATATCTTCCCCAGATGTCTGAAAATTAGTGGGCAACCACCCTCTCTTTAATTACTTGCAATAACAAGGGTCATTTAGCCACTTCTCAATTATCCAAGACAAAAGACCATGACATCAATACGGAGAATCAAAATCCCCAAAAAGTTGACCCAGCTAGGTCCATGACCTCTGTTCTAAAACAAATTTTAGCTTAGGCACCTGGATAGTTGCCTCAAAGCTGCTGAAATGCAGGAGGAGTTAATTGACTTTAAAGATATGTGGGAAGAACAAAAATGAAGTAGGAATTATAAAACATCCTGCTATGGATTATCAAATCCATGTTTGAAGTTGGCTTGATTCAACCCCTGAAGGAATTGTAATTGTTATTATTTTGCCTCAATTACCTGGTAAGTAAAATAGCACATTTGTTCAAAGATACAATGCACACTTTATTTAAACATGCTGATAAATAGTATGAACTATGCATTCAGATTGAAGGGGTTAAATACTTGAGATTTCTCAGATAAGGAAGTAGAGAGACGGTGTTATAAAATAACAAGAAGCAAGACTGTAAAGAATAACATCGATGTTGAAAGAGTGGTTAAAATTAGAGGTTGTTCAGCTCCCAAACTGAAATACATCTTTGAAATATTTTCACAGGTAGTGATTTTGATTAGGTGACAGGCAAAATTAGGTGGCAGACCAAAAAGTCACAAGCCCTGGGTTTTCAACCTCCTTTTAACTATTTATATAAAAGTCATCACCTGCTAACGTCACTGATAAGAAATCAGAACTATACAAATAAACACCCAGTCAACTTCTAATGAACATTCACCTCTCCTATCAAAGCCAATGACTCTTAAATCTATGTCAATCCTGAGCTGTAACTCTCTTTCCAACTATATATAACACCTCTTCTTTTGGATATTTCATTACCATCTTAAAATTCAACATATGAAAGTGAAGCCATTTTTTCTATTTATTGAAAATATGTCACATCTTGTCAGATAATGTCACCTCTTTGACAAAAAATCTCCTAATGTCTTCTCATCTCACTCAGAGGAAAAATAGAAGTCCTTACAACAAATGGCCTATTTTAACTACATGGTCTGGCCCCTGGTTACTCTTCTGATCTCACCTTCTAAGATTCTCCCCCTTGCGCTCTGCTCCAGCAACTTTACCATTCTTGCTGTTAGGTGAACAGACCAAGAACCTTCCTGCCTCAAAGCATATGAATTGGCAGTTCCCTGTGCCTGAAATGCTTTAGCCTAGTTATTTATCTGTTTTACTCCCTTGCCTCCTTTAGATCTTTACCCAAGTGGGTCCTTTTCATGAGGCTTTCCCTCATCTTCCTATTTAAAACTGCAGCTCACCTCCAACACTCCCCATCTCCTGTCAGTATTTATTTTATCTATTGCCAGTTGTAACTAACATACTCTTTGATTTTTACTTATTTATTTTGTTTTTATATATTTTCCCTACTAGAATGTAAAGTCCATGAGGACAAGGATTCTTGTGTGTTTTGTTTACTTGTTATAAAACAGAACTGAGGACTGTGGAAGACACAAATAAGTGCTCAGTATTTGTTGAAAGAAATAATTTCAGTAAATAAAATCAATATATCTCACACAAAAATGATCATCCCTCAAAACTTCAAACCAGATTCTGCTCCTGACTTCTTCATTGCTATTAAGTTCACTAATGTTTTCCTAGGTTGTCTCAAAGTCTTGGAGGTATTGACTCTTTGTCATTTATTTTCCACTTCCAAACAAGTTAGGGAAGATAGCTTACTATGGGGGAAATAACATATGTTTAGGAGTCAGGATTATCTGGGTTTAAATTCTTGCTCTTTTAATTAATAGCTGTGTGACTTCAGGTATATCACCAAACTTCTCTGATTCTTTAATTTCTCATAGATAAAATGAGAATAATCATAGTACCTAACTTAGAGTCAGTGTGAGAATTAATTGAGCTGCTGTATATAATTTATTTAGCATAGTGTAAGGTACATAAATGCTTAATAACTGATATTATTATTATTACTACTTTCTGCAACTGCGTTATTTCTCATAATATTATTCTTTAAATTTGCATTGTTTATGCTCTAGTTCAGGACCTTATTACTTAATTTATTTCCCTATCCCTTATCATTTTCTACTCCATACTCTATAATGCTGTCAGATATTTTTTTCCTTAAAATGAGCTCTTAAAAAGCATTAATGGATTCCTATTGCCCAAAAAATCACAAAATACAGTCTGGCAGTCAATGGCTTCCTTAAATACAGTGCCATCTACCTTTAGGATTTTGTCTCCCAGTGCTCTCCTAACATGTCCAGAACTCCAGCCAAACTGAGCTCCATACTATTCAAACTGACTTTTTCTTCCCCCACAAATAGCTTTTTCCATTTTTTCATTCTGCTACCTCAGCTTGGAATATCTTTTTTTGTTTTGTTTTATTTTTTTGCATACCAGTCCTACTTATTTGTGAAGACCTTTCTCAAATTTCCTGTCCTTCGTGAAAACTTCTTTAACTCAACACTGTTGTCCTAACTCCTTTTTAAAACCCTCATGTATACCTCTTTTAAAGCACATACTTCTTCTGCTTTTTGGTTAGTAACTTATGTCTGTGTCTTATTTATGCCTCTGCTTCCCTTTTCACCCCACTCCACCACAACTATGCCAGAAAATTGTTGAAGTCAGGGGCTGAGTCTTATATATCTTTATACCCCCCGAAGCACCTAGAACTATGTTTGGAATATGTTGGGATCATCCAATATTTATTCAGCATTTATCATTTGCCAGGTGCATGCTTGCTACTGGAGGTATAAGCGGTGGAAAAAGGCACAAAATCTCTGTCTTTTTAGACCTTATAGTCTAGTGAGGAAGAATGATAATTGGTGCACAATATGAAAAATGTGATCATAGGCAATGTACAGTGTTCCCTAAAAACACAAAAAAGGGGAACCAACTAAATATTAAGAACATTTTTGCTTAAGTGATGTGAACTTAAACTCAAGACTATCTTCCTGAAGTCTGTATTTTTCCTGTTGGTTGTTCCCTCACTGGCCACATTTTAATGCTTTTTCATCTGTATATCCTAAACTGCAAACTTGAAATGCTCTTGAATACAGAATCTCCCTTAATATTCTTCTGACTTCCTTCTGGGAGAGCTGGTAATGTTATCCCTTTGTTAAGATAACATTATTTTCTAGTAGGAAAAGTTGCTTGGGATTGTTGGAAAGGCTTTCAAACATGGGGAAAAAAAACCCTAGTCAGCTGTGCTGTAATGAATATAAATATTCCTTTATCTAAGAGTGATGGACACAAAAGATGAAGGAGGCTTTTTTTTCAGAGCATATTACTATTTTTTTTGAGATTTCCCTTTCTCAGGAAAGAATCCGTATTGTAACAGACACTGGAACAGACTCCAATTTTAAATGAGCTATTTATTTGAAGCAACATGCCAGATTCCTTGATCAATTTTTTCTTGCTTCAGGAGCCTATCCTTACTTAATTTTACTCACTTCCTTGGGAAGAAGAAAAACATAAGAGAAAAAGTGAAACTGATGGCCTGAGTTTAGCCTGATTTCCAGCAATATACCGTCCAGAAACTATCCCATATATAGTTCTTGTGGGAAGTTAGTATTTTTATTTATGAATATTTATCAGTTTACATGAACCTGAAGCTTCACTAAATTTTACTTGTGATATGGTTCAAGAGTGTTTTCAGCAATATTATGTATTTGGTTGCTTATTTCTGGGAAAACCTGTTTCAAATGAATATCAGGGATAGCTTTCTGTGTATTTTACTGAGACTTCTTAGTAAAATCTCAGCAAAATGTGTTTCTGTATTTTAATAAAGGGAAGTGAATTATTAAAATTATTAAAAGACCTAATTTATAATGGTGGTCTTTGAGACATATTAGTGGCAAGTAGAGACTATATTTTGGGATGTGGAGCTCTGCTCAGCAACCATCCAATCACAGGTCAAATGCAACTGCTTGCTCAAAAGCCAACTTTATTTTAGAGTTCTGGTTATGTACACACTTTAGTAAGCCAAGAAAAAGCAGACCTAGTGCTACAAGTGACTGCAAATAATGTGGGACAGAACAAGGAGCGTACATGTGTGTGGGAGGCAATTATACTTTTACGATACATGAGTAATCACAAATATTGAATAGATGAGAGCAGAACAATTTCTTCCTGATTCTAATCAGCACACATAGCAAATCTCAGGGCTTCTTTTTCACTTTTGAAATTCTTCAAAGTGAAATAATTTACAGTATTTCCAGAAAACCTGTCCAGCAACTATATCTAAGAGCTGACTACAGCTCAGTAAGCAAATACTTTAGAAAGTCTTTACCTAGTTAATTCTCCTAGGAAGAATGTTCCATCAGAATTTTTATTTTAAAGAGGGGTGGGGGGCTTCCCTGGTGACACAGTGGTTAAGAATCTGCCTGCCAATGCAGGGGACACAGTCTCGATCCCTGGTGTGGGAAGATCCCACGTGCCGCAGAGCAACTAAGCCCGTGTGCAACAACTACTGAGCCTGCACTCTACAGCCCACAAGTCACAACTACTGAAGTCCACACACCTAGAGCCAGTGCTCCACAACAAGAGAAGCCACTGCAATAAGAAGCACATGCAGGACTTCCCTGGTCGCGCAGTGTTTAAGAATCCAACGGCCAATGCAGCGGACACAGGTTCGAGCGCTGGTCTGGGAAGATCCCACATGCCGCGGAGCAACTAAGCCCATGTGCCACAACTACTGAGCCTGTGCTCTAGAACGTACGAGCCACAACTATTGAGCCCATGTGTCACAACTCCTGAAGTCCGCGTGCCTAGAGCCTGCGTTCGGCAACAAGAGAAGCCACTGCAATGAGAAGCCCGTGCACTGCAACAAAGAGCAGCCCCTGCTCATCACAACTAGAGAAAGTCCATGCACAGCAACGAAGACCCAGAACAGCCATAAATAAATAAATAAATAAATAAATTAAATAAATAAATAAATAAAAGAGGGGTGTTCTGTATAGATACCACATCTAATCATGCTCCCAACTCCTCTTATCTCTGACATCTATGATTCCTTGATAGGCCAGCTCCATGAAGGGAGGAAGTACCTATGTGTGGACAAAGTAGTTATTTAGAGTTATTATTTTGCTAGGAAGTTTCACTTAGCTGAATCTAAATGTCTCTTCTGAGATCTGAAGCACATTTTCTCTTCAGCAGATTCTGTATCTTGTTGCTCTGCTCTGAGTAATACGCTTTTAATTACTCGGAGAAAGAAGGAAGGTCATCACTCAATCTCACATCAGAGTGAATAATGCCCAGACATGTTGCCTTTCCTCAGATATCCTAGTTCACAATCATTTTGTATCCCGCAGACCAGCACATGCCAATTGGTATTGGGAATGGGTTACTGCAGAAGCTGTTGAAATCTGTACTGATAACTAAAATTACTTTAGCCACTATCCACTTTCTTGCTCCTACCATCTATTAAAAAAATTAGTTTGTTCTTACATGGCTCCCACCTCTCAGGGTCTCCTTCTTATCCACATGATTTATAGGTGTCTATTTTTATTCTTTCCTTTTTTCTTAAGCAGGGCTTCTCAAAATGTGGTCTCTGGGCTAACATGGTGTATATAATAACTTTTTATTCAAAATACAAGTAACCATTTTACAAAGTTCCATTTTACACGTTACATTTAAAATATTTTCACTTTGTAGAAGTGATGAGAAGATCACAAGTTATGTTACAGTGGGAAAATGGTACGTATTTTCTGTTCTCACTGCTGACACGACTGTGGGGATTTTCCTCAGCTCTTTTGAATGTCACCTTGTGTCTCAGACCAGACATGAGCATTTGGACAAGAAGGGGGATTTTTTTTAAGGAAAGTTATAAGCTTCCAAGCTTACATAAAATAAACTAAGGTCCAAGATAATCAGGTCCTTCTGGCCCTTTTTACTTTTTTGCAGTTGTTTTTCTTGCAATTTTCTCTTTGAGAGTGTACCCTATCCACTGCTTCACAGGATTAATAGTCTGTGAAAGTGGAGGAGTAAACCAATCTTAAGGGTTCTGGTAAAAAGAGCAAGGGTGAAGTGGAAAATTAAACCAGTCTCCAGGGCCTCATTCCGTAGCTGGCCTTGATTTGGGGTGTAGGTAGCTACCTAATGTGGTGTAAATTCATGGATTGCCAAAAAGCCCTCCTTTAAGGAAAAAGAAAGGAAAAGTCCTTTCCTACTTGTTGGCTGGGGCCCAAACTCCTTTTTCTTAAGGATAAGCCTTTTGCCTTATAGGGAGAGTTTAGGCTTGGAATTTCAGCCTCCCACCCTTAAAGATGGAGTGCAGTAATTTAAACCTGGTAACTTTTCTTGGGGAATGTCAGTACCTCAGACAAACTCAGAATTTCTGGATCGTGTGTAATAGACCTCAGAGCTTTTGCATCCTTTGTCTTTCTGCTCATTGTATCAGATCTTTCTGGTGTTGGTAATCAGTGGTTACCCCCCTCTCCACAGTTACTTGTGTTTTACTTATAATTTGGAGCCATTTTCTCCACACTATATTATCCAAGGTGTATAGCATTTTGTTTTTAAAAAGCAAAGCATAATATAGAAATGTCTCAGCAGATATTGGGGTCTTCAGAAACTGCATAAAGAATCCTGATGGAAAATTATTTAAATTGAATTTTAAATACTAAAATGCAAATGGCAAAAAGGAATTGTTTAGCCCTCAGTAATTACCCTTAAAAGTGGTCATAGAGCCTTCAGTAATTACTCTGAAAAATTCCCAGGGAACATTTGATATCCAAAGAACAAGACAATTAATCTAATAAAAGGGGGGTGTCTTGAATCTTACTTTTTTTTTTTAAATCTTTTGGTCTCACTGCACGGCATGTGGGATCTTAGTTCCCCGACCAGGGATCAAACCTGCGGCCCCTGCACTGGAAGCTCAGAATCTTAACCACTGAACCGCCAGGGAAGTCCTATTCTTGAATTTTAAATGACAGATAATATATACTGTTCTTCAATCAAGCCTTAAGGGAGGCATAGGAAAGGGGTACAAGACACTGAACACTGTTATCCCAGATGACTGAATATAAGCCTCTCCTAGTGGTGGTTTTGTCTTTGCTGGACCTGTTTTATTTTATGGCTCTTGGTAGTATGTCTTCTCTCAACAGGTTTCTAGTTGGTTACTTCTCAATCTTCTACCATGTTTTCTATACTTAGAAAGTAGATCCTATAAATTAATCAAGATTCTCACTTCAAAAAATAAGTCCCAAAAGTCCTTTAAGTCACTGTCTAAAGAGTAACCACATACCAGGAACCATTACTGTGGTCCTACAGTTCTTCCAGCATCAACAGCCCTCCTGACTAGTAGAAGCAAACTGAGTCTTCTGGAAACTCTTGGCTCTTAGAGGTATTTTTCTGATTACTGAGACTGAAGTGTCATTGAAAAAGATGACTGTATTCCTTGACTAATTTTCCACCAGTGATGGGAATGCTGTGACAGATGCATGGCCCTTGGCATAGGTGGAAGCAGAGAGGGTGGCACATCCCTGCTAATGTTTCTTCTTCCCAGACTCTCCTTTTTTATAAGCCACCATATTTGAGAAAAGAGCTATGACTGTAAAGTGTTAGGAGTGGAGGGTTCTCTTTCCCTGGATCTGTCTCCAAAAGGAGGGTTATAGGGGGTAAGGTGGGGAGAGTCCTAGACTAACCTCAAAGACCCTTGTTCTAAATCTACTGTACCCATGGATCCAAGAACCAGATAATGACATATTCACTTGGAGATCACTCTAGCCCAAGTCTGGAATAAGGATGTCCCAGGTATGAAACATCAAACATCAAATTAGATTGTAGGTCCTCACCAGAACTGTTGTCACATTTGTCTGAGATGACATCATATACATATTGATTGAAAAGGTTGTGAAAATTGTCATATGGGACCCTTTCTTATGACACTCTCTTCATCCCACACTAATATTTTAGGTACTAGATTCACAAATACCGAGAAATTTTACTCTTCTCTAGGACAGGGCTGAAGTGTCCTAAAGAATCACAGACCACATCTGAAGTCAAGCCTGGGATTATGTTAGCCTCTGGAGCTTGATACATGTGCAATATTTGACTGGAATTTTGTGTATTTGTTTTTACTGCATACTGCTCTGTTAGCAAATAAAATAATTTTTCAGTGAGTGTCTTTATTTGTAATAGTTGGGCCATTTCTGGTGACATTTCACTGGAGTGAAAGGTAATACAGTTCAAGATTGGGATATAATGAAGGACAAGCCAATGTTGTCCTTCACTGATCTTGTTCTTTGGCTTTAAAAGCAGATATATATCGGGACTTCCCTGGTGGTGCAGTGGTTAAGAATCTGCCTGCCAATGCAGGGGACACGGGTTCGAGCCCTGGTCTGGGAAGATCCCACATGTCGTGGAGCAACTAAGCTCATGCACCACAACTACTGAGCCTGCGCTCTAGAGCCCGTGAGCCACAACTACTGAGCCTACGTGCCACAGCTACTGAAGCCTGTGTGCCTAGAGCCCACGCTCTGCAGCAAAGAGAAGCCACCACAATGAGAAGCCTGTGCGTCTCAATGAAGAGTAGCCCCTGCTCACGGCAAGTAGAGGAAGCCCGTGAGCAGCAACAAAGACACAATGAAGCCAAAATAAATAAGTAAATAAATAGATACATTTGTTTTAAAAGAAGCAGATATATATCATCTACTGTTTTCTTGCAGTCTGTAGTATGAGTTGAAAAGTATCTAAGAAACCCAGAAAATCCCTTCTTCTAAAGTCTTTTGCAGATGTTCCTACAGAAAGACTATGAGCTTCTATTCTGTTTTGACTCAAAGGATAGAGTGTCATCTTCCACCTAAAATGAATAGGCAAGCAAGTAAAGAATACCGACCAGCAATTGCAAACTTTTTGTACATTTCCAGCATAGTATCAGTAACACTCAGCAATATTTCAGGAGGAACAGACATTCATATTTTATCTCTGTTTACAACATTTTGACATGAGCAATAGCTGTACCTCCTTTCTATTATGTTAAATATCACAACTTTATTATTTTAGACTAACATATTTCTACAGATGTCTTTATCAGATACAGGTTGAAGCATATCATGCACTTGTGCAAAATCCTTCAAATATTCACACTTTGATGATGTAAATATCTGACATTCAAAGCTCTATTTTCTCTCTTGAGCCCAATCTCTTATTACACTCTTCCAAATGTCCTAGGCTTCCACCATGCCAGGCTTATCTTGAATACATCATGTACCTTTTAATGTCTCTCTCTCTTTTAATTTAGTCGGAATGTCTTCAAGGTCCAATCCCCTATCCCCACTTTCCCACTTTGATAAGAAAATTCTTGATAGAAAGGAGAATTTCTATAACCTCATTTTTTCCTCCAAGACTCTCTTGAGTTCACCCAAACTGGAATTAACTCACCTTCCTTTGACTTCCCATTGCATAGTGCATATACCTCTATTATAGTCTGATGTGTTTCATCCTGTCTGATAGTACAGTTAGTTGTCTATATAACCACTAGATTGTAAGCTTTCTGAGATTAGGAACTCTGTCCTAATCATCTATGTATTTCTCACAACACTTAGACCTGTACTAAATGTTCATTGGTAGACCTTTAGTAAATGCCTGTTAAATTTGGATACAAATGTCCCTGCAAGTCTGTAGAAATTTTTTTCCAATTATCCAGTTCTGTATAAATTTTGAAATATGTCACTTAAAGGCTTTTCAAGTTATAAAATCTAAAAACATATTTAGTAATTTCTAGCTATTGTTTTAATCATTGATATTGGCTACTGCAAAGTATTTGGAGATTACAAAACCACTTTTTAAAGAGTTTTTCTTTTTTATTTGCTGAGAATCACATCTGAATTATTTTCTGTATGAAGTTGTCTTTTTTGCGGAGGACAGGCTCCGGATGCACGGGCTCAGCGGCCATGGCTCACAGGCCTAGCCGCTCAGCGGCATGTAGGATCTTCGCGGACCGGGGCACGAACCCATGTCCCCTGCATCAGCAGGCGGACTCTCAACCACTGCGCCACCAGGGAAGCCCTATCTTTCTTATTGGTCACCTGCCAATGGATAAAATAAGTGCTCTGGATGCCATACCATTGAACTGATTACAATTTCCTCCATGGTTTCCTCAAAACAATCAAATGTATTCACTTAAGTGTTTGGGAATCAAATTGAAGAAATTTCAGAAACAATCAAAAAGAAAATTCCTCCTTCACAGCAACAGTGGCCCCCACAAGCTCCATGCTCACTTAACGTTTAAAAAATTATTCAACTACAATTTTACCATATTTATCAGCAAGCTCTGAACTAAGGCAGAGTACACGACTCAAAACACACTAATTGCCTTTTTAAAAATTCTCAACTCTTAATGTACATATAAACAGCCACATTGTATTGCAATCAAGTGAAGTGCAAATAAAAGGAAGTCAGGTTTTAAAAGTATTACCCTCCCACCACACACACACACACACACACACACAAACACACACACCCCAAAATGGAGAAGAGCACACTTCTTTGTGGTAATGTGGTGCTATTTTTACTTTTTTTTTTTTTCCACCACCTGCTACCTTCTTATGGCAGGAAATGACAACTCCCTCCCCCACCATAGTCAGGGAACTCACCAAGTACCAAAAGTGTGTTGAACAGGCACTTGTTCCCAAAATCTGCAGTTGAGAAAAGATTATATTTGCTTCCTATTACATTTACCTGCTGGTTCGCTCACTTTTATATCTGACATAAGCCAATTGTTTACGTCTCTCTCTCATTATCTACTCAGAGAGTACAGCTGGACTTCTGGATACCTAAGTAATTTAGGCATAAGCTTGCTATTTATTTATTTCCAATGCCTTTCCCTTAAATGTATCTTGTGAAAGGCTAAAGGGAGAAGGTACTTTGAAACCAAAACTGGTGACAGTAAATAAAAGGATTT
Source organism: Monodon monoceros (assembly GCF_005190385.1). Taxonomy (NCBI): domain Eukaryota; kingdom Metazoa; phylum Chordata; class Mammalia; order Artiodactyla; family Monodontidae; genus Monodon; species Monodon monoceros. The sequence continues at coordinate 65,623,338 of NW_021703779.1, read as the reverse complement.
TTTTCAGTGAATGGCATTATTTGCAGTATTTGGTTGGTTTTTGATGACTCTTTATATCACTGGATTGAAAACTAAGTGACTAGCCACTTCTTGAGATTCATTGCAATTGAGTTCATTGCATTTTCTTCCTGCTTTATTTGTAACTTTTTAACAAGTGTTAAAGCAATGACATTTAGCTCTAAGTGATGGCAAAAAAAAAAAAAACTTGAATTCAGATGTTCCCCCACCTCATACTTACCAACTTAAGTGTATGTCAGGGTAAACGAGATAGGAGAAACAACTCTTTGACAGTTTGGAATGCCAATCGGTTGTTTCAATGATTGACATCAGTGACAGAGTAATTGCGAACATGAGAAATATGGTTATTTTTTATTTTAAGATGATCATCAAATGGTAATGTGCTTCCATCATTTGTTCGTGATCTATCTAACTGTCCATCGATCATATCAACAAGGCTTCACAGACAGGATAAAAGGAAAGTTGAAACAAATGGCTAGCAATCTTAAGGGCAAATTTATCTAAAACTGGGACCCTTCTCTTTCACTGTTCTTCCCAATACAGGGTATGTCACTGATACACTAATAACTCAAAGTTTTGACTTTAAATTTTTCTTTAATCTCCTTCCTCCCTCTGTCTTGTTCCTCTTCTCTTCCTCCTATTTAGACTGCAGCTTCCTCCATCTGACCTTCTCTGCCACACTGTTGTTATCTACATTGTTTTTTCCTTAGCTCTAGTTCTATCTATCTGACTATTCTATTCCTTATTACTCTCACAACCTCTTCAACTATGTCATCAACATGTCCTACATACCACACCAAGGTATTCATCTCCAATAAATTTCCTTTGCCTGGGAGGATAGATGGTATTCTCCATGTGAACTTATTTATCTGGGAAAAGTCACCCAAGAGATACAATACAGCACACCTGCACACACACACACACACACACACACACACACACATTACCTTTCTAGACTCCATCAATGAGTTGAAACATTTAAGACATTGGGTTCCTCACAGTGATAATATTTTTTAAAAAATAAAGTTATTGGAAACAACAAGGCAGAACTATAGTCAATATCTTGTAATAACCTATAATGGAAAATAATCTGAAAAAGAATATATATATATATATATATTCTTAAATCATATTTAATGGTGAAAGACTGAATTCATTCCTCCTAAGATCAAGAGTAAGTAAATAATGTTTGCTTTCTTTCCTTCTATGCAACATTGTACAACTTTCCAGGGCAACCAGGCAAGAAAAGGAAAATAAGGTATCCAGACTAGGAAGGAAGAATCAAAATTATCTTTATTTCTAAATGACATGATTGTCTATGTAAAAAAATACAATGCAATCTTCAAAAAAAGAACTACCAGAACTAATAACTGAATATAACAAGGTTTCCAGAAAAATGTCAATAAAGAAATATCCACTGTATATCTATGTACTAGTAATGAATAGTTGTACATTAAAAATTAGAAAAATATAACCTTTACAATACCATCAAAATATGAAATACTTAGAAATATACCTGGTAAATGATGTCGAAAAAACTGTACACTGGTATTCACAAAATCTTGCTGAGAGACTAAAAGACCTAAATAATGGAACAACATATATTAAAATAAATAAATAGATAGATAGATAAATGAACAAACTTATCAGGAAGCAAGCAATCAAATGAGTTTGTCTTTCCTGAGCTGTCACTTTGAAAAGCTATAGGCTTATTCCAATTACATTCCTTATTGCTCAGGAAAATTTTGGAGCTCTCCCTTAGAATTGCACTCAGAGTCTGCCTCATATACTTTAGAATAATCTCTGTGGTGAAAAACCTTTGTCTTTTAAGGGTAGTTGAATTTTGGAAATAGTCAAAAGTCATTCAGAAATAAGTCTGAACAATGAAGTTAAGGATCAAGTTAAACATGCCATTTTTGGCTCAAAGCAAGGTATGATAAGGTATGACCATAGTGTGTTATGACATATTTCTCTTGATTAGCTCAAATCCAGTCTCAAAGATAATTTCAAAGAACAAGTTATGAGACTATTTGGTGAAACACAGCATCACTACTGTAAGCATATAACTTTGCATTTGAGGGTGACATTTATTCAAAAATATAAATAGTGATGTATTTATTTTAATTAGTAATAGCAAAGTCAATTTAGTGTAATGAAAATAATATCAGATTGAGAGCGAGAAGACTTGAGTTCTTGTTTCACCTCTGCCATTGAATATCTGTGTAACCTCGAGCAAGTCAATTTATCTGGACTGCTATTTCTTCTCTGAAATATGTAGGTTAAGCCAAATAACTTTTAATAGCATTTCTAGCTCTAATATTTTGTCATTTTATTTCTGGATTTTATTCATTTTATATTTATTTATTTATTGGTGCACCACGCGACTTCCAGGATCTTAGTCCCCTGACCAGGGATTGAACCCATACCCCCTGCAATGGAAGCACAGAGTCCTAACCACTGGGCTGCCAGGCAATTCCTCTACATCTGGGTTTTAAATAGCCTGGCATTCCATTTCATATATATGTTTTCATGTACATGCATTATATAATTATTGCATAATATGCAAACATTTTATAAATAATGAGGCATGATTTGTAGTTGGCAAGAAAACGGACTCTGGAGCCAGTGTTCCTGTATTCAGATTGAGGCTCTGCAACTGACTAGCTGTGTGACTTTGAGCAAGTTACATAAACATTTCTACATCTCAATTGCCTCATCTGTAAAATGAGATAGCAGTAAGTTCCTCTATGGGTATTTAATGAGTTGTTATTTGTAAGATTCTATACCAAGTGCCATATAAATTATTAAATAAAATGAACAAATTCTTAGCATTTTAAACAGTGTAAAATAATTATATGTATGCATAAATGCTGTCGCTAAAGACTGAATGCTCGTTAATGTCTCAAGGAGGAAATCATTTAAACAAATTACATAGATGACAAGTTACATACCTATTAATACAAATTATAAATTGCATACCTATTAATACAAAGGTTTTACTGTTGTTGTTCATCTTGTTTAGCTTTTTTGTTTGTTTGCTAGTTGTAATAGTTGAGTATTTCTCTTTTTCTCTCTTAAGCCTGAGGTTTTATCTTGACTATGGACTTTCATGGCTATTAATAAATGAAAATGCATTTGAATTTCCCCTAGTTAATTTGAATTTTATATCACAATGGAGATTCAGGCTCAACCAGCACTTTCATTTGTTAATACTTCCAATGGAAGTATAGTACTTTAATTGAGCCAACAGATATTTATTCCACAGAAGACTACAGAAATATATCAACTGTGTAACCTACTCCACCTATAATTAATCACAAATTTACGTGTGTTACAAACATAATATGTTTTGGACAGATGCCTAAATTTTTCTCCTTGTCTCACTGAGCTCTCCAGCTATTGTCATCCTGTTTACCTCAGGAAAAATCTCAAGTGATCTTGAGAAGAGGCTCTTTCCCTTTTTACAAGAAAGTGCAACTAGAAAGAAAGGATGGAGTGGCTTCAAGTTGGCTTTCATATATCCATAAACCCATACACTAAATACTTAAGTTAGACATGCACACATTCACATACAAAGGATATTTTCACTACAAGGTATTGTATTATTTATTAAAACCCTGACCTCATGGTAGGAATATAACTGAAAATGACTATATTTAGGGTCTTTTTTTCTCCATGTTTTAGTGATCTGCATAGTCATTTTGCTCATGGTTTTTTATTATATAAGTTTCAGGTGTACAGCATTATAATTAAACATTTGATACACTACAAAATATCACAACTACAAGTCTAGTTACCTTCCATCACAATAAAGTTGACCTTCTTCAATCATTTCACCCACTCCCCAAAACCTCCTTCCTTTCTTGTAATCACTAATGTTTGCTGTATCTATGACTTTGTTTTCATTTCATTTGGTTTTTTTGTTTTGTTTTTTAGATTCCACATATGAGTGAAATAATAAGGTATTTGTCTTTTTCCATCTGATTTATTTCACTTAACATAATATCATCAAGTTCCATCCATGTTGTCAGAAATTGCAGGACTTCATGTTTTTTTATGGCTGAGTAGTATTCCATTGTGTGTGCATGTGTGAGTGTCTGTATAATCTTTTTTAACTGAAGTGTAGTTGATTTATAATATTATATTACTTTCATGTATACAACATAGTGATTCAATATTTTTATAGATTATACTCCATTTAAAGTTAGCCATAAAAAAGAATGAAATTTTACCACATCTTTATCCATTCATCCATTGGTTGACACTTTGGTTGTTTTCCTATCTTGCCTATTGTAAATAATGCTGCAATGAACATTTGTGTTTAAATATCTTTTCGAATTAGTGTTTTCATGTTTTTCAGGTAAATACCTAGAAACGGAATAGCTGGGTCATATGGTAGTTCTATTCTTATTATTTTGAGGAATATCCATACTGATTTCCATAGTGGCTGCACCAATTTACATTCTCATCAACAATGTAGGAAGGTTCTCTTTTCTCCACGCCCTCTCCAACATTTGTTATTTCTTGTCTTGTCAGTAATAGCCATTCCAAAAGGCATGAGGTGGTATCTTATTGTGGTTTTGGCTTGCATGATGATTAATGATGTTGAACATCTTTTCATGTCCCTGTTGGCTATCTGTATGTCTTCTTTGGAAAAATAAATAAAATGTCTATTAAAATCCTCTACAACTTTTTAAATCAGATCGTTTTCTTGTTGTTCAGTTGTGTAAATCCTTTATATATTTTGGATATTAACCCCTTATCAGATATATTGTTTGCAAATATCTTCTGCCATATAGTAGGCTGCCTTTTCATTTTGAGAACAGTTTCCTTAGCAGTGCAGAAGCTTGTTAGTTTGATGTAGTTCCATTTGTTTACTTTTGCTTTTGTTTTCATTACCTTTGGAGTAACATCCACCAAAACATCACTAAGACCCATGTCAGTGAGGTTACCACCTATGTTTTCTTCTAGGAATTTTATGGCTTTAGATCTTATACTCAAGTTTTTAATTCATTTAGAGTTAATTTTGTATGTTGGGTAAGATGGTTTCATTATTTTGCACATGGATGTCCAGTTTTCCCAACATCATTTATTAAAAAGACTGTCATTTCTCCATTGCATGTTCTTTGCTTGTTTGTTGTAAATTAATTGTCCATAGTGTGAGTTTATTTCTGAGCTCTCAGTTCTGTTTCATTGATCTCTGTGTCTGTTTTTGCACCAGTACCATACTGTTTTGATTACTACAGATTTGTAGTATAGTTTGAAATCAGGGAGCATAATACCTCCAGTTTTGTTCTTTCTCAACGTTGTTTTGGCTGTTCAGGATCTTCTGTGGTTCCATATAAATTTTCGTATTAGTTATTCTAGTTCTGTGAAATGTGCCATTGGAATTTTGATAGGCATTGCATTGAATCTGTAGATTGCTTTGGGTAGTATGGACATTTTAACAATATTAATTCTTCCAATCCATGAGCATGGAATACCTTTGCATTTATTTGTGTCTTCTTCCATTTTTTAATCATTGTCTTATAGTTTTCAGTGTAAAGATCTTTCACCTCCTTGGTTAATTTTATTCCTAGGTTTTTTTGTTTTTTGTGGTTTTTTTGATGCAATAGTAAATGGGATTGTTTTTTTTTTAACTTCTCTTTCTGATAGTTCACTAATAGTGTATAAAAACACCACAGATTTCTGTATATTGACTTTGTATCCTGTGACTTTTGTGAATTCACTTATTTCTAACAGTTTGAGGTGCAGTCTTCAGTGTTTTCTATATATACAGTGTCATTTCTTCTGCAAATAGTGACAGTTTTCTTTGTTTCCAATTTTGTTGCCTTTAATTTCCTTTTCTTGCCTAATTGGTGTGGCTAGAATTTCTAATACTATGTTGAATAAAAGTGGCAAGAGTGGAATCCTCATCATGTTCCTAATCTTAGAAGAAAAGCTTTCAGCATTGAGTATGATTTTACCTGTGGGTTTGTCATATATGGCCTTTACTGTGTTGAGGTATCATCCTGCTATACCTACTTTGTTGGGAGGTTTTTTTTGTTTTTTTTTTTTGCGGTACACGGGCCTCTCACTGTTGTGGCCTCTCCCGTTGCAGAGCACAGGCTCCAGACGCACAGGCTCAGTGGCCATGGCTCATGGGCCCAGCCGTTCCGCGGCATGTGGGATCTTCCCAGACCGGGGCACGAACCTGTGCTCCCTGCATTGGCAGGTGGACTCTCAACCACTGTGCCACCAGGGAAGCCCTGTTGGAGTTTTTATCGTAAATGGATGTGATTTTTTTTTCAAATGATTCTTATTCATCTATTGAGTTGATCATATGATTTTTACCCTTCATTTTGTTAATGTGATATATCACGTTGATTGATTTGTATGTGTTGAAACATCCCTACATCTCTGGAATAAATCCTACTTGATCATATAAGCCTTTTAATATATTGTTGGATTAGATTTGCTAACATTTTGTTGAGGATTTTTGCATCTATGTTTATCAAGGATATTGTCCTGTAGTCTTCTTTTTCTGTGGTATCCTTGTCTGGTTTTGGTATCAGGATAATGTTGGCTTCATAAAATGTGTTTGGAAGGATTTCCTCCTCTTCAGTTTATTGGAAAAGTTTGAGAAAGATAGGTATCAAATCTTCTTTGTATGCTTTGCAGAATTCATGAGTGAAGGCATCTAATCCTGGACTTTTGTTTGTTGGGAGATTTTTGATTATTGTTTCAATATCCTTACTAGTAATATGTCTATTCAGATTTTCTATTTCTTCATGATTCAGTGTTGGAAGATTATATTCTTCTAGGAATTTACTGTTTGTTCTAAGTCGTCCAATTTTTTTGCCATGTAATTGTTCAGAGTAGTCTCTTATGATACTTTGATTTTCTGTGCTATCAATTGTAACTTCTCTTTCATTTGTTTTCTTTGAGTCCTCTCTCTTTTCCTTGTCTAGCTGAAGGTTTGTCAATTTGGTTTATACTCATGATTTTTTAAACTGAGCTTAAGTATTAGGCATCTATTAGTCATGTCCACTTCTGATTGTTAGATATCTAGGCTGGTTTTTCAGTAATACACTTCTTCTAAGAATAGGCATCAAGACAAAGGAGCCAAAAGCAAGCATAGAAAACACCACCCCCATCTCCAAAATGTGTTCTTAACCTACATTCATTGACCTTTAAGCTTAGTAATCAGTGAATAGATGCTTGCCTAATATGCATGAATCACCTACAGCTACTGTAGTCTTCTTTTTTAGCAAATGGCATCCCTTTTCTCAACAAACACATATCCTCTGTTGTATGACTAGGGTGGCCAATGTGTGCTGAGTGATATATCTATATCTATATCTATATCATCTATATCTATATCTATCTATATCTATATAATTTAAACTAATTCTTCCTTTGGTCTCAGGCTCCAGTATGACTCAATGGGACACTATTAATAAAAATCACATTCTACCAAATACTCCATAAACCGCAGGTTTTCATGTTCTATAAGATTACATTTATTGACTGAGATAAATGTAATTTAACTGGCCATTACCTGGTAATCTATCAAGTGGACCAGATGTGGGACAGGCTCTCATTGCCTTCCCAGGGACCACAGAGTGAAAGAGCACTCTTTTAGGGATGATGCCAAAAGAGAAGTCAAGATAATATTTTAGTACGTACTGTTTTCTCCAGTGTTGGGGAAATTCTTTAATCAGAGCGATAGGGTCCCCTGAAGAAGCCATAGGGATTCTGGCTGGTTTAATTCATTCATGCCTGAAAGAACATAGAATAACAGTGATCAAATGCAGCGTGAAGAAGATGCTCAGGAGGGCTGGAAAATTTCAGCAAGTAGATGCTGAAACCCCAGAAACAGATTACCACTGGGCAAAGAGCGTGAAAAGAGTTACACTTAGCCCTTAGTGGTAGCAAAGTAGGGTGAGTGGGAATCCCTTTACTGCCATCTGACATCTCCTTTTGACTTAGCAGCTTTTAGAAAGGGTGAGAGTGGATAGGGATGTCAGTGGCAGGGTTCACAGTCCCTCCCTGGTCATAAGGAGCTCTTCATTATAATGAGCTAGCCCAGGAAAATCTCACAGCTTATAGTCAAACTCAACACAGTTGGAGTGTAGAAACTGATTTTTTCTCAGTTAGGGATTTTTCTGAGTTCTCATGACCACAACTGTTTAATTAATTAGTGAATACACATGGAAGGAGACCCAGCTGGCCACTGGCTGTCAGCATAGCTGGTGCTAAGAAGATAGACTAACTTCTGTGCAAAACTACCTTACAGGTACCCTTTCAATGCTTATAGATGGCTTTCTATGTGTGGTGATTTGAGGGCATCAAAAAACCACACTCCACACCTGCTCTTCTCTGCTTCACTTTACCCAGGGATCTCTTGCTCAGGCTTGCCACTTTGCCTGAAATATACCATTATAGATTCAATCCTTTAAGGCACTTTGTCTTTAAGGCACTTTGTCTCCAAGAATCTCCTATTAAAATGAAACTACTACAAGAAGGATTTTCACTTTAACCCATTAACTGTAATCAATCAGATAAGGTAGTTCACCTTAAAAATGAATGGGATGAAATATAAAGAGAGATACGTTTTACTTGGTAGAGGAAGGGAAGTAAAGGAATGTAGAGGCAGATAGCCTTAGGTGGTGCAATATAGTAGGATTACCTGAGAAGCCAGATTGTATCATAAGTTTTGGCAGAGAATTCTACAAAGGGGAGAAGAGGGCAGGAAAGATAGAAGGCAGGTAACTAACATAGCAGCTGCCACCTAAACAAGTTTGCTTCAAACCAATCATTTTAACAATCTTTTCTCAGCTAGATTGCCAGCTCCTTGGGGAAGGGGATCCTTTCAAAGAGACCAGAGTTCAAATGCCAGGTTCAGTTGGGGAAAGTCTCTCTCTCTCTCTCTCTCTCTCTCTCCCCTCCCCTCTCCCTTTCTCCCTCTGTCTCTCTCTCCTCTCTCCCTCTTTCTCCCTCTTGTAAAATGGTATAATAAACAATGTCTACTCCTGGGGTGTATTGTTAAGATTGCGTGGGGTATCCCAAGTAAAAGCCAGTAAGACCATGCTTGATACACGATAGATGGTCAATACACATTATTTGTCCTTTTCTTCTTGCCTCTAAGACATAGCAAATAGGGTGCTAGGCACACAGGAACCTCTCAATATATGCTTTAAAAGGACCTAATGAAGAAAATTAATGGTGAAAATAAAGTAGACTAAAGTTCTTTCTAAATTGCTTTGTCTTTAAAAGAAGGTAACAATGCTGAATAAATAGACCTGAGAAGAGAATGAGTAATGTATTCTCGGTTCCCCAGTATCCACAGAAGTCTGTCATGGAGGCTAAGAAAGAAAGCCCAGACAGTAAGTTACAGACAGTTATAATCTCTACTGGTAGTTTGCTGTGTGTGAAGGTAGAACAAGAATTATCCAAGTACCACCTAAATGGGGCAGATATGTGAGGACAAACTAGAGTAATAAACCATAGGGACAGAATTCAATCACTGAGTAGGGCCGCAGATTAATCATAAACTCTACCAGGCAAATACAGCTGACTAGAAGCAGATTCTATTAAGATGGTGAATATTCTCAGTAATTTTTTTAGGTCATTTAATTTATTGTATTTCATGGACAGGACTCAGGCAAGATATCAACAAGTGGATTTTGGTTTGGGAGTCACTTCATCAATTTCTTCTAGAACAGTCATATACCATAAAATTACTGTTTTACTCGCTGGCTTTTTCAACTCCCAAAACAGGCCACTTAACCTGAGAGAAAGCAGGACGTAGGGGAAAGAGCACTGGTTAGGCATAGGATACCTGGCTTCTAGTTTTGGCCATATCACTAATTAGTGGTATAACCTTAGGAAAGTTCCTTCCATCTCTGGTGCTCAGTCTCTCATCTGTAAAATGAAGGACTTTGTAGACTAAATTATCCCTAAGGTCCTGATACTCTTAAGTCTAGTAGAAAGTTTGATTTGGCAGTTAGGTCCAATTCTAGATAAAAGTTGGAAAAATATGAAGAAATTTTGTGTTCTTATTTTTAAGTGCTTCATCACCTCAGGTCTGATCAAGAGTCCTCACATCACAACCTACCTGCCTGGAGTCCATATCCAATCCAAGACCCATAATCTTAGGCAGACTTTCGTGATGTGCACAAACTTATTCCTTTCATGGACTGCTCCTCATCAAAACATTTTTAGGGCCAGTGTCTCTACTTTTAACCTCAGAAAATAAGTAGATTTAAGCTAATGCATTAAGAACAGAGGACTAGAAGATATTATCCAGGACCTTCACAAAAAGCATGCAGACATTTTTCCAGCAGCCTATTTTTAAATAATTCATGGGAACTATTGCAGACCTAAGCAAAAAAGAGCATGGTACAGTACCATAGGAGGAGAGTAAGGGAGAGGTTTTAATCAGGTTAAACCCCTCACATCATACACTGAAGCCTGCTCAGCAGCCTACATATGGAGTAAATAATTCAACAAGTTCAGACAGCAAATACTTATTGAGCACTTGGGGCAACATGCTGCTTTCATTAATAAGCCCAAAGATGACATCATGGTGATTCAGTGAGCCTTATTATAATTTTTAAATTTCTGGAAGACTGATTGAGTATTTAAAATAAAGATTAGACTATTAATCTTTATTATGTCTCTATTAATAACCTTCTAATCTCTACTGATGCTTTAGTCTTTACAAACAAGGTAACTGAGGGCTAGAGAAAGCAGGGGATTCGTCCTGAGTTAGATAGCAAGTTAATAACAGAGCCAAGACTAGAATTTGAGTTTTAATTCAAAATCCTTGTTTTTTTATCCACATCACATTTCCTTCCAATTACACATTCTGTAGTATGTGTGTATCCACACATATTTCTCTCCCCCTCATATAGTCCAACTATTTGGATGAAAGATTTGTTTATGTTATTAAGGCTTTCAACTTTCTAAATCACCACAGCATACAAATCACCAGAAACAAGTATCCCTCATTTTTCTTTTTGCAATGACATGGAAACCAGTGGTCTTTACTATGTGCGAAATATCGACATCTATTCTTACCTCTTCCTCTTCTCTCTCTCTACCCCAGCGCCCACACATACAGAAACACAGACACTCAGACATCCATTTCTACTGACATAAAAGACTGGAAATTAACCAAAATGAGACAAATGTTCTTTTTACCTCCTTTTCTGCTGCTACAATTTGCTAAATTATCAGTCAAGGACAAAGGAATTAAGTGATGAGCAATGCCATGTAGTAAATCAAGTCACCATGTTAGATCTCACTGGAGATAAAAAGAAAGGAGACATGGCCTCTCTCCTTGAAAACTTGTAGACTGGTAGCAGTAACACAATAGACAAAACAAAAGAGAAATGAGTAAAATCAAATGTTAAATTGAGCAATTCAAATGCCCAGCTCTGTAAAATTTGCCATGTATTTAGGGTACAAACCCACAATAGTTTTTAATGTGTTAGGCCATTCCATAAGGAATTTATAAAAGCAGTGATTTCACTAATCCATAAAACTCACGCATCTCTTTCTCATTTACTCTGCTGCAAGCCTTATAACTATTACCCTTCTTATAAGCATTTAGAACTGCAAGCCTGACCAAATGCAATGCTCCTATGTACTGAAGGAAACCTATCATGTGAAAGACAGGTGCAACTTAATTTTCCCAGAGTGATTTCAATCCAATTTCACATGGCATTTTACAAATTGTATAGAGGAATTCTGACCAAAGGAGTGCAAAGTACCCAGTAAGCATTAGCATTATGATCCATACCCTATAGAAAGTGGTGTCCTTAATCACACTCTTTTCATAGATAGAGAAACTGAAAAATGGGAAATCTTGCTGTCTTTTTCAAGTTTATACCCCAAGTCAGTCCCAAAGGAGCACAACTTGAAGCTCAAGCCTGTAATTGATACCTGCTGAAAGTATGATTTAGAACAGAGTTCTAAATCAGGGATGGATGTCCCAAGTTCCTTCCTTTACTTCCTCCTGGATAAGGAAACATAAACATGGGCGGGGGGTGCGGAGCATTGCAGAGACCAGGAAGATATGGGGTAATAACCAACATTATCAGGAGGTGAACTATCTTAAAACCCTGTTACTGTATTTTTGGTTTTTGCTTTTAATTTTTTACCCAGAGTTCTGTAACTAGGTGGGTTAGATGTTTACAACACTGAGCTCCTAAACTTAAGTATGTGAGTCAGATTCTGGTTAATTCTTTCTGAAATATAGCCATAGATTGTGTTGTGAACCTGGGACAGGCATCCTGTAACTTCAAGGCCTTGGTCTTAAGGGAAAAAAATGACTCACAAATATAAATATAGCTCTACTTTCTCTTCTGATGGTTGGTATGTAACATCAGTTTTTTATATGAAGGATCTCATGCTTTTCCCTTCAATTCTGATGCCCTAAACCCAATAAAGAGTGTAATAGGAGGTTGGCAATCAAGTATACACATAAATTATTTTATTCCCCGAGGCTTATTTAGGAGAGTCTCTCTGTAAATTTTTGTTTGTGCCCTTTCCTTGTTTTTATTTTAACTTGCATCTAAAACCACATATTCTGTCCTAGTCTCTAATATGGCCTTATATCTGAAATTCAGAACCTTTACTCTAAACTTAGCATGACATAAGTTAGGTTAGGGATAAAAAAGCAAATCTTTTGTAAAAGCTCTAATATGATTTCCTTTTTGCATCACTTCAGCTTAAATGTGAATGGGGACAGTGATTCTCTGTTTAAGGAAAAATATGTCATGAAGTCACATATCTTCACATATGTTTTGTATAGTCAGGTTTAATATGTGCTACTTTATCTTCCCCAAGTAAATAAGCTCCATGAGGGCAGGGACTTTAACTTATATGACTCCTATTATTACCCATACTATGCTGGAAAAGTAGTAATCACACCATATAGATTGGTTAAAGAGAATTAAAGTACTTCATCTATACTTTCTATGATCCCCATTTTTTATCCATTTTTATTCCTCATGTTATGTGTTTTACCCCCTTATTTCCTAGTTCACCCAGCCTGAACCTAATAAAATAACAAACTATTTTTAAATTGGTACATCTTGACTCCTTGTATTATAAACTTTCTTGATTCTCAAGTGGAAAGGGTCAAAGTAGTGTGATGTGACTTTATCATATAGGGATAGTATAGCATAAAGGAAAAACTTTGGCAACCAACGGAATTGGGTTTGAAATTCAAACAAGACAGTTATAAAACTTTGGGAAACTTATTTAATTTCTTCACATTGTTTTTTTATCTATAAAATGTGTGAAATAACATAGTTTTTTTCAAGAAATAAGATATATTGCCCAATGCTTAGCACTTCATAAGTGCACAATAAATCATAATCATTATTATTTTTATAGCAGAGAACCCAAAGCCAAAGTTAGAGCTAGTAGTAGATAAGCTCCAAAAACCTGGTAAATTCTAGACTCTAGGTAGCTTCTTAAATATTTAATAGCTTTTTCTGGAGTCATTACTAGGAAGATACATGATTTCGAGTAGGGCATAAGTTCTTAGGGGGAGAAAACAGCTCAAGGATGACCTGAATCTGATGTTGACCCTTAGTCCATGGTGAGGACTTTGGCCCTGCCTTGAAGTTCACAGCTTGAGCTTTGAGGAGGATTTGGGAACCACTAAATATAGATCTAAACCCATAAATCATATTGGAAAATTCTGATTATTTTTCCTTTCCTATAAAAGCCAGACTGGTTTCCCAGAGTTGTGAGAATAGAAAAAGGCCAAAAATTCAGAATTTTCCATAAAGAAAATGAAATCAACACACTTAGCAGTGAGACTGAGCAAATCAAAACTAATTTATATTCCACAATGAATTTTTCAAACCTAAAAATAATTCCATACCCACAAAAAGGCTATGTGAAATTAAAATCTTATTTTGAAAACACACTATTAAACATGAAAATTAATTCCATTGTTTAAATAAACATGTTAACAGTTTATGGGAAAAGATAATGAACTGATCATCACGACTTAGAAGTATTTTATATTATTTGGCCCAATAAGACAAGGGGGTTAATGCATGAATGCATTACTAGATTAGACTTAAAATCTCTAAAGCAACATCATACAGTTTTTGGAGGGGAGTTTATTAGGGTGGTTCACCATCAATTTTCATTTTATAGTGTCCAAAATATTTCCTTCAAGTTCACAAATGTGTCACTAAATGAAAATGCTGGGGAACAGACTGCATCTCTATCCAGTGTATTAAAGCATCCTGCATACTGGAGATCCCACTGCATTTGGATAGGAGCTAGCATGATTAACCATCACGCCCATATTTTCCAGATACTGGTTTAGCATAGGTTTTTATTCTAGCTCTGTATGTTTGGCCCAAGTCCCAGTCAGGGAGCAACTTATAACCCACGGTAATCAACCTTAATGTCTCTTCCTTATTGAATGATGTCACAGGGATTTTCAAATTTACTGATTCCCAGAGGTCAGGCAGCTTTAAATTTCCTGAGTAATTTTATTCCCCTAGGAAAGACGAACAGGCACACAGATGACAGTTTTCAATGTTCAATTACTACAACTGTAACTTTGAATCAAGATGGTTTTAACAAGTAATTATATGTAAAATATAATCCAGGTCATACTCTGTGAATGCTGAGAAACAGCACTCTTGTCTCTGCAGATTGCTAAATGTCTTTACAGTGCTTTGCTTAATCAAATTTCATGGTCCAAAATCGGGGAAAGTTTATTCTACTTTCTGTGACCAAAAGGACCCTTCAGCAAATGGCCAGAGCAAAGCTGGGCAGACCATAATTTAATGGATTATCCCGAACTCTGGATAACTAGGGCCCAAAACTCTATTTTCCCTACTTAACCTGGATTGGTTACGTAGACTGACAACTTCACAGTCTGTCATATTCATATTGTGCTTCAGCTAGGTATATCATCATCAGGATGAATTTATTATATCCATTGATGTGAAATTAACACAAATTGTTTTTTTTCGTCCTGATTAGATTTGGAAGTCATAGACTTTCAGAGGGAAAGATTTTACTGTACCTGATGTCTTGATATGGACTGTGCCTGATTTTGACAACAAAACCAGGTATTTCTATCATCAGTGGCTCTTTCTCAGAGAGATTAATGTTAAGTCTAGTGACTGAAATTTCCTTTATTATACTGAATTAACTTTATGAAGTATTAAAAATTAGTACCACCTAGCTTTAAGCTTAGCATCCTTAGAAAAAAAGAGAAGTCTGGTTGTACCTTCAGAGATAAAAAATATTAGAATGAAGGGGAGGAAAAAAAGATTAAGCAACAACTACAACAAAACAAGAACAAAATCAGGTCTCAGTCAAAGCTGGACCCAAGAAGATAGAAGCAGAATGCTATAATTATTATGGAAATGTGGGAAGAAAATGCCAAATAAATATATCTTTAGAATATTAAATGAGTAAAATCTTTAGTTATAAAAATTAATAAGGGGCAGGAAAATATAGATTTAAAAATCCCCTTTGCAGGTCCCTACCACCTAAGCCAAACAAAAACAATTTTCTAAATTATTTCTACACTTACAATTTTAAGCTAACCAGGTAAATTGGACAAAAAGAGTAAGGGGACAACACTGTGTCTACTAAAGAAAAGTTTGTTTATTGGACCCGGGTTATATTCTTTCTCTATCGACATTAACTCAATTATTTGGATAATCATTCAAGTTTCCACTGCGAGAGGAATGTATAAAGATAACTTCATATCTTAGAGTACCTCTGATAGAATTTTTGATAAAAGTTATCTAACTTTGTCATATTATTGTGTTTAAAGGCAACACCAGTCTTTCGTTTTAGACTCTTTACAAGAAAGTCTAGTGCATATCCTTGATTCTCTAATATGCACAATATATGTCAAGTTGCTAAATGTTCATTAATTTCAACAACTTCAATTTTCCAGGAAGAAGAAAGGGAAAGAGATCTTCAACGTTTTATAGTTAATCTAGAACAGAAATTGTTTCTGTAGTTTGGAGCCACTGTCTTACATCTGTATTCAGGGTGGCTTAATTATATCCGTTGAAGTGACCTTAATAATAAACATCAAGAAAACATTTCCTTTTTCAGTTTTAGAATTGAAAGGATTTTAAAAACGAACACATCTGATAAATAATAAATCAGTCTATCTTCCACATGTCATTCATTTTCCAGCATACCATTTGGTCAGACACTTCAGAGTAGCTACCCAAAATAACAAATTTTTAGTTTTAAAGATTCAATTCATAGGTCACTTTGTGTCATTTAAAAAAAGATTTAATACTTCAGACAGTATATCATCATCAGTACTGTTATCCTATAAATAACTTGTAAGAATTATTTTATCATATAAAAAATAAGTCATTAGCTTTTAAGAAATATCTGGTAGCATCTTATTAGCTTTTGAGAAATACCTGAATCTGATCTGCCAAGTAAAGCTGAAAAGAATCTTAGCTAACTAATTATAACAATATTAAAACCTTTCTTCTGCTGCTAAGAACGTGGACAAAACCTTGTCATTGTCTGCCATAAATAGTGTAACACTGAGCAAAAGCTCTTGGAAGAAACAAATAGATTGTCAATAATTAAGGAAGAAATTGAGGGGCTTTTGACTTGGGGTAGACATTTGCATATATTTTAGGTACCTAGTGAGATAGCAATTATGCTGTCTGAGATACAACTGAGCCTGAATAGGCAGCCTTGGCTTATGTGCTGGACATAAGTCATGCTTCTATGTGACCCACATACTGATCATGGCCAATGGTGTAAACTTTGGTTTCCTTACTAGGTAATCAGAGTTAGTGAACTTCTTGGCCCATACCCAAATATCCAGGGTCTATACAGACTTGATTTTGGTTAAGATCATGCACTTCTGATTATTTCTCAAGAGCTCTATCTGCATCTGGCTGATGCTAATGCAGTTGTTGCTGCAAACGAAAGTGATGCCTGTGAAGCACGCTCTACTCACAATTGTCTTCCAATGACTATACCAAGAGAGACCACTTTAATTTTCAAATATAAGATTATCACCCTCTTATATGATAAATATTAGTGATAGTCAAGCCACTAACTACTGCATCCTCTTTGGGATTCACATACCAGCAATTATTACAATATTTAGCTTCCTCACAGTTTATCCTAAGCCCCATATACCTGTTTCTGCAAGTCAGATACCCTGTAATCTTGATCCCCTTCTCAAATCTGGACTCTCCTAGACCTCGACACTTTCTTAATGCTCTCTCTTACAGCTTTGCCAAACTTACGCCCTGGATCTCAATATAGCACATAAGCATCCAGTCCACGGTCAAGTCTGTGGTAGTATTATATTACGGCACCTAGTGTACATCAATTTGCATTTTGGGATTTTTTTCTGTCAGCACAGTAGGAATAATCATTTCCTATTCTTGCAAGTAAACAGTGGTAAAGCCCAGCAAATCAAGGTTTGTTACATTATCAGGGCCCTTGGGAGAAACCTGAATTGTGCCCTCGGTATTGAGAAGTTCTTGAATGATTTCAAAATGACATCTTTTAACATTTCTCAATGAATAATGCACGTGTCTGTTAATCCTCAAGCCTTGTTAGGCAGTAAAATGAAATGAGCACTGGACAAAGTGTCACAAGACCTAGGATCCAGCCTTTTCTCTGTTATGGACTCACAGAGGTACTTAACCCATTCACTTCAACTCTCTGGGCTTCAGTTCAACTGTAAAATGCAAACTGACGATCTGTCACTTCCCAAAGCATAAAAGAGTCTCATATGTTCGACACTGCTCCTGTGAATGACAAGATTTGAATCTGTCTCTGATAATTTCATATTCTCTGACTAGGGTTCTGGTAACTGATTCTTGGGACCTACGGCATAAGAGGAAGGCTTTGGGGACGTCACTTTAATGGGCAAGGGAAACAGGACTGTCTATGGTCTCTCCTCTGGGATTAAGTAGGAGTCAGAAGAAGGAGTTAAATTCCTTGTTTGGTTTCAAGCATCTGATTGGTGCCAAAAGTGTCTATCAGAGGAAGACAGAAAGCATGCTTATTTCTCCTTTTAATTTCAGTTACTTAGTGCAAAGGGGGATAATTGAGTCCATTGATTCCTAAAAATCCCTAGGTGGAAATTCAGTGAGCTTTTTGGAAGAGTCAAGGTCCCTCTTGTATGTATTCACCTTTACAATATTCTGTACTATATTACACTGGCTCCAACAGAATAGATACAATAGATGGTTCCTGTCTCACATAAATATTACTGCAAACATGCAAGGTAGAGTAGTACATGTGTTAACAAGTGCAAAGAAAATTTTATAATTAAAAAAAAATTTCCCCTTTGGCACAGACTTCTTGGAGTATGGCATTTATGTATTCCAAAACTTTGCTAGCTCATAATCTTTCCCTGGGCTAAAAAAAATGAATCCCATCTAATAAACAAGGTCTTTATGTATACCACAGGGAAATATATTTAATATCCTGTGATAAACCATAATGGAAAAAATATAAAAATGTTTATATGTGTATATATATACAAATTCTGCGCAGCAGAATTTGGCACAACATTGTAAATCAACTATACTTCAATTAAAAAAAGTTGAATCCCATCTATAAGATTGGTACCTTTGCCACCATACCTGAGACTTACAGCAACTAAAACATTCAGAAAGATATACTCCTTGCTGAATGACCCAAAGCTCTCTAACAAATGTAGCTTTCCTAGTTGAATAAAATTATAACTTTTTTCTTCCCTGGAAAGATTACAGCAGTATAATATGAAGTCCCTGCATACCACTGTTGATAGCAGAGAAGGGAGCAGGAAAGTCATTTGGGATTTAATCTTGGGTCATGTTGCACCATAAAAATCTATCATTTCCTTTCTGATAATCTCTGAATGGAGTTTCTAACAGTTTCATGCTATAGATAGCCTCATCATTTAAAGTTTGAAGGTACCTTCCTTAATATTTCCTCTTCGAGCACAAAAGAAAAACAACATGCAAACCAGAAAACAATTTCACTTACATTTTTTCAAAATAAGTTGTCAGTTATGTGTCTAAAAATGTAAATTTAATTCAAAATCATTTTATCCATTGTTGACTTTTTAAATGTACTGATTATTTATTCTGTTAGATGCAGCTTATCTATGAGCAACTGTTTCTATTATTTTATTTCCTCTCTCTCTCATTAAAAATATGTTTTGTTTTGTTTTGTTTTTCTTTCTGGAGTGTTTTCTTTGAAAGCAGACTCTCTATCGCTAACATTAATTATAATTCACTTTTAAAGTGAAAGTATGTAACTTATATAAGCTAATAGGAACACACATTCATGCTGGTAAGGGTCCTGAGATATTATAGCTCTTTTTATTTTTTAATCATAGCTCATTTTGAAAATAACACAAATCTAATTTAATATTTTGACAGATAAAAGTATCATCTACAAAGAATTATAGCAAAGATTAGATAAAAACATCCTGCACATTCATACAAGTAACTCTGCTTAATAAAAAGTTGGTTAAATCATGAATGTTCACAAGGCTATTTTATTCAATATCAATTGAGGGAAACACATTATGAAAAACCTCTCCATGTCAAACTTATATTTCTCCAAGTTCAAAGTTGCCTGCTCCCTCTCACCTCAGGCAACCAACTGTATAATTATTTTTGTTTGTGCAAATACCAAGGAAATGACATACAAGGATGGTCCATATTTATTATATCCATACCACCCTCAGATCTGACAGGTTACCCAGAATCTGGTGTGAAGACGTCAATTCAAGACAGCAAGGGTGAAAGGCACAGATAATAGCTAATATGCATTTAAAAACTAGAGCTTACCATTTCAATTTCTTTCTGTTTTCTCCAGAGATCTCCAAAAAATTCATGTGACAGCCACTCCAACAAGGACACTACTGATCTGTGCATCAATTCCAGCTCCCTGTTCTGAGAACAACCAATCCAATCCCCCTTCACTACCACCCCAGAAAAGGAAAGAGAGAAAGAAAGAAAGAAAGAAAGAAAGAAAGAAAGAAAGAAAGAAAGAAAGAAAGAAAGAAAGAAAGGAAGGAAAGAAGGAAGGAAGGAAGAAAGGGAGGAAGGAAGAAAGAGAGAGAGAGAAAGAAAGAAAAGGAAGGAAGAAAGAAAGAAAGAAAGTAAAGAAGGAAGGAAGGAAAGAAAGAAAGAATGAAAAAATGAATGAAGGAAAGAAAGAAAGAAAAAGAAAGAAGGGAAGGAAGGAAGGAAGAAAGAAAGAAAGGGAGTAGGGAAAGAGGTTGGAAGGAAAGGGTAAAAAGAAAACAAAATAAAAGAAAGCTGAAAGAAAAATGAAGAAAGCAAGAGGAAAAAGAAAAATAAAATAAAATTCTTAGCGTTATCTAATCACTGCCATGTTGAACAACATGGTAGTGAGATGTCAGAGTGAAATATGCAAGCCACTCTGTGAACACTGAACATTTCTGTTTTCCAGGGGTAACTTGAGCTAATGCTCACTCTCTCTCTCTCTTCCTCTCTCTCTCTTTCTCTCTCTCTCTTTCTGATTAATGATGCAGGTCTACCACTCCAGCCTGCAAAGCTTCACACAACACAGAAATTCTCGTTTCTATTTATAGGGCCACAGTGTATTGTCTTCCAATCCTGTGGTTGAACTCAGCTTTGAGTTTGTGGTATACAGCCTATTTGCTTATGAAGCCCTTTGCTGAAACTAGGTGCCCCTGTTCCCATCCATAGACAGTCGATCACTGCAATCTTCACTATTATCCTTTCTCACAGACTCTCAGTTATTGTGTTCAAGTATGAAAGTGGACACACCCTATCTAAGGATGTCCCTTAGGTAGCTCCCAATAGGAGAGGTCAAGGTGGGGAAGACATCTGCCTAGGGTATTCTTTTATGTTTAAACCTCCAAACTCCTGATAATGAAATAAATATTCCTTAAGAGGTTTGGAGATACTTAACTAACCATTTCCTATCCACCAACTCCCCATTCCCCTCAGAGTCCTTGTGACCAGGAAGTACAGGAAAGCACCCATTTCCTCTCAGTGTTTAGGGAGGACTGAGTGAAAAGGGGCTGGTTTCCTGTAGCCCAGACTCATAGCCACAGCCTCTTAAAGATGGTGTTCCAAGTAGCTTCAGAGTCCCAGAGCACAGCACCACACTGTATTAGGCACCTAACACCCCACCACCACTACCACCATCAGCACCACTGGAAGATGAACAAGAGGCAGCTGAAGGCAATTCCCAAGACTTGAGTAGTATCTTTAGATCAGAGTGAGGGAATTTTTCACAGTGGCCATAGGAGAAAGAAGTATGTTAGTGCAGATCCAGCCTCACACCAGGACATACCTGTATGATATACAGAGCACCTGTAGGGCTCTCTGTTTCAAAATGCTTCCTTCACAAATGCCTGAAACACCAGCCCTTTGGAGGTAAGCATTCCCTTCTTCCTGAAGTCTTGATTTTCAAATCCTGATGCTCTCTTACAAATATACTGACTTAAAAACCTTGGTGTGAATGAGTTAATTAGAATTCAAAAGACAGAAGTAGATGGTGGGAGCAGGTCACAAAGGAAAACTGAAGAGACACCAAGATGGGAAAACTGAACTGCCAAAAGTAATCTTTTTTTGTTCATGAACACTTCAGTAAGAACTGAAAGTAATACAGTCATTTCAACTGGTATTCAGAGAAAATCTTTCAAAACTAAATGAATGGATATTTTTAACATCTTTATTGGAGTATAATTGCTTTACAATGGTGTGTTAGTTTCTGCTTTATAACAAAGTGAATCAGTTATAAATATACATAAGTTCCCATATCTCCTCCCCCTTGCATCTCCCTCCCTCGCACCCTCCCTATCCCACCCCTCTAGCTGGTCACAAAGCACCAAGCTGATCTCCCTGTGCTATGCGGCTACTTCCCACTAGCTATCTATTTTACGTTTGGTAGTGTATATATGTCCATGCCACTCTCTAACTTTGTCACAGCTTACACTTCCCCCTCCCCATAGCCTCAAGTCCATTCTCTAGTAGGTCTGTGTCTTTATTCCCATTTTACCCATAGGTTCTTCATTACATTTTTTTTCTCAGATTCCATATATATGTGTTAGCATACGTTATTTGTCTTTCTCTTTCTGACTTACTTCACTCTGTATGACAGACTCTAGGTCCATCCACCTCACTACAAATAACTCAATTTTGTTACTTTTTATGGCTGAGTAGTATTCCATTGTATATATGTGCCACATCTTCTTTATCCATTCATCCAGTGATGGACACTTAGGTTGCTTCCATGTCCTGGCTATTGTAAATAGAGCTGCAATGGACATTTTGGTACATGACTCTTTTTGAATTATGATTTTCTCAGGATATATGCCCAGTAGTGGGACTGCTGGGTTATATGGTAGCTCTATTTGTAGTTTTGTAAGGAACCTCCATATTGTTCTCCATAGTGACTGTACCAATTCACATTCCCACCAGCAGTGCAAGAGTGTTCCCTTTTCTCCACACCCTTTCCAGCATTTATTGTTTCTAGATTTTTTGATGATGGCCATTCTGACTGGTGTGAGATGATATATCATTGTAGTTTTCATTTGCATTTCTCTAATGATTAACGATGTTGAGCATTCTTTCATGTGTTTCTTGGCAATCTGTATATCTTCTTTGGAGAAATGTCTATTTAGGTCTTCTGACCATTTTTGGATTGGGTTTTTTTTTTTGTTATTGAGCTGCATGAGCTGCTTGTAAAATTTGGAGATTAATCCTTTGTCACTTGCTTCATTTGCAAATATTTTCTCCCATTCTGAGGGTTGTCTTTTGGTCTTGTTTATGGTTTCCTTTGCTGTGCAAAAGCTTTGAAGTTTCACTAGGTCCCATTTGTTTATTTTTGTTTTTATTTCCATTTCCCTCGGAGGTGGGTCAAAAAGGATCTTGCTGTGATTTATGTCATAGATTTTTCTGCCTATGTTTTCCTCTAAGAGTTTGATAGTGTCTGGCCTTACATTTAGGTCTTTAATCTATTTTGAGCTTATTATTGTGTATGGTGTTATGGAGTGTTCTAATCTCATACTTTTACATGTACCTGCCCAGTTTTCCCAGCACCACTTATTGAAGAGGCTGTCCTTTCTCCACTGTACATTCCTGCCTCCTTTATCAAAGATAAGGTTACCATATGTGTGTGGGTTTATCTCTGGGCTTTCTATCCTGTTCCATTGGTCTATATTTCTGTTTTCTTGCCAGTACAATACTGTCTTGATTACTGTAGCTTTGTAATATAGTCTTAAGTCAGGGAGCCTCATTCCTCCAGCTCCTTTTTCTTCGTTCTCAAGATTACTTTGGCTATTCGGGGTCTTTTGTGTTTCCATACAAACTGAAATTTTTTGTTCTAGCTCTGATCAAGTGGGGTTTATTCCAGGAATGCAAGGATTCTTCAATATATGCAAATCAGTCAAGGTGATACACCATATTAACAAATTGAAGAAGAAAAACTATATGATCATCTCAATAGATACAGAGAAATCTTTTGACAAAATTCAACACCTATTTATGATAAAAACCCTGCAGAAAGTAGGCATAGAGGGAACTTTCCTCAACATAATAAAGGCCATATATGACAAACCCACAGCCAACATCGTCCTCAATGGTGAAAAACTGAAAGCATTTCCACAAGATCACGAACAAGACAAGGTTGCCCACTCTCACCACTCTTATTCAACATAGTTTTGGAAGTTTTAGCCACAGCAATCAGAGAAGAAAAAGAAATAAAAGGAATCCAAATCAGAAAAGAAGAAGTAAAGCTGTCACTGTTTGCAGATGACACGTTACTATACATAGAAAAACCTAAAGACTCTAACAGAAAACTACTAGAGCTAATCAATGAATTTGGTAACATAGCAGGATACAAAATTAATGCACAGAAATCTCTGGCATTCCTATACACTAATGATGAAAAATCTGAAAGTGTAATCAAGAAAACACTCCCATTTACCATTGCAACAAAAAGAATAAAATATCTAGGAATAAACCTACCTAAAGAGACAAAAGACCTGTATGCAGAAAATTATAAGACACTGATGAAAGAAATTAAAGATGATACAAATAGATGGAGATATATATCATGTTCTTGGATTGGAATTATCAACATTGTGAAAATGACTCTACTACCCAAAGCAATCTACAGATTCAATGCAGTCCCTATCAAACTACCACTGGCATTTTTCACCAAACTAGAATGAAAAGTAATCTTTAGTGGCTTTGTATGAGGATAGCTATGGTGAAAATATTCCTAAGCACGTTGGGGAAAATATAAGGGGGAAAAGAGTAAATTAATCTTAATTTGCATTAAGTCAGGCATGTTGACCACAGACCAAAATAGATTACCTCTGCTTTATCTTTTTATTCTGTACTCCAAGGTCTGGCAGAATATGGGGGTAATGCTTTGTTTGTTTATTTTATGAAATTTTTCCTATTTGCTTTTGGTTTCTCTAGAGTTTATCATGATGCTCTTTTCCCTCACACTCCATTCAGCAAACATTTATTGAATAACTGCTAAATGAAGACCAGTGCATCAAATACAGATTAGGAGGAGACAATGAGGGGAAAAGTGTGGGAGGGGGCTGATAGTAAAGGCATTGGTGCCACCTCCCAACAGCTTTTTAGGATCTAGTTAACCAGCTAAGACAATGTGCAGTTGCCTCAAATATGTGGCAACATATATGTGATAAGGGTCTAAGAATGCCATATATAGAGTCGCAAGATTTCATAACAGAAGTTAGGGATCCTGGAGGGCTGGGGTAAGGAATGGAGTTTCAGGATGGAAGTCAGTCAAGTATTCCAGGAGAAGGAGAGAATAGGCTGGGCCTATTAATAATGGCA
The DNA here is from genome assembly GCF_005190385.1 of Monodon monoceros. Taxonomy (NCBI): domain Eukaryota; kingdom Metazoa; phylum Chordata; class Mammalia; order Artiodactyla; family Monodontidae; genus Monodon; species Monodon monoceros. The sequence goes on along the minus strand of NW_021703779.1, from coordinate 65,598,469 downwards.
GGATTCTAATAAGTAAATAATAGAAAGATATTATTTGGATTTCTAAAAACCCATAAATTTTGATGCTTTAAACAGGCCCACCTTTTAGTATCCTCATTTTCCTCCTGTCTTCTTCCACAAAATAAGGTTTAGGTGTAAGCATATCAGTCTCTTTGAGTGTTCAGCCTGCTAGCTCAGATAGAATTCATAAGAGCCAATCTTCATTTTGAAATAAAACAACCGGTGGCAAAATTTCCTGACCTGGGCTGTAATTTTCCTATCTAGGTCAAGGAACTTTAGACTGATTAGAATCAAAGGAATACTCATATAGGAACATTGTTAAATTTCACTCCACTTTGGTCAAGTAAAAATTGTATATCAGAGCTGAAGGGGATATGAGTGATGCTTTAGTCTAAGCTTTCATTTTAAAGATGAAGAAGGTAAAAGAGAAGGAACCCATCTCATGTCTCGCAGTCAATTAATGATAAAGCTGAAACCTAAACCTGGGTTTCTTGACTTTTATGACAATGTCCCCAGCAAAGTCATTTCTATCTGGACCACATCTAATGGCGTCTCTGAAATGGTTGATTTATTTGCAGTTATGTCATCTGTGGCAAGGCTTAGTCATTCAATTGCAGAAGAAAGGTCAAATATCAAATAGAGTAAAAAACTAAGTTCTATGGCTCTGCCTTTATATATACAAGGGGTTGATATTTTAAATCATTAGATTGACTTAAAAAAAAAAGGTCAAGCCCACTCAAATTAAGGATACAAATCTACAGATCAAGATAATTCTTTATCCTTTCTCAAAATTTGAATTCTGAAATATAAAATATACTAAAGTAGAAATAAAGGAAATGTTTGAGCTCTTATTATTAATTTGAGGAGAGAATTTTCTTTTTAATAAATGTTTCATTATGATCTAATGTTTACCTCACAATTCTAAAATTACTGTTTTAACTTAACTTTTTTTGTTGTGTTGTATATAAAATATTGCATGTTATAATATAGATTATCATTAATATAGTTTTTCTAAGCATATTCATACCATCAGACCTGCAATTTAAATACCAAGAGTTCTCCCTTTCCAATAATTTTCTATAGCTTAAATTTTCATTTGTTGTGATTTAATCATGACTAGCATTTGTTCTATAATCTGCAGAGTGCTTACACCTTTTTATGTAATTGTACAGAATTAATACATCATCATTCATAAAATATGAGTGCTGCAATTAACAGATTAAAATACATTAAAAATAAATTACCTAAACTGTTTTCCTTGGGAAATTACCAGTTAAAGTACTAATTATACTCATTCCTTGTTTAAGTAGAGCATTTTTCAGTGTGAAAGGGGAGGGTATTTCATGACCTGAGATTTGGCAATGCTCCAGTCACTGTGCTACCTCTTTTACATTCATTATCTTACTTACTTATCAAAACAACCCTATGTTTTAGGTGCTATTTGTCCCCAGTTTATATTGAAAAAGACAAGTTCAGAGATGTTAAGTAATTTTCCCCAAGTTGCACAGCTTTGATAGTCAAGAAATGCTGAGGATTGATTTGGAGTTTTGAAATTAAGATTTCAATACAGAGAATATCATTATTGATTCTCAGACTATAGTGGTACCAGTTGGTAATGTATAATATTTTAACCAAATTCTATTAATTATTATAAATATACATACAATAAAAAAAGAACTTATAAATGGAGATTCAGGAGATGTTCAGGGCCAAAAGAAAAACTCTCATAGTCTTGGGATTATGAGGTTACAGCATAAGGGAGATTTCATATTTAGGGACCTCCCACATAGTCCTAAATGGACTGCAATATATCTCTAAATACGAAACCTTCAATCAGTCCCAGGGTAGATCACCTACACAACTCCTTCTTTCTTTGCCAAAGTTTTCATTTATATCTGATACCTGTATGTTTTGTGTTTCCTTAGGGTATAGTCTCTTACAGGATCATGGAAGAAAGTGAGAAAACAGAATTCACTTTACAGAAATTTACTGAATCCAGCAAGAAAGTGTGTGGGGGGAATTAGTGGAAAGTTGTTTCTATTCCAGACAAGTAGTCCAGTGGCCACATACAAAGAGCTAGTTTGTTCAAGATCATACTCATTTACAAAGCCAATGTAGTAAAGTTTAATTTGTTCATTGAATTTTCATTCTTTATCTAGAAAATAAAGATAAATGGTCCAGAACACAGTGTTAAAACTAATAAATAGTGGTTATCATGTATTAGGACATGTTTAGGGCCTGACGGGAGCCTATTTTGCTATTTTGAAAAATATTCAAGAACATTATACTAAAAGTCACAGTGTAAGTGCAAATGAGCAATGGATTTCCCAATCAAAAATATCACTCAAGGGAATACAGCAAAGGATCTACATACTCAGACCAGAATTCAAGGCAGAAGTGATTTTGTTGTTGCTTATTTTAAGTCCTTATAATTAGCATAAGTAGTTAGGAAGGGTATCTACTGTACTAGACCTTTGGTAATAGGGGATTCAGCTGCAGCCACCAAGGTTACTTTATACAGCCTGTATTCGGGTATACATCTGTGGACAATGCCCTACAGAGAAAGAAACACCCTTATCCATAGACAGACTAGAAGGTCACTTATTGTACACAATATAACACTCAGTGCAAGTGTTATAACCCCTAAAACCCACTCACATACCTGCCACCAGGTATGAAAAGTCAGTATCTCAGAAGTGGGTTTTATTTTTTGTTCTTCCCCTTCTGTGTCCTTTTTGCAAAAGCAAACTCTGTTGAGAAGTGTAACATGTATAGCCTCAAATTCCTTACTTAGTGTAAGTTTATCAAGTAAATCTGCTCTCAGTAGAGACCCTGGCAGTTTCAGGACAATTAAAAGGAAAGGAAATCTGAAGAGGAATGGGAAGGGTGTGGGGAGGTATCCACCACATAATTTGCCTTGGGTCAAACATACTGATCACATAAGAGACAAAGTATTGGAGTAGAAGAATTCTTAGACATCTTTCTGTACATGAGTTTTTATTGGTAAGCCATGCATTGAGTTCAGAAATTCGTGGAATCTCTGAAAGCATTTATAAATTTTTTGTGTGCAATCATATGTGCACTTTTGGGGGGAGAAAGTCCATATTTTAATCTGATTCTTGTACGGGACTGGGGCCACCTCAGACTATCTGCTCTCAGGAAGTGCAACCTGGCAGGAAGAGCCTAGTGAGTGAGGATTTTCAAATAATAATCCCTCAAATGGTTACAAGCCACTGATCTGTCCAACTTCCTCATTTTACTGGTGAGGAAATTGAAGCCAAGAGAGTTACAAATCTTGTCCAAAACAGTATAATCAGGATGAGTTCAGTGGAAATTATTTTGAGTCTAATGAGAAATGATCTCTCTTAACCTCTATTTTCCTTGATATTATCTTTGTGAGGGGCACTGTGGGTGGAAAAGAGGATGCTCAATATGTTGGATACAGGCTTATGCTGGTATTTTCTGACCTGAGTAATGGCAGAAGAGGAGAGGTGGCAAAAAGGGAAAGGAAATGTTGAATAAAGTAGATTTTTCAGCCTAGAGAATATCTGAAATTGTATGAAAATGTTAGCTTAGCAAGATGTAAATGATGTAGTACTGATAAGCTGCTTCCCTCACCACTATGTAGGGAGTAGGTGAGTCCCTGGTCCCCCATCCCAAAAGGCCATGCTCCCTCCCAAGTAATTAATCAAATACCTAATAGTTGAATTCAAAGCCATCTGCCCTTTTTTGGAGCCTCCCCATTTGTCTCGTTACTATTTCTTTTCCTCCATCTTCCATATGCCTTGGTTAAGGAAAAGAAGTGTAGGCATTTGAAATTTCAGGGATTATTATCACATTAACCAAATCATTCTATGCCCTACCCTATATGTTTTAGTCAGGGCACTTTCATATGCAAAGGACTGAAACCCACTTAAACTGGATTTTTAAAAAATGTGTTAGCTCACGTACCTGAAATTTCCAGGACTTCAAGCACTGCTGTACTTAGGTTCTCAGACAATCAAAGCAGAGATATGTTTTTGTTTTTGGTGTTTTTTTTGGTCATATCTTGTCTCTTATTTCCTCTGGTTTGGCTTCATTCTTAGGTAGGCTTTCCACAAGTTGTGATAAGTTGTGCTCCCAATAGTGGAAAATAAGTAGAGCAGGTATTATTATACTCTTCTTATCCATGAAGAAAATGGAAAACAGATGATTTAAAGATGTAAGAGGATTGCTCAAGGTAACATAACTAGTTAGGTAGGTGACTGTATCAGGCACTTCACATCATTTCAGACCTACATTTTACTCCAGTTGTTGCTTAAGCAACTAGCTGTGGACCAACATAACCTGACAGCATCATATCTCAAGTGCACCATATATATCTCTCATTTTGGCTCAGGATTTCTCTGTATAGAATGGATGCCTTCTGGAAAACTTGAAACTGTGACAGAGCTTTAGAAAAAGTTCATCACTGCAGATCCAATAGGATCTTAAACAGGACTGGCTCTAACAAGATGGGTTTTAAATAGGAAAAAATGCTTTGCCTTACTCTATATCTAAAAATGTAATCAGCCACTTAGAGAACAGGAGCGATGTGGATAAGCAACATAACATGTAGAAAAGACTGAGGAATTTCAGCTTACATTTAGCTCAGACTCAGTGAACAGTGAGCAATAATCAACAGCAAAAAGTAAATGCTGTCTTAGGCCGAATTAATGGAAATAAGCTATCTAGAATGATGGAGATGATAGTTATATTCTACTCTGAGCTAGTCACTCCTAGCTACTAAAGTAGTTTATAAAGTTCAGGTGGTCATAACTTGAGGAGAGAATATAATAAGAAAAGAACACCTAAGATAATAAAAAGGTATTTACAAGATAAGACAGTTGAAAGAACTGAGGAAGTTTAGTGTGCAGAATCTGGGAGTTTGGAATGGAGCACATGCCCTCTACTTTTAAATAACTCAGTGGCTGTTATACAAAAGAATAACAATATCTTATTCAGAAACCACTATGCGCCCTTTACATGAGCAGATTAATCAACACAATCCTAAAGGGAGGATAGGAAGCTGTAGATGCAAACTACCAAGAGACATATGCTTCCTGAATGTTAGAAAAAGAAATATTCAAGCAATTATCTATGACAAAAGTTTAAAAAGACAGACTAGGCAAGCAAATGAGTTCCCTGTCCCCATAAAGTTATGAAAGCAGAAGCTAGACTATTCATAATGGAAATTACTATGTACTGAATCATAGCCTTTACAAAATTCATATATTGAAGCCTTAATCCCCAATGTGACTATATTTGGAGATAAGGCTGGCCTGTGAAGGGATGGTAAAAGTTAAATGAGGTTATAAGGGTGGGGCCTTTATTCAATGGAGCTGCTGCCTTTATAAGAAGAGGAAGAGACACTGAGTGTGCCCTCTTTCTCTCTTTCCCTTATGTGAGGACACAGTTGGAAGGCAGCTATCTGGAAGCCAGGAAGAAAGCTCTCACCAGAACCTGAATCCTGAATCCTGCCAGAACCTGGATCGAGATTTTCCAGGCTCCAGAACTATGAGAAAATCAAGTTCTATTGTTTAACATACCCAGCCTATTCTGTTATGTCAGCCTGAGCAGACTAATGCAGAGATGCTGCATTAAGCAAAGGAAGAAAACTTAGGCTACACCAAAGATTCTAAAATCGTTTGAAAAAACCCCAGGGGATCTGCAAAAGCATGAATCTAGGCACACAATTCAAAGAGTTCCATGTTAAAATGCTTTATATATAGAATTTCTATGTAAAAAATCAGTTAAATAAATAATTTGAGTGCTTTAAAAATATTTGGAAAAATGATTGAGCCCATTAATCATTTTGATCCTTCCCGTACTTGAGGTAGTATGATCACATAGCACAATAATCAAAAGCAAAGTCTCTAGAGTTCCACCTGGGTTCTAAACTTGATTCAACTGCTCACTAGCTCCTTAATCTTGGACACACAATTTAACTTCTCAGTGCCTCAGTGCCCTCATTTGTAAAATGTGGATAATAATAGAACCCACTATGTGGGGATGTTATGAGGTATAAATAAGTTAATATAAGCAAAGCGATAACTAAGCATTCAATTTATGTTATCTGTTATTATCATTAACATTATTATATGAAAAGACACTATGAGAGTTTGTAATAAGTTCCAAGTCCACTCTCAGTATGGTTACAAACTTTCTCATTCTTCAGGTATCCAACACTAGCATAATATTTTGCTGCCACTCATCATCTTCCTTCTGACAAAGACAAGGCTTGTATTTCAGTGGCTCAGAACTGTTAAGGAACTAAAAAAAAAGCTGATAAGTTTAATGTTCGAGGTATATTTATTGAGGAAAAGTAAGAATATTTACTTGACTTCACTCCCATTTCAGATTTGTATAGATTTACATATGTGGTATGTGTTAGAAAAAGACTAAAAAATTAACTTCTCAGCTTAATCTTCCCTCTCCCCATGTCCTCAAGTCTGCATGAAGTGAGAGAGTGGCATGGACATATATACATTACCAAATGTAAAATAGGTAGCTAGCGGGAAGCAGCTGCATAGCACAGGGAGATCAGCTAGGTGTTTTGTGTCCACCTAGGGGGGTGGGATAGGGAGGGTGGGGGGAGACACAAGAGGGAGGAGATATGGGGATATATATACACATATAGCTGATTCACTTTGTTATACAGCAGAAACTAAAAATTAATTGTAAAGCAATTATACTCCAATAAAGATTAAAAAAAAATTAACTTCTCCAAACCATTGCCCCATCTCTAGCTACCATTCTCCCCTATCCAACAAATTGGAATTCTACCACTTAAATTGGGAATTGGCAAGGTATGACATGCAGGTCAAATCTAATGTTTATATGCCATTAACTTCATCTGTTTAGAGTATTTTCATAGTGGTACACTATCACTATAATCAAATTTTAGAACCCTTTGAACATTATCAGAACCCAAAAAAGAAACCATTAGCAGTCACTTTCCAGTTCCCTCACCACCCCTAAGCCATCACTAATACACTTTCTGTCTGTATAGATTTGTCTGTCCTGAATCTTCTATATAAATGTAATCATAAAATATTTGGCATTTTGTGACTGGCTTCTATCAATTTGCATAATATTTTCAAGATTCATCCATGTTGTAGTATGCATCACCACTCCAATATTTGTTTATTGCCAAGTAATATTTCATAGTGTGGATATATCACATTTTGCTTATTCATTCATTAGTTGATGGAAATTTGGATTGCTTTGAATTTTAAACTATCATGAATAAGGCTTCTACGAACATTTGTGTGCAAATTTTTATATGAGTGTAAGTTTTCATTTCTCTTGATTAAATATGTAGGGTTGCTAGATCCTGTGGTTAACTCCATGTTTAATCTTTTGAATAACTAACAGACTGTTTGCCAAACTAGCTACATCATTTTACAATCCCACCAACAATATATAAGGGTTCCAATTATTACTCCATATCCTTGTCAACACGTTATTTTCGTTTTTTTTTTATTATAGCCAATCTAATGGGTATGAATTGGTCTTGAATTGCATTTACCTATTGTATAGTGATGAACATTTTTTCATGTGCTTATTGCCTTTTTGGTCATCTTCTTTGAAGAAATATCTATTAAGATCTTTGGTCCATTTTTAATAGGTTTGTCTTTTTATTGAATTATGAGAGTGCTTTATATATTCTGGATACAAGACGTTTAGCAGATATATAATTTACAAATGTGTCCCCTTAGTGTATGAATTCTTTGCACTTTCCTGGTTGTGTCCCTTAAAACACCATAATGCTCATTTTTTATAAAATCCAACGTGTAAATCTTCTCTTTTATTGCTTATACATTGTTTTTGTGTGTGTGTGGTATGCGGGCCTCTCACTGTTGTGGCCTCTCCCATCACGGAGCACAGGCTCTGGACACGCAGGCTCAGCAGCCATGGCTTATGGGCCTAGCCGCTCCGTGGCATGTGGGATCTTCCTGGACTGGGGCACAAACCCATGTCCCCTGCATTGGCAGGCGGACTCTCAACCACTGTGCCACCAGGGAAGCCCTTGCTTATACATTTTTTGTAACCAACATTGCCTAAATTAAAGTCATGAAGATTTATTGTATGTTTTATCCTAAAACTTTTATAGTGTTAGATCTTACATTTAGGTATATGATATATTTTCAGTTAGTTTGTGTATATGGTGTGAGGTAGGGATATAATTTAATTCTTTTGCAAGTAGATATGTTATCTTAGAAACATTTATTAAAAAAGACTATTCTTTTTACTTTTCTTGACCATAATTAAAAGTTTATATTTGAACTTTAAAATCTATCCACTTATCAATTTGTCTATCCTTATACTAGTACCACACTATCTTGATTACTGTTGCCTTGTATTAGGTTTTGGAATTGAAAATTGTGACTCCTCTAAATTTCTTTTTCATTTTCCAGATCATGGATGTACTTCCATTATTTAGATCATCTTTAATTTCTTTCAATGATATTTTGTAGTTTTCAATGTACAAGTTTTCCACTTCTTCATTAATTTATTCATTTTATATTAATATAACTATAATAATTTTATATTGATATAAAATATATATCATATTATTATAAAATGAAATTCTATTACTAATTTCATTTTCAGGTTGTTTATTCCTAGGGTATGGAAATAGAATTGATTTTTGTGTACTGATCTCATATGCTGTAACCTTACTTTTTAGTTCTAATTTTAGAACAATTAGCTCTAATATTAATTCCTATAGCTTTTTAGTAGATTTCTTAAGGGTTTTTTTTAACATGAGATTATGTCATCTCTGAATATAGATAGTTTATTTCTCCCTTTCTAATTTAGATGAGTTTTATTTCTTCCTTCTTATCTCTCTGCCCAAGTTAGTACTATGTTGAATAGAAGTGGTGAGAATGAATATCTATGTCTTGTTCCCAATGTTAGGGGGGAAACACACACAGTTTCACACTTTCACCAGAATATGATGTTAGTTTTGGATTGTTGATAGATGTCCTTGAACAGGTTGGGGAAATTCCTTTCTCTTCTTACTTTGTTGAACATTTTTATTATGGTAGGGTGTTGGATTTCATCAAATGATTCTTCTGTGTCTACTGAAATAAGCATATATTTTCCTCTTGAATTAATACAATGTATAACATTGATTTTGGCTGTTCAAACAAACCTTGCATTCCTAGGATAAGTCTTACTTATTAATGGTATATATTTTATATTTTATTGGATTTATTTAGTGTTTGGTTAAAGAATTTTGCATCTACATTCATGAGGTATATTAGTGTGTTGTCTTCATTTCTTGTGGTGTTTTTATCTGGCTTTGCTTATAAGGTACTACTGACCTCATATAATGAGTTGGGTAGGAAGTGTTTTCTCTTCTGTTTTTCTGGAAGACTTTGAGAAGGATTAGTATTAATTCTTCTTTAAATGTTTGGTAGAATTCACGAGGGAAGCCATTTAGTCCTGAGCTTTTCTTTTGGGGAAGTTATTATTATCATCATTATTATTATTTATTAAATTTCTAAATTTGTTACATAGGTCTATTCAGATTTTCTATGTCATCAAAAGTTAGTATACTAGTTTATTTCTTTCTAAGAATTTGTCTATTTTGTCTAAGTTATTAAATTTGTTGGCATCCTGAAGTGGGTACAGAGGGAACATATCTCAACATATTAAAAGCTATTTATGACAAAACCACAGCCAACATAATACTCAATGGTGAAAATCTGAAAGCCTTCCCAGTAAAATCTGAAATTAGACAAGGATGTCCATTCTCACCACTTCTATTTAACATAGTATTGGAAGTCCTAGCCACAGCAACCAGACAAGAAAAAGAAATAAAAGATATCAAAATTGGAAGAGAAGAGGTAAAATTGTCATTATATGCAGATGACATGATACTACATATAGAAAACCCTAAAGACTCAACAAAAAATCTACTGAAACAGATAAATGAGTTCAGCAAGGTAGACGGATACAAGATTAACATACAGAAATCTGTTGCATTTCTGTATATGAACAATGAAATATCCAAAAGGGAAAGTAAAAAAAAAAAATACTTTACAAAATTACATCGAAAAATACTTTTGGAATAAACCTGACCAAGGCAGTGAAAGACTTATATGCTGAGAGCTATAAAATATTGATTAAAAAAATTGAAAATGATTCAAAGAAAGGGAAAGATATCCCATGTTCTTGGATCAGAGGAATTAATATTGTTAAAATGGCCATACTGCCCAAAGAAATCTACATATTTAATGAAATCCCTATCAAATTACCCATGACAGTTTACACAGAACTAGAAAAAATAATCCTAAAATTTATATGGAAACTTAAAAGACCCAGAATTGTCAAAGCAATCCTCCAGAACTAAGCTGAAGGCATAACCTTCCAGACTTCAGAGAATACTACAAAACTAGAATAATAAAAGTGAATGGCATTAGCACAGAAACAGACATATGGATCAATGGGACAGAATAGAGAGCCCAGAAATAAACCCACACACCTACAGTAAATTAACATTTGACAAAGGAGGAAACAAAATATAATGGAGAAAAGAGAGTGTCTTCCACAAGTGATGTTGGGAAAGCCAGACAGCCACATATAAATCAATGAAGATAGAATACACCCACACACATTACACAAAAATAAAGTCAAAATGGCTTAAAGACTTAAATATAATATATGATGCTGTAAAACTCCTAGAAGAGAACATCAGCAAAACATTCTCTGACATAAATTGTATCAATATTTTCTTAGGTCAGTCTCCTAAGGCAATAGAAATAAAAGCAAAAATAAGTCTGACCTAAGCAACCTTATAAGCTTTTGCACAGCAAAGGAAACCATAAAAAAAGTGAAAAGACAACTTACAGACTGGGAGAAAATATTTGCAAATGATGCAATACACAAGGGCTTAATTTCCATATTATAAAAACAGCTTTGACAACTCAATAACAAAAATACAAATGATCCAGTCAAAAAAAAAAAAAAATGAGAAGACCTAAAAAGACATTTCTCCAAAGAAGACATACACAGAAATCTCTTACATTCCTATACACTAACAATGAAAAATCAGAAAGAGAAATTAAGTAAACAGTCCCATTTATCATCACAATAAAATAAAATAAAATAAAATACCTAGGAATAAACCTGCTTAGGACACAAAAGACCTGTACTCAGAAAACTATAGGATACTGATGAAAGAAATCAACAATAACACAAACAGATGGAGAGACATACCACGTTCTTGGATTGGAAGAATCAATATTGTGAAAATGACTATACTACACGAAGCAATCTACGATTCAATGCAATCCCTGTAAAATTACCAATGGCATTTTTCACAGAACTAGAACAAAAAAAATTTCAATTGGTATGGAGACATAAAAACCATGAATAGCCAAAGCAATCTTGAGAAAGAAAAATGGAGCTGGAGGAACCAGGCTCCCTGACTTCAGACTATACTACAAAGCTACAGTAATCAAGACAGTATGGTGCTGGCACAAAACCAGAAATATAGATCAGTGGAACAGGATAGAAAGCCCAGAGATAAACCCACACACCTATTGTCATCTAATCTATGAAAAAGGAGGCAATAATATACAATGGAAAAAAGACCATCTCTTCAATAAGTGGAGCTGGGAAAACTGGATGGCTAAATGTACAAGAATGAAATTAGAACACTCTCTAACACCATACACAAAAATAAACTCAAAATGGATTAAAGACCTAAATGTAAGGCCAGACACTGTAAAACTCTTAGAGGAAAACATAGTCAAAACACTCTTTGACAAAAGTTGCAGCAAGACCTTTGTTCACCCACTTCCTAGAGCAATGAAAATAAAAACAAAAATAAACAAATGTCCCCTAATGAAACTTAAAAGCTTTTGCACAGCCAAGGAAACCATAAACAAGATGAAAAGACAGCCCTCAGAATGGGAGAAAATATTTGCAAATGAAGCAACTGAGAAGGGATTAATCTCCACAGTATACACACAGTTCATGAAGCTCAATATCAAGAAAACAAACAACCCAATCAAAAAATAGGTGGAAGAACTAAATAGACATTTATCCAAAGAAGACATACAGATGGTCAACAAACACATGAAAAGATGCTCAACATCACTAATTATTAGAGAAATGCAAATCAAATCTACAATGACGTATCACCTCATACTGGTCAGAATGCCCATCATCAAAAAATTTCCAAACAATAAATGCTGGAGAGGATGTGGGAAAAAGGGAATCCTCCTACACTGTTGGTGGGCATGTAAATTGGTACAGCCACTATGGATAACAGTATTGATGTTCCTCAAAAAACTAAAAATAGAACTACCATATAACCCAGCAAACCCATTCCAGGGCATATGCCCAGAGAAAACCATAATTCAAAAAGACATGTATAACAATGTTCATTGCAGCACTATTTACAATAAGCAGGACTTGGAAGCAACCTAAATGTCCATCAATAGAGGAATGTATAAAGAAGTTGCAGTCAAACTCTGAGCTTCTAGAGAGAACTCGATCTATGTCTGTCTTGTTCCCTACCAAAGCCCAAGCTTAAAGCACAGGACTTGGCAGAGAGTAAGTGTTCTACAAAGTCTCATTAAACTATTGAATAATCTGGAAAGAGAGAATAGATTAATATGGAAGCAGGAGGGTTCTGGCATCCAGGGACAAAAGGGGAAATGAATGGACAGATGAGGGAACGGCTACTAGTTTCTCTTTTTCTGGACCAATGATGCTTGAATATTGCTGTGGAACACAATGGTACCAGAATTTTTGTGTTCTGCATATATTTCAGGTAACCACTGAGTTCAACTGGGAACTCATTCTGGGGAGAGTAGCAATGTTAATGCAATGAAGGACAATGGGGGAAAAATACCTCACCTCCATGTGGGTAGCACTGTTTGCATCTGGCTTTCTTACCTGATTAGTCCCCATTGTCCCTCCACATCCCCCAAACACAGGCTGAGTGTAGGTCTGGCTCAATACAGAGGGAGCTCTATGTTGTCATGCTAAGGACAGGGCTTTGTAAAGTTCTGTACGCATATGTGCTGCACTGGGGTTAGAGAGTCCTTGTAGAACCAGCAGGCTTAGCTTGAAGAAAACAAATAAGTTAAAAATAGCAAGCTGGTAATTCGCTTTCTCATTTTATCAGGTTGTCAGGAAATTTGTGTGTGTTGTATGTGTTTTTCTAATTTGAAAAGAATATCTGAATCTTTCTTGTCAGAATTGATTATTTTGGGACTTTAAAAGCAATACACTCAATCAGGGAGCAAAACTGTGGAAAATCCTAACTTGAAAGCAGATGGTGAGATTTCTTACTCATTTGGTAAGAAATCCTGGCCCATTATTCCCACTCATTTGGTAGGGAATCCTGGCACATTACTGATGCTCCAGAAAGAGAGAGAATGTTATTAGGGTCATTGTGTCAATTTCTTTTCTCCTGAGAAGGACACAAGAGGAAAATGTAAGCAAGGCTTAGCTTAGCTAAATCTCTACATGACCCAAGCTCCAGAAGTTGGCGGCATGTTATTAGCTTTGGAGCTTGACATCACGGAAAAATCCCTTGTATGATAGATTCAGAGACCAGGAGAGACCTCTACGACCAGTGACCTGACTTTCTTATTTCATAGATGAGGAAACTGAAGCCTAGAGAAGTTAGTTGACTTGCTCAAGTTGACACAGTTAATTAGTGGTACAGCTGTGATATGATGGCTTAAACCACTGCTTCTCAGACTTATATTTTCATACAAATCACATGGAGATCAAGTTAAAAATGCAAATTCGATTTAGGAGGTTAGAGGCAGGGCCTGAGAGTCTGTATTCTCAGATGCTCTCAGGTGATATTGATGGTCCTATTTCCTGGGCAGCACAGATTTTTTAGGGAGCACATATTTAATCCTAAACCATTCCTGAGTACCCCCTTCAGAGGGGATGCTGGGTTAAGGCATGGAAAGAGGCTCAGGAGCACTCGTCCAGCAGAGGCTTTCCTTGGGGCAGGCTGAGGTAATTTCAGCAAATAGGGGATGTTCTGTAAGGTGAGGTTTATGGGGCTCTGACTGTTCAGATGACTTTTCTTTCCTTCATCATTGACTCTGTCACTGTTTTCTTGCTTCTCCCATAGGACAGGGCCTTGGAAAGATGGGATGCATTTAATTAAGGGAAAATTATGGAAAAAAATACTGGGTATCCTATGCAATTTCAGGTGTTGTCTATCACACCAATCTGAATTATCTGATTTTATAATGGTCTACTCCCATTGTCTATGAGCTGCTTTTTTTAATCTCTGTAAATTGTAGAATTCTAAATGTAACACAAATGGTTCTTGTCTGTAGAAATGCAAATAAAATTTTTCCTATGAAAAAAAATAAAAAAGAAGTTGTGGTACATATATACAATGGGATATTATTCAGCCATAAAACGGAACAAATTAGTGACATTTGCAGAGATGTCAATGGACCTAGAGACTGTCATACAGAGCAAAGAAAGACAGAAAGAGAAAAAAAGGTATCATATAATATCACTTATATGTGGAATCTAGAAAAATGGTACAGATAAACTTATTTGCAAAGCAGAATAAAGACACAGATGTAGAGAACAAACTTATGGATACCAAGGGGGGAAGGGGAGTGGGATGAATTGGAAGATTGGAATTGCCATATATACACTACTATGTATAAAATAGATAACTAATGAGAACCTACTGTTTAGCACAGGGAATGTGACTTAATGCTCTGTGGTGACCTAAATGGGAAGGAACTCTAAAAAAGAGGGCATATATATATATATATTTATATATATATATGTATAACTTATTCACTCTGTTGTACAGCAGAAATTAACACAACATTGCAAAGCAATTATACTCCAAAAATTTTTTTCAAAAAGATGCACAGATGGCCAATGGGCATATAATATGATGCTGAATATCGCTAATTATTAAGGAAATGCAAAATAAAACTACGAGGTACCACCTCATGCTGGTAAGAATGGCCATCATTAAAAAGTCTACAGACAGGAAGATGGTGGAAGAGTAAGAGGTGGAGATCATCTTCCTCCCCACAGATACGCCAGAAATACATCTACACGTGGAACAACTCCTAAAGAACACCTACTGAATGCTGGCAGAAGACCTCAGACCTCCCAAAAGGCAAGAAACTCCCCATGTACCTGGGTAGGGTAAAAGAAAAAAGAAAAAACAGAGACAAAAAATAGGGACAGGACCTGCACCAGTGGGAGGGAACTGTGAAGGAGGAAAGGTTTCCACACACTAGGAAGCCCCTTCACGGGCAGAGACTGCGGGTGGCAGAGGCGGGAAGATTTGGAGCCATAGAGGAGAGCACAGCAACAGGGTGCAGAGGGCAAAGCAGTGAGATTCCCGCACAGAGGATCACTGCTGACCTGCACTCACCAGCCCAAGAGGCTTGTCTGCTCACCCGCCGTGGCGGGTGGGGCTGGGAGCTGAGGCTCGGGCTTCAGTTGGAGTGCAGGGAGAGGACTGGGGTTGGTGGCATGAACACAGCCTGCAGGGGGTTCGTGCACCACGGCTAGCCAGGAGGGAGTCTGGGGAAAAGTCTGGAGCTGCGGAAGAGGCAAGAGACTCTTTCTTCCCTCTTTGTTTCCTGGTGCGTGAGGAGAGGGGATTAAGAGCGCTGCTGAAAAGAGCTCCAGAGACAGACGCGAGCCGTGGCTAAAATCGCGGACCCCAGGGACAGGCATAAGACGCTAAGGCTGTTGCTGCCGCCACCAAGAAGCCTGTGTGCGATCACAGGTCACTATCCACACACCCCTTCCGGGGAGCCTGTGCAGCCCGCCACTGCCAGGGTCCCGAGATCCAGGGACAACTTCCCCAGAAGAATGCACGGCACACCTCAGGCTGGTGCAATGTCCCGCCGGCCTCTGCCTTGGCAGGTTCGCCCTGCACTCCATGCCCCTCCCTCCACCCAGCCTGACTGAGCCAGAGTCCCTGAAGCAGCTGCTCCTTTAACCCCGTTCTGTCTGAGCAAAGTACAGAGGCCCTTCGGTGACCTACACGCAGAGGCGGGGCCAAATCCAAAGCTGAGCCCCGGGAGCTGTGAGAACAAAGAAGAGAAAGGGAAATCTCTCCCAGCAGCCTAAGAAGCAGCGGACTAAAGCTCTACAATCAACTTCATGTACCCTGCATCTGTGGAATACATGAATAGACAACGAATCATACCAAATTGAGGGGGTGGACTTTGAGAGGAAGATTTATGATTTTTTTCGCTTTTTCCACTTTTTGTGAGTGTGTATGTGTATCCTTCTGATTGAGATTTTGTCTGTATAGCTTTGCTTCCACCATTTGTCCTAGGGTTCTATCAGTCCATTTTTATTTTATTTTAATGTTTTCTTAATAATTATTTTTATTTTAATAACTTTATTATATTTTATATTACTTTATTTTATTTTACTCTATCTTCTTTCTTTCCTTTCTTTTTTCCTTCCTTTCCACCTCCCTCCCTCCCTCCCTCCTTTCTTTCTTTCTACTTCTACCAATTATTTCTTTCTACATTTTCCCCCATTTATCCTGAGCCATGTGGATGAAAGGCTCTTGCTGCTGCAGCCAGGAGTCAGTGCTGTGCCTCTGACGTGGGAGAGCCAACTTCAGGACATGGGTCCACAAGAGACCTCCCAGCTCCATGTAATATCAAACGGCGAAAATCTCCATCTCAACACCAGCAGCCAGCTTCACTCAACGACCAGCAAGCTACAGTGCTGGACACCCTATGCCAAACAACTAGCAAGACAGGAACACAACCCCACCCATTATCAGAGAGGCTGCCTAAAATCATAATAAGTCCACAGACACCCCAAAACACACCAACAAATGTGGACTTGCCCGCCAGAAAGACAAGATCCAGCCTCATCCACCAGAACACAGGCAGTAGTCCCCTCCACCAGGAAGCCTACACAAGCCACTGAACCGACCTTAGCCACTGGGGACAGACACCAAAAACAATGGGTACTATGACCAGCAGTCTGCAAAAAGGAGACCCAAAACACAGTAAGATAAGCAAAATGAGAAGACAGAAAAAACACAGCAGTTGAAGGAGCAATATAAAAACCCACCAGACCTAACAAATGAAGAGGAAATAGGCAGTCTACCTGAAAAAGAATTCAGAATAATGATAGTAAATATGATCCAAAATCCTGGAAATAGAATAGACAAAATGCAAGAAACATTTCACAAGGACCGAGAAGAACTAAAGATGAAACAAGCAATGATGAACAACACAATAAATGAAATTAAAAATACTCCAGATGGGATCAATAACAGAATAACTGAGGCAGAAGAACGGATAAGTGACCTGGAAGATAAAATAGTGGAAATAACTACTGCAGAGCACAATAAAGAAAAAAGAATGAAAAGAATTGAGGACAGTCTCAGAGACCTCTGGTAAAACATTAAACACACCAAAATTTGAATTATAGCAGTTCCAGAAGAAGAAGAGAAAAAGAAAGGGACTGAGAAAATATTTGAAGAGATTATAGTTGAAAACTTCCCTAATATGGGAAAGGAAATAGTTAGTCAAGTCCAGGAAGCACAGAGAGTCCCATACAGGATAAATCCAAGGAGAAACACACCAAGACACATATTAATCAAACTGTCAAAAATTAAATACAAAGAAAACATATTAAAAGCAGCAAGGGAAAAACAACAAATAACACACAAGGGAATCCCCATAAGGTTAACCAACGATCTTTCAGCAGAAACTCTGCAAGCCAGAAGGGACTGGCAGGACATATTTAAAGCGATGAAGGAGAAAAACCTGCAACCAAGATTATTCTACCCAGCAAGGAACTCATTCAGATTTGATGGAGAATTTAAAATCTTTACAGACAAGCAAAAGCTGAGAGAGTTCAGCACCACCAAAACAGCTTTACAACAAATGCTAAAGGAACTTTTCTAGATAAGAAACACAAGAGAAGGAAAAGACCTACAATAACAAACCCAAAACAATTAAGAAAGTGGGAATAGGAACATACATATCAATAATTACCTTAAATGTAAATGGACTAAATGATCCCACCAAAAGACACGGATTGGCTGAATGGATACAAAAACAAGACCCATATACATGCTGTCTACAAGAGACCCACTTCAGACCTAGAGACACATACAGACTGAAAGTAAGGGGATGGAAAAATATATTCCATGCAAATGGAAATTAAAAGAAAGCTGGAGTAGCAATTCTCAAATCAGACAAAATAGACTTTAAAATAAAGACTACTAGAAGAGACAAAGAAGGACACTACATAATGATCAGGGGATCGATCCAAGAAGAAGATATAACAATTGTAAATATGTATGCACCCAACATAGGAGCACCTCAATACATAAGGCAAATACTAACAGCCATAAAAGGGGAAAACAACAGTAACATATTCATAGTAGGGGACTTTAACACCCCACTTTCACCAATGGACAGATCATCCAAACTGAAAATAAATAAGGAAACAGAAGCTTTAAATGGTACATTAAACAAGATGGACTTAATAGATATTTATAGGGCATTCCATCAAAAAACAACAGAATATGCATTCTTCTCAAGTGCTCATGGAACATTCTCCAGGATACATCATATCTTGGGTCACAAATCAAGCCTTGGTAAATTTAAGAAAATTGAAATTGTGACAAGTATCTTTTCCAACCACAACACTATGAGACTAGGTATCAATTACAGGAAAAGATCTGTAAAAAATACAAACACTTGAAGGCTAAACCATACACTACTTAATAACGAAGTGATCACTGAAGAAATAAAAGAGGAAATCATAAAATACCTAGAAACAAATGACAATGGAGACACGACGACCCAAAACCTATGGGATGCAGCAAAAGCAGTTTTGAGAAGGAAGGTTATAGCCGTACAATCTTACCTTAAGAAACAGGAAACATTTTGAATAAACAACCTAACCTTGCACCTAAAGCAATTAGAGAAAGAAGAAGAAAAACAACAAAAAAAGCCCCAAATTAGCAGAAGGAAAGAAATCATAAAAAACAGATCAGAAATAAATGAAAAAGAAATGAAGGAAATGATAGCAAAGATCAATAAAACTAAAAGCTGGTTCTTTGAGAAGATAAACAAAATTTATAAACCATTAGCCAGACTCATAAAGCCAAAAAGGGAGAAGACTCAAATCAACAGGATTAGAAATGAAAAAGGAGAAGTAACAACAGACACTGCAGAAATACAAAAGATCATGAGAGATTACTACAAGCAACTCCATGCCAATAAAATGGACAACCTGGAAGAAATGGCCAAAATCTTAGAAATGCACAACCTGCCAAGACTGAATCAGGAAGAAATAGAAAATATGAACAGACCAATCACAAGCACTAAAATTGAAACTGTGATTAAAAATCTTCCAAGAAACAAACCCCCAGGACCAGATGGCTTCACAGGCAAATTCTGGCAAACATTTAGAGCAGAGTTAACACCTATCCTTCTCAAACTCTTCCATAATATAGCAGAGGGAGCAACACTCCCAAACTCATTCTACAAGGCCACCATCACCTTGATATCAAAACCAGACAAGGATGTCACAAAGAAAGAAAACTACAGGTCAATATCACTGATGAACATAGAGGTAAAAATCCTCAACAAAAAACTATCAAACAGAATCCAACAGCACATTAAAAGGATCATACACCATGATCAAGTGGGGTTTATTCCAGGAATGCAAGGATTCTTCAATATAAGCAAATCAATCAACGTGATACACCATATTAACAAACGGAAGGAGAAAAACTATATGATCATCTCAATAGATGCAGAGAAAGCTTTTAACAAAATTCAACACCCATTTATGATAAAAACCCTGCAGAAAGTAGGCATAGAGGGAATTTTCCTCAACATAATAAAGGCCATATATGACAAACCCACAGCCAACATCA
Source organism: Monodon monoceros (assembly GCF_005190385.1). NCBI lineage: Eukaryota > Metazoa > Chordata > Mammalia > Artiodactyla > Monodontidae > Monodon > Monodon monoceros. The sequence continues at coordinate 65,578,539 of NW_021703779.1, read as the reverse complement.
TGCTCAATGGTGAAAAACTGAAAGCATTTCCACTAAGATCAGGAACAATACAAGGTTGCTCACTCTCACCAATCTTATTCAACATAATTTTGGAAGTTTTAGCCACAGCAATCAGAGAAGAAAATAAAATAAATGGAATCCAAATCGAAAAAGAAGTAAAGCTGTCACTGTTTGCAGATGACATGTTACTATACATAGAGAATCCTAAAGATGCTACCAGGAAACTACTAGAGCTAATCAATGAATTTGGTAAAGTAGGAGCATACAAAATTAATGCACAGATATCTCTAGCATTCCTATACACTAATGATGAAAAATCTGAAAGTAAAATCAAGAAAACACTCTCATTTACCTTTGCAACAAAAAGAATAAAATATCTAGGAATAAATTTACCTAAGGAGACAAAAGACCTGTATGCAGAAAATTATAAGACACTGATGAAAGAAATTAAAGATGATACAAATAGATGGAGAGATATACCATGTTCTTGGATTGGAAGAATCAACATTGTGAAAATGACTCTACTACCCAAAGCAATCTACAGATTCAATGCAATCCCTATCAAACTATCACTGGCATTTTTCACAAAACTAGAACAAAAAATTTCACAATTTGTATGGAAACACAAAAGACCCCGAATAGCCAAAGCAATCTTGAGAACAAAAAATGGAGCTGGAAGAATCAGTCTCCCTGACTTCAGACTATACTAAAAAGCTACAGTAATCACGACAGTATGGTACTGGCACAAAAACAGCAAGATAGATCAATGGAACAGGATGGAAAGCGCAGAGATAAACCCACGCACATATGGACACCTTGTGTTTGATAAAGGAGACAGGAATGTACAGTGGAGAAAAGACAGCCTCTTCAATAAACAGTGCTGGGAAAACTGGACCGGTACATGTAAAAGTATGAGATTAGGTCACTTCCTAACACCATACACAAAAATAAGCTCAAAATGGATTAAACACCTAAATGTAAGGCCAGACACTATCAAACTCTAACAGGAAAGCATAGGCGGAACATTCTATGATATAAATCACAGCAAGATGTTTTTTGACACACTTTCTAGAGAAATGGAAATAAAAACAAAAATAAACAAATGGGACCTAATGAAATTTAAAAGCTTTTGCACAGCAAAGGAAACCATAAACAAGACCAAAAGACAACCCTCAGAATGGGAGAAAATATTTGCAAATGAAGCAACTGACAAAGCATTAATCTCCAAAATTTATAAGCAGCTTATGCAGCTCAATAACAAAAAAACAAACAACCCAATCCAAAAATGGGCAGAAGACCTAAATAGACATTTCTCCAAAGAAGATATGCAGACTGCCAACAAACACATGAAAGAATGCTCATCATTATTAATCATTAGAGAAATGCAAATCAAAACTACAATGAGATATCATCTCACACCAGTCAGAATGGCCATCATTAAAAAATCTAGAAACAATAAATGCTGGAGAGGGTGTGGAGAAAAGGGAACACTCTTGCACTGTTGGTTGGAATGTGAATTGGTACAGCCACTATAGAGAACAGTATGGAGGTTCCTTAAAAAACTACAAATAGAACTACCATATGACCCAGCAATCCCACTACTGGGCATATACCCTGAGAAAACCATAATTCAAAAAGAGTCATGTACCAAAATGTTCATTGCAGCTCTATTTACAATAGCCCAGAAATGGAAACAACCTAACTGTCCATCATGGGATGAATGGATAAAGAAGATGTGGCACATATATACAATGGAATATTACTCGGCCATAAAAGGAAACAAAATTGAGCTATTTGTAATGAGGTGGATAGACCTAGAGTCTGTCATACAGAGTGAAATAACTCAAAAACAGAAAGACAAATACCGTATGCTAACACATATATATGGAATTTAAGATTAAAAAAATGTCATGAAGAACCTAGGGGTAAGACAGAAATAAAGACCCAGACCTACTAGAGGATGGCCTTGAGGATATGGGGAGGGGGAAGTTTAAGCTGTGACAAAGCAAGAGAGAGGCATGGACATATATACACTACCAAACGTAAGGTAGATAGCTAGTGGGAAGTAGCTGCATAGCACAGGGAGATCAGCTCGGTGCTTTGTGACCGCCTGGAGGGGTGGGATAGGGAGGGTGGGAGGGAGGGAGATGCAAGAGGGAAGAGATATGGGAACATATGTATATGTATAACTGATTCACTTTGTTATAAAGCAGAAACTAACACAACATTGTAAAGCAATTATACTCCAATAAAGATGTGAAAAAAAATAATAAAAATAATAATAAAGAAGGCGAAAAAAAGTTTACAAACAATAAATGCTGTAGAGGGCATGAAGAAAAGGGAACCCTCCTACATTGTTGGTGGGAATGTAAATTGGTGCAGCCACTATGGAGAACAGTATAGGTGTTGCTTAAAAAACTAAAAATAGAATTTCCGTATGATACAGCAATCCCATTCCTGGAGATTTATTTGGAGAAAACTCTAATTTGAAAAGAAGCTGCACTACTTACAATAGCCAAGACATGGAAGCAACCTAGATGTCCATCAACAGTTAAATGGATAACAAATGTTATATATATACACACACACACACACACACACACACATACATATACACAATGAAATACTACTCAGGCATAAAAAAGAATAAAATAATGCCATTTGCAGCAAGATGGATGGACCTAGAGCTTATCATATAAGTGAAGTAAGTCATAAAGAGAAAGACAAATATCATATGATATCACTTATATGTGTAATCTAAAATATGACACAAATGAACTTATTTATGAAACAGAAACAGATTCACAGGTATAGAAAACAAACTTATGGTTACCAAAGGGGAAAGGGAGTGGGGAAGGTATAAATTAGGGGTTTGGGTTTAGCAGATACAAACTACTATATTTAAAATAGATAAAGAAAAAGTGCTACTGTATAGTAGAGGGAACTATATTCAATAACTTATAATAAACCATAATGTAAAAGAATATGAAAAAGATATGTATCTATGTATGTATAAGTGAATCACTTTGCTGTACACCAGAAATGAACACAACATTGTAAATCAACTATACCTCAGTAAAAAAAATAAAAAATTTTGTATCCTGTAATTTGCCTTCATACATGATTATCATATTATTCCTTTATAATCTTTTTATTTGTGTGAGTGGCAATTACCCATATTTTATTCCTGATTTTATTAATGTGTCTTTTATTCTTTATTAATTTAACTAAAAGTTTGTCAATATTGTTGATCTTTTCAGAGAAGCAACATTTTGTGTAAATTTTCTGTTTTTTAAAATTTTTCCATTAATGTCCACTTATTATTTTCCTCTTTCTGCTTGCTTTGGGTTTAATTTTCTCTTTTATCCTAGTGCCTTATGGGGAAGGTTAGGTTATTGATTTGTGAAATTTCGTTTTTAATATGGTTGCCTATGGATAAAAATTTCTCTCTGAGCAGTACTTTAGCTCCATCCCATAAGCTTTGGAGCTTTGGTATTTTCTGTTTGTTTTGTTTTAATTCAATTCAAAATATTTTTAAATTTCTTTCACAGTTTTTCTTTGACCTAGTGGTTATTTATGAATCTGCTCATATTTGTAAAAACTTTGTTGTTTACAAAATTTTCTTTATTGTTCATTTCTAATTTAATTTCATTGTAGTCAAAGTGCATTTTTGTATAGTTTCAATCCTTTCAAATCTGTTAATTTTTTTTTATGGCCAACCATAGGTTTATCCTAGAGAATACATTATGTCTACCTGGAAAGAAGGTGTGTTCTGCTGCTGTTTGCTGGAGTTTTCTATAAATGTCTATTATAGTGTTAACGTCTTATATTTCCTGGTTTATCTTCTGCCTCATTATTCTGTCCATTATTAAATGTGAGGTATTAAAGTCTCCAACAATAATTGTTGAATGGTCCTGTTCTCTTCAATTCTGTCAGTTTGTGCTACATGTATTTAGGAGCACTCTGGTTAGGTACAAACATGTTTATAATTGTTTTACTAATTAGATGACACTGTTTTCATTATAAATGCCCATCTTTATCTCTAGTAACACTGCTTTGATCTTAGTACAGCCACACCAGCTCTCTTTTGGTTATTATTTATGATATATGTTTCCCCATCCTTTTACCTTCAACTGATTTGTAGCTTTGAATCCAAAGTATGTCTACTGTAGACAGCATGTAGTTGAATATTCTATTTTTTAATTAATTTTTATTGGAGTATAATTGTTTTACAATGTTGTGTTAGTTTCTGCTGTACAGCAAAGTGAATCAGTTATACATATACAGAGTTTTCTGTTCCTCTTCCTTAGTTGCACAGCCCCTGGGGCTCAGCTTTGGTTTGGGCCCCACCTCTGCATGTGGGCCACCCTCAGGTGTCTGTTCTCTGCCCAGGCGAGAGGGGGCGAAAGCAGCTGTTGATTGGGGCTCTCAGGCTGATTAGGGCACTTATTCACTCAGGCCAGGTAGGGATAATGTGGCCACAACTGGGACGTGCTTAAAGTGCCTGCGGCAGCAGAGACCAAGATGCAACAGACTGGGACGTGCTCGTTCTGCTGGTAGTCCCTTTCTGTGCCCACGGAGGCAGGGGCCGTCAGTGGGGAGGGAGGATGGAATTGTGGCCCTGCCCCATGCCTGCCACTCAACAGTGGCGCCCCATTTCCAAGGCAGACCATGCTTCCTCTAGGAACATTCCGGGCCACAGAGCCCTCACTCCTGTCCCCTCGGTTTGTCTCTGTGCAGCCGACTGTGTTCCTCTCCCTGGATCTGCTCTCCTAACCCCACGCTTTAGCACTCAGCCCCCGGTAGCATTGGCGGCTTCCTGTCTCAGGCTGGGGCACCAAGGGCTGATTCCAAAGGAGGCTTTGGAGGTGCCAGTGCTCAGGACCCCAGAACCTGTGTGGCTCAGGACTCTGGAGCCTGCGCAGGCAGAGGAGGCCTTGGCTTGAGGGGCAGGTGAGCCTGCTCAGTTAGGAGCCCCTCCCAGTGCCTGCGGAGGCAGGGGGCCAACGGGTGAGGAAGGGGATTGCAATGGCAGCCTCACCCCTTGCACACCACTCAACAATGGTGCCTAGCTTCTATAGTGCCCTGGGCTGCTTCTGAAAACTTTCCTTGTTGTAGGGCTCCTTCCTCCTGTCCCTTCAGGCTGTCTCTTCACAGCCAGCAGCTGGCCCGTACCTGAGTCTGCTTTCCAAACCCCACTTTCTATCACCCAGCCCCACTCCACACCAGGAGACACATGCCTCAGGCTGGGGTGTGCCGGGCAGTGGCACGGACCATGCACGCAGTTCCTACATTGTCCTGCCTTCCAAAGACAGGTTGCTGCATTTCCCTCCAATTCACCAAAGGTCCCTTTCTGCTCCAGCTGATTTCCCCACAGTGAATGGGCTTTTCTGAGTGCAGGAACCTCTCCTCACCTTCAGTTCCCCACCAGCGGTGCTGGTCCCTTTTCTTTTCTTCATCCGACCCAGTTGCATGAGGAATTCTCTCGTCTTTTTAGATGTCCGAGGCCTTCTGCTAGTGTTCAGCAGGTGCTCTATGAGAATTGTTCCATTTGTAGATGTATTCTTGATGTACTTGTGAGGAGAGGTGAATTCTGCATCCTCCTATTCTGCCATCTTGATGACTCCTCCTCGAATATTCTTTCAATTTAATTCAACCTGCCAATTTTTTCCTTTTGATTCGATCATTTAATCTATTTAAATTTAATGGTATTGACATTTGGATATTCGTCTTTGTTTCTTTTGTTTTCTATATGTCTTCAATATTTTGCATTTCTTTCTCCCTCTTTGTACTATGGTCTTTTGTACCAAGTGGATATTTTCCAATATACCATTTTTATTCCTTTAAGGGTTTTTCACTATATTTTTAGTTGTTTTCTTAGTGGTAGTTCTTAGGCTTAATATATATATTTTAACTTAGAATATGCTTCAGATTTACACCAATTTAATTACAGTAAGATAAAGGGAATTTATTCCTATATTGCTCCATTTTTGTGCTAGTCTACATAAGCACAAAATATATGGGAGAATATATCTCCAAGCTTCTTTGGAAGAAATAAGACTATATATATATATATATATATATACATATATATATATATATATATATATATACACACACACAAACATATAAACAAATCAACAATGCCCTGTTAAAATTATTACTTTGTATTAGTGTATTTCCTCTAAAGAAGTTAGGAGAAGAAGGGAGAGCACAATATGTTTATAGAGTTTTTTTTAAAAAAATATATTCACTTTCTTTATTATACCTGATTCTCTTTATCTCTTCCTGTGGATTCAAATAACCACCTAGTGTAATTTTCTTACTCTAACACTGTTATTACCAATATGTTAAATAAATACATATTATGATTCATATAATGCAATTGTATACATATTGTTTTATGCACTTGTTTTTTAACTTATTTTACAGAAGAAAGGGAAAGATACATGTAATTATGTTGTCTTTTATTCTTACTTGAATAATTATCTTCACTTTCTTTAGTTTATCATGTGATTTTGCATTATAATGTAGTATCACTTCCTTTCAGCCTGAAGAAACTTTATTCAGTATTTCTTGCAATGCATGTCTGCCAGCAAGAAAATCTCTGTTTTAGTTTCTATGAGAATGTCTTAATTCCTCCTTCATTTTTGAAGGATGTTTCTTTTGGATAGTAAAATCTTGACTGATTTTTCCTCCCCTTTCAAGAATTTGAATATACCATCTCACTGCTTTGTGACTTCCATTATTCCTGATATAAAGTCAGTTGTTGATCTTATTGTGGTTCCTGCTAAGTTCTTTTGTGATTTTCTCATTTAAAAAAAGAAAAGGATATAGTTGCTTTACAATGTTGTGTTAGTTTCTGTTGTAAAAAGAAGTGAATCAGTTATATGTATACATATATGCCTCTCTGGGACCCCTAACACACCCCCATCCCATCCATCTAGATCACCACAGAGCACCAATGAGCTCCCTGCACTATACAGCAGGTTCCCACTATCCATCTGTTGTACACATGGCAGTGCACATATGTCAATCCCAATCTCCAAATTCATACCACCAACTGGTCCCCCCTGCAACATATCCAAACATCCACTCTCTATGTCTGCGTCTCTATTCCTGCCCTGACAATAGGTTCATCTGTAACATTTTTCTAGTTTCCACATATATGTGTTAACATACAATATTTAATTTTCACTTTCTGACTTACTTCACTCTGTATGACAGACTCTACATCCATCCACACCTCTACAAATGACCCAATTTTGTTCATTTTTATGGCTGAGTAATATTCCATTGTATATATGTACCATATCTTCTTTATCCATTCATCTGTCTATGGACATTTAGGTTGCTTCCTTGTCCTGGCAATTGTCAATATTGCTGCAATGAACATTGGGGTGCATCTGTCTTTTTGAATTATGGTTTCCTCAGGGTATATGTCCAGCAGTGGGATTGCTAGGTCATATGGTAGCTCTATTTTTAACTTTTTGAGGAACCTCCATACTGTTCTCCATAGTGGCTATATCAATTTCCATTCCCACCAACAGTGTACAAGCCTTCCCTTTTCTCCACACCCTCTCCAGCATTTATTGTTTGTAGATTTTTTGATGATGGCCATCCTGACTGCTGTGAGGTGAAACCTCATTGTAGTTTTGAACAGCATTTCTTTAATAAATAGTGATGTTGAGCATCTTTTCATGTGTTTGTTGGCAATCTGTATGTTCTCTTTGGAGAAATGTCTATTTAGGTCTTCTGCCCAGTTTTTGATTGGTTGATCAGGTTGTTTGTTTGCTTGGTATTGAGCTTCATGAGCTGTGTGTATATTGTGGAGATTAATCCCTTCTCAGTTGCTTCATTTGAAAATATATTCTCCCATTCTGAAGGTTGTCTTTTTGTCTCATTTATGGTTTTATTTGCAGTGCAAAAGCATTTAAGTTTAATTAGGAGCCATTTGTTTATTTTTGTTTTTATTTTCATTACTCTAGCAGATGGGTCAAAAAGATCTTCCTGTGATTTATGTCAAAGAGTGTTCTTCATATGTTTTCCTCTAAGAGTTTTATAGTGTCTGGCCTTACATTTAGGTCTTTAATCCATTTTGAGTTTATTTTTGTGTATGGTGTTAGGGAGTATTCTAATTTCATTCTTGCACATTTAACCATCCAGTTTTCCCAGCACCACTTATGGAAGGGACGATCTTTTTTTCCATTGTATATTCTTGCCTCCTTTGTCATAGATTACATGACCATAGGTGTATGGGTTTATTTCTGGGCTTTCTATCCTCTTCCATTGATCTATATTTCTGTTTTTGTGCCAGTACCACACTTTCTTGATTACTGCAGCTTTGTAGTATAGCCTGAAGTCAGGGAGCCTGATTCCTCTAGCTCCATTTTTCTTTCTCAAGATTGCTTTTGCTCTTCAGGGTTTTTGTGTTTCCATATAAATTGTAAAACTTTTGCTTCTACTTCTGTGAAAAAATGCCATTGGTCATTTGATAGGGATTGCATTGAATCTGTAGATTGCTTTGGGTAGTATAGTCATTTCCACAAATTTGATTCTTCCAATCCAAGAGCATGGTATATCTCTCCATCTGTTTGTGTTGTCTTTGATTTCTTTCATCAGTGTCTTATAGTTTTCCATATATAGGTTTTTTTACCTCCTTAGGTAGGTTTATTCCTAGGTATTTTATTACTTTTGTTGTAATGGTAAATGGGAGTGTTTCTTTAATTTCTCTTTCTGATCATTTCTTGTTAGTGTATAGGAATGCAACAGATTTCTGTGCTATAATTTTGTATCCTACAACTTTACCAAATTCACTGATTAGTTCTAGTAGTTTTCTGATGGCATCTTTAGGGTTTTCTATGTATAGATTAATGTCATCTGCAAACGGTGACATCTTAACTTCTTCTTTCTCAATTTGGATTCCTTTTATTTCTTTTTCTTCTCTGACTGCCATCGCTAGGACTTCCCAAACTATGTTGAATAATAGTGGTGAGAGTGAGCATCCTTGTCTTTTTCCTGATCTTAGAGGAAATGCTTTTATTTTTTTCACCATTGAGAATGGTATTTGCTCTAGGTTTGTTATGTATAGCCTTTGTTATGTTGAAGTAGGTCCGCTCTATGACCACTTTCTGCAGATTTTTTATCATAAATCAGTGTTGATTTTTTTCCAAACTTTTTCTGCATCTATTGGGATGATCATATAGTTTTCTTTCCTCAATTAGTTAATATGGTGTATCACGTTGTTTGCTTTGTACGTATTGAAGAACCCTTGCCTCCCTGGGATAAATTCCAATTGATCATGGTGTATGATCCTTTAATGTTTTGTTCAATTCTGTTTGCTAGTATGTTGCTGAGGATTTTTGCATCTATGCTCATCAGAGATACTGGTCTGTAATTTTCTTTTTTGTGTGATATCTTTCTGGTTTTGGTACCAGGGTGATGGTGGCCTTGTAGAAGGAGTTTGGGAGTGTTCCTTCCTCTGCAATTTTTTGGAAGAGTTTGATAATGATGGATGTTAGCTCTTCTCTAAATGTTTGATCGAATTCTCCTGTGAAGCCATCTGGTCCTGGACTTTGGTTCATTGGAAGATTTTTTTTTTTTTTTTTTTTTTTTTTTGTGGTACACGGGCCTCTCACTGTTGTGGCCTCTCCCGTTGTGGAGCACAGGCTCTGGATGCGCAGGCTCAGCAGCCATGACTCACGAGCCCAGCCACTCCGCGGCATGTGGGATCTTCCCGGACCAGGGCACGAACCCGAGTCCCCTGCATCGGCAGGCGGACTCTCAACCACTGTGCCACCAGGGAAGCCCTTTTGGAAGATTTTTGATTGCAATTTCATTGCTTGTGACTGGTCTATTCATAGTTTCTATTTCTTCCTGGTTCAGTATTGGAAAGTTGTACTATCCTAAGTATTTGCCCATTTTTTCCAGATTGTCCAGTTTATTGGCATATAGTTGCTAGTAGTATTCTCTTATGATCTTTTGTATTTCTGTGGTGTCAGTTGTAATTTCTCATTTTTCATTTGTAATTTTGTCAACTTGAATCCCACCCCTCTTTTTCTGATGAATCTGGCAAAAGTTTTATCAATTTTGCTTATCTTCTTAAAGAACCAGCTTTCAGTTTCATCAATTTTTGCTATTGTTTCCTTCATTTCTATTTCATTTATTTCTGCTCTGATTTTTATGATTTCTTTCCTTCTACTAACTTCGGGTTTTGTTTGTTCTTCTTTCTCTAGTTGCTTTAGGTGTGATATTTGGTTGTTTATTTGAGATATTTCTTGTTTCTTGAGGTAGGATTGAGTTACTATAAACTTCCCTCTTAGGACTGTTTTTACTGCATCCCATAGGTTTTGGGTTGTCGTGTTTTCGTTGTCATTGTTTTCTATATATTGCTTGATTTCCTCGTTCATTTTTCTAGTGATCTCTTGGTTATTTAATAGCATATTGTTTAGCCACCATGTGTTTGTGTTTTTTAATTTGTTTTTTCCTGTAATTTATTTCTAATCTCATAGCATTGTGGTCAGAAAAGACACTTGATACAATTTCAATTTTCTTAACTTTACTGAGGCTTGATTTGTGAGCCAAGATGTGATCTATCTTGGAGAATCTTCCATGTGCACTTGAGAAGAAAGTGTATTCTGAAGCTTTCAGATGGACTGTCTTATAAATATCAATTAAGTCTATTTGGTCTATTATGTCATTTAAAGCTTGTGTTTTCTTATTTATTTTCTGTCTGGATGATTTCTTTGGTATAAAGTGAGGTGTTAAAGTCCCCACTATTATTGTGTTACTGTCAGTTTCCCCTTTTATGGCTTTTGGCTTTTGTCCTGTATATTGATGTGCTCCTATGTTGGGCGCATATATTTTTATAACTGTTATATATTTTTCTTGGATAGATCCCTTGATCTTTATGTAGTGTCCTTCTTTGTCTCTTGTAATAATCTTTATTTTATAATCTAGTTTATCTGGTATGAATATTGGTACTCCAACTTTCTTTTGATTTCCATTTGCATGGAATATCTTTTTCCATCCTCTCACTTTCAGTCTGTATGTGTCTTTCTTTAGCATTTGTTCTAAAGTTGGTTTGGTGGTCCTTAATTCTCTTAACTTTTGCTTGTCTGTAACGCTTTTGATTTATCCATTGAATCTGAATGAGATCCTTGTTGGGTAGAGTATTCTTGCTTTTAGGATTTTCTCTTTCATTTTTTTAAGTATATACTGCCACTCACTTGTGGCCTGCAGAGTTTCTGCTGAAAGATCAGCTGATAACCTTATGGGGGTTCCCTTGTATGCTATTTTTTGCTTTTCCCTTTTTGCTTTTAATATTTTTTCTTTGAATTTAATTTTTGTTAGTTTGGTTAATATGTATCTCAGTGTGTTTTCTTGGGTTTATCCTGTATGCAACTCTCTGTGCTTCCTGGAATTTGTTGGCTATTTCCTTTCCCATGTTAGGGAATTTTTCGACTATAATCTCTTCAACTATTTTCTCAGATGCTTTCTCTTTCTCTTCTTCTGGGTTCCCTATAATTTGAATATTGGTGTATTTAATGTTGTCACAGAGGTCTCTGAGACTGTCCTCATTTCTTTACATTCTTTTATTTTATTCTGCTCCTTGACACTTATTTCCACCATTCTATCTTCCAGATCACTTATTCTTTCTTCTGGCTCAGTTATTCTGTTATTGATTCCTTTTAGTGTATTTTTCATTTAAGTTATTGTGCTGTTCATCACTTTTTGTTTGTTCTTTATTTCTTCTCGGTCCTTGTTAAACATTTCTTTTATTTTCTTGATCCATGCCTCCATTCTATTTCCCATATTCTGGATCATTTTTACTATCATTACTCTGAATTCTTTTTCACATACATTGCCTATTTCCTCTTCATTTATTTGGCCTTGGAGGATTTTACCTTGCTCCTTCATCTGTAACATATTTTTTTGTCATCTCTATTTTTTTTTGATGGGTGGCACTGTGTTTTTGTCTTGCTGGTTGTTTGGCCTGAGGCATCCAGCACTGGAGTTTGCAGGCAGTTGTGTGGAGCTGGGTCTTGGTGGCAAGATGAGGACCTCTGGGAGACCATACACTGATTAAAATTCCCTGGGACCTGAAGTTCTCTGTTAGTCCAGAAGCTTGGACTCAGAGCTCCCACCAGAGGAGCTCAGGCCCGACCTTTGGCCTGGGAACTAAGATCCCACAAGCCATGTGGTGTGGCAAAAAAGAAAAAGAAAAAACAAACAAACAGAAAAGAGCAGAACTATAGCAAAGAATAAAAAAATTAAAAAATATATTAGAGAAAATAACAATAAAAATGAATCAACAACAACAACAACAGAAAAACAGAACCACAACAGGAAAAAAAATAAGAAATAACATTAGAAAACAATAATATATAGAAAAAATTAAAAGTAAAATAAAATATAAAAATAAAAATAAATGAAAAAAAAATTCCCCTGTACCTCCTGTATCTGTGTTGTTGCCCACAGAGTGAGCTATGACTTACTCTTGCCTCCACAATAGGCCTCCAAGACCTCTAGGTAGGTCTCTGGACATGCTGCGTGAGCCTCACTGCTGCATGTGTTCCTCTCACCAGTGTCTGTTCCTGGAGCCGTCTGGAGCACACAGGGGATGGCCCAGGCCTGGGGATCCCTGAAGCTGGAAGAGACCCTGTGGGAATCCTCACCATCCCCGCTTATCATCTCTGTATGAGGGGGCCCTGGGGAGTGGGGTCCCTGGCCCAGGACCCCAGCTGGCTCACCAGAGTCCTAGTTGGTGGGGGCGATGCTGACCACATTCCCCTCTGATCCCCTGATCCCCTGAAGGTCCCCCTCCATCCCCACCTATCCCCCTGCCACAAGTGGGCTCCTCTGAGCATGGGATCCTCTCCTCTCCCCTAACTCCCCCTCAGGGGCGCTGGTCCTGTCCCATCTCCACTCTTCTTCCCTCCCTTCCTCACTCCCACTTCCTACCTGGTTGCCTGGGAATCGGTCCCTTTAGGTGTTGAAGGACCTGCTCCAGCAACCAGCAGTTGCCTCAGCTATGAGGAGATGTGAACTCCACATACTCCTACTCCACCATCTTGAATTTGCCTGGTAGTGATTTTCTCTTTATCTTTGTCTTTCAATGTTTTGATTATATGTCTGGTTGTGGACTTATTTGTGCTAATCTGATTTTAAGGGTTTTTTTTTTAATTTCTTGGATGCGAGGGTTAGTATTTTTCACCAAATTGGTGATGTTTTCAGCAATGTCTTTTGCAAATTCTTTTATGTCCCTTTATTCCTTTCCTCTCCTTCTGGTATTTCCATTATGTACATGTGAGTCTGCTTCATCATGTACCATTTTCTCTGAGACTATGTTCATTTTTCTTTCTGTTGTTCAGATTGCATAACCTTTATTAATCTATTTTCAATTTTGCTGATTCTTTTTTTAATTGAAGTATAGTTGATTTACAACATTGTATTAGTTTTAAATGTACAGCAAAATGATTCAGTTTTGTTTTTTTCAGATTATTTTCCATTATAGCTTATCACAAAGTTTGCTGATTCTTTAATCTGAAAACTAAATGTACTCTTGAGCCCCTCCATTGGATTTTTCACTTTGCTTATTATATTTTTTATCTCCAGAATTTTCATTTTAATCATCTCTATCTCTTTTTTTGAAATTGATGACATATCATTTTCATACCTTTCTTTAATTCATTAAATATGGTTTCCTTTAATTCTTTGTGCATATTTCTAATACCTGTTTTGATATTTTGGTCTGTTAAGTCCAACTTCTGGGCTTTCTTAAGCATCCTTTCTATCAGCTTGTTGTTTTTTTTTTCCCTGTGAGTATGTCACATTTTCCTGTTTCTCTACATATTTTGAACTTTTGTTGAAAACTGGACAAATAATATATTGTAGCAACTCTGGATATTGAGCCCCATTGCTGGGGCTTGTTGTTTTTGCTCTTTACTTGTACATTTGTTTATTTGTTTAGTTACTTGGCTGTGCTGCTGCTCTTGAAGTCTATTTCTTCTGCATAGTGCAGTCTCTGATGATCCTTTTCAGATTATTTTTACCTTGGTTATATGTTTGTTTTGTTTTGTTTTGTTTTTTTAATCTTCTAGACTGGCTTCTCTGTTTCACCCCTAGTTCATCATAAGTCACTTATTGGTCAAAGGTTGTGCTTAATTCACTAAGCCAGTTACATTTTCCTCCTTTACCATTGATTGTGTATGTAGCTTGGAGACTGTTGCTATAGTTCAGGGAACTTGGATTTTGTTTCATTTTCAGACTGGGATGAGTTGCTCAGAAGTTTCCTCTGTGGCTGCCTGTGAGAGAAATCCCCTCTTTGGTAACACAACCTTGGGTATGTGCAGTCTTCCAGACCAGTAGAATTGAATGTGATCTTATTATTTTTTTTTTTGCCTAGATTCTTAGGAGCTACCTGGGGTCAGGATAGTTTATTATTTTGCCAGTGTTTGGTCAGAGGCTGGGCTTAAACCTCTTGAGCCAAGAAGACTTCCACTTTTTGCTGATTGATCTGTATGTGGTTTGGGGAATGCTTTCAAGTCTGCCCCATGTCCTACTCTGACTGGTCATGAGAGTACATGCACATAACCTTACCAACCCTCAGAGTCGACTGTGATCCCAAGAGGGTTCTTTGTGGCTTTCTCTTTCTCTAGGAATCTCTACTACACTTCTGGCAGTTCTGCTGTTTTTCTTATATCAGAGCTATCAGCTACCTCTTAATTGCTCTCCACCAAAATCTCCATTGTTTTGATAATGACCTTAGATATGGAGTTTTCCATTCTCTGTTCCAAAAAGTCCCTTCAGGTAGAGCTATCCTTGTGGCTTGCCTCTTCCCTTGTTCACATCTTTTATGCCATTGCACAGGAGTTACAAGTGGAAACAACATATTGTTTCCCTCAGAGCAACATCTCTGCTTTACCAGTGGGTTTTGGAGACGGGGGAGAAGTGTGGTAGCTCTTGATTTTTCTCAGTTTGTCTTTCCCAGAGTGGAATCTCTGCAAACTAGGATGGGGTCAATCAGGCTCCTGTACTTGCTGTCATTGCTTGGGAAAATTTTTAACCCTATGAGTAGAAGTTGGGTGGTCAGAAGAACCTCCACTCCTCTCAACCAGGTCTGCTGGGAATAGTGCTTGAGCAACATAGACCTAGGGGAGAGCATGAGATAAGCATATATCTTGCCCCTGTCAGGTGAAACTGTAGAATGCTTAGAGTAAAGCTTCTATAACACAGAGCTGGGGAGGGCAGAGAATGGAAGCTCATAGCTCAAATGCCACAGACTTTGACTCATTGCTGAGATTTACTAGATTTAGTAGATTTTCTTGGATAAATGTTTCATCATTTCTTGTGTGCTGCTTAGATCAATTTTCATATAGTTTAAATGGTAGTGTTTTATCATTTTCACCAGTTAACTGCTTGTTGCTCTGGGGAGAAAGTCTGCTGAGCTCCACACACTACCAGCCTGTTTTTATAAATAAAGTATTATTGTAATACAGCTATGCTTATTCATATATGGGCTCATTCATGAATATATTTATGTCTATGCCTACTTTTGAACTCAAAGTCAGAATTGAGTAATTGCAACAGAGGTTATATGGCCTACGAAGCCTAAATTATTTACTACCTGACCCATTACAGAAAACATTTTCCAACCCCTTACCTAAATAAACATTCTTTTCAGTCAATCAGCTTTTTCTTTTAAGATGAAAACCATCCCAGAGGGCTCTAGGTATAGTTGGGTTGAGCAGTGATCCAAATTATGTTATAAATTAGTTTGATCAGATGTTCCAAGGGAATGGAAATTCTAATTTGGGAACTGGTGGCTATGACCTGAGAACTACCTAGGGATTCTGGAGAGTTTAGGGAAGGGCAGATGTGAATGGAGGGTTGAAGAAACAAATTTTGACTAGTGAAAGGGCAAAATGAGGATACAGAGTGTGAGTGGAGTGTTGGAAGAGAAGATTCACTGAAGTACTACAAGGATGTTGAGAGATATGTGTATCCAGGTTCTCCTGATGCAGTTTGAAACATTTTTGTTTGCTGACTTTAATATTTTCAACATTATGCTTCCTACCTTCAGGCAGTTTTAGAAAAAATGCACATTTTTAATTATTGGACTGGTAAAATATCAAACACAGCAAAAGCAGATATGTATTAGCTTTTTGGAAGGCTTCCTTCTCCCAAGCCTCTAGCTCTCTCCTACTTGGAGCTCAAGGCACACCAGGGTATGTTTCTTATGTTCTGCTCACTGTTCCCAGGATGGGATACAGCTTTTGTGAATTTGGCCCCAAAGCTGTGAAATTCCACACATAATTTGTAACTCTTTTGTTATCCCACAGCTGTGCACTGCTATTTCCCTTGCTATGGAAGCTCTCTTATCTTCCTCCCAGGTATCTGTACTCTGTCCTTGACAAAATTCCCTCTGCACACAGGCACACCTATGTCATTCACTTTTCAGGCTCTCCAGGCAACTGGTGAGTAGAAAGTGTATTTTTAAAATAATCTATAAAGCTGAAATCAGACAGAAGTATTTTTTCTAATGGTGTCTCCCTTTAACTGCAAAGTGTCTCTGCTCAGACTGCTGTTTACTTGCTACAAGGTAAGAGCTGTTGTTGAAATAGGGTGAAATGGAAAGAAATACAGACAAAACGTGCTGAGCTGGGCTCTTGCGCCAGCTCTCGCATTAAATCTGTGTGTAACCTACTTACCCCTATCTCCATCCATCCAGGCCTGTTTCTTCCTCTATAAAAAATAAGTGTTAGAATAGATGATTTTTGAGGCCACTTCCAATTCTAAAAATTTCTGATATCTACTCTACTAAATATTTGAGTTTTTATTTTCCAGCTGTGTCCTCTGGATTTGTTTGGTCTGGAAGGGATTTCCACCTGGTGGGTGGGGGTAGATTTCTCTAGCAGCACATAAAGCCCAAGGCACATTCCCCATGCTCCACTACAGTCATCAAGTTTGGGCCACAGCCTCTGCAAATCTGGCCCCAGAGCTGTAAAATTCCAATTTTGATGCATAACTCTGCAGTTCTCCCCCAGCTGTGAGCTGCCCTTTATTTTCACTCTTGCAAGTTCTCATAGACCCTTCCTTTCAACTTCAGGATTTATACTCTTTGGGGGATGAAAACCTCACATATACCTCTGGATCAGCACCTTCTTCTTTCTGCTGCACAACAAGCATTCCTTTAAACAAAAGTATGTGGTTTTGAGGTCTTGCCTATTGAGCAACTGCATAAACAATAGAAGAGACATACAATTAATTCTGATTACAAGTTTTTTAAAGATAGTATATAAAGATCTAAGCCATTGAGCTATGTAATAATTTCAGATGTGCTGCTTATTTAACTTCTGGAATTGAAAAAAAAAGGTATATGATTCTTTTGCCATTTTTTTCTCATCTGTCAAATGTAAATAATACCTGTTCTACTCACTTTATAGTTATGGGTGCTCACCTTAGTTAATAATGTGAATGCAATTCAAAAAGAATTCAGTACTGTATCCTGCATATAGTAAATGCTTTCAACATGTTTGTCAATGGTAATAAAATGAATTATCGCTATTGTTGTTAAAAATATTTTAAAGGGATTGTCTTGATCCCTATTGTGTATGTAAGATAGTACAGATAATTCTGGCCCCCTCAAATCATTACTAATTGGGATGATGGAGAGAGCAGTCCTTTCACTGGAGAATCCAGCCAATTTATCAGTACAGACAAAGGGCTTATTTTGGGATCTCAGCACATCCTCAGTATGAAAGATGAGGAAAACCTTGTTTCTGAGAAAGACAAATATTGGATTTTCAGTCTTCTCAATATAGATATCTTTTATAACTACTAAGGTGTATGGTCAGATTCACCCAAAGGCCTTACAACAAATATCTCTTCAACTTGACTTAAGATCTTGAATATTTCCAAGAAAGACTTCGTGTGTATGTGTGTGTGCCTGCATGCATAAGCACACACATGCACACGTCTGTGTCTTTGTTTAAAACCTTCATCCCCCTTCAAATGACTCAAGAGACCTTACACATAATAGATGTTAAGTAGAGATTTGAGTGTGTTGAAATGTCAGTCTTCTTTGATGGACAAGCTGTTCTTATCCATTAGCATCTTAGGGAATAGGTTGGAACTGAAATCAAAATAGGAGGACAAGAGTAGCTTAATGGGAAGAAGGAAGAAGAGATAAAAAGCTAAAAATTGGGGGAGGGCGAAGAAACAGTATTTTTGAATGGTTTTCTGTAGCACTGGCCAGAGCAAAGATATAGGTGTCAGCTTCTGAAATCAGGTTTGTTGTGACTGAGAAGGTAATGTGCCTCAAATGTCAGGCGTTGTACACTGAGGCAAAGCTAAAATTAATATAAATGCTTATTTTTGTGTTGTTTGCTTTTTATTTTAAATTTTTTTTTAGAAGGGAGATGGAGCTCAGAGAAAAGGCCCTGACTTTATTTTCTTAAAATTTTCTTCCAGTCTCATAATGGCACATTGAGTAACTGTAACTATTAGGATAATTTTTCTTGGATTTATTAAACTTAATTTTCAGAAATTTACAAAAAGTCTATTACCATGGAATTTACTTGGTTTCTCTTTATTACGCATATATAAAATTTTCCTTTGAGATACTACACTTGAAACCTTGAGATTTCAAGGTTTTGAAATTGATATTTAAAGCACTTACTAGGTTTCATATTCTGGTCTGAACTCTCATGTCCTCTCTTAGAGAGCTCAGTTGGTTGATTGCTCAGAGTTCTCTAATTGCAGGCTTTAACCTCTGGGAAACAAGAGTTTGAAGTGTTGCAGCTTCTCAAATTGCAATCAGGTCTCTCTGAGTGCTCAATCTATTGTTAATTTTAAAATCAAAGAAGAAGAGATTTTTTCTGAATTTAAGCTGTCTGCCAAAGTTAAAGAATGTTTAGTGGAGTGTCAGGCTGTGCTTGAGAAAAAGGCTGATATAAATGCAGGTGGTGATTAGTGCTATAGAGAATGTTTTCAAGGGGTTCTATGTCAACAATTGAACCATAATTAAGTTAAACTCATTGCTTTGGAGAATGTGGTCAAGGTTTGCTTGTTCAGTTTTGTGTATTTGGAATTATATTTCAACATAAGTTGAATTCAGTTCACAAACTTTTGTGGCCTAGAAGATAACATTTTTTTCATTTGTCGATTAAGCTTATTTCTTTAGATTCATGGAGTAAGTACAAGGTAAATGAAGAGACATGGGTAGAAAAAACAGCTAGCGTATGTCCAGTGCATTGATCAACTAATCTGAATAGAAACACCAAAGTTGCCTGAAATGGGAAAAAATATGCCTTTCTGCCCATTCAAATCATAACTGTCCTTTATCCTTCAAAGGTCCTTTCAAATTTTCACTGGGTCCAAAAATTATCAACCTCTGAGGCCTCAGAATTATCTAATTCTCATTTGTAATGTTTGTAGTGTTCACTATTTTTTTCTGGGTATACTGCCTTTCCTAATTAAATGGTAAGTAAGCTGCTAGAGAACAAAACAGTCCACAAGAAAATCATTTAGAGCTAATTGATAAACCAAATGCCTGAACAAAGCAATTTGGTTTTTGTAATAGGTAAAAAGCAAGGAGGAGACTCATTTTGGGAGGTTACAGGTGCCAGATACATGGCATGTGTTTATACCAGTGGTCTGTATACCAACCTGCACATTTTAAGCTTTTGTGTGTATGGCAGGGATTTTCTTTGCTCTCCTGTTCACTTTACCCACTCTAGCAAAAGTAGGGTCAAATTCTCACTTTGAATAGGGCAGGTTGGCCCAGTAAAATAGGTTTGAGCAATCTGCATTATCACTTTATGATGTCATGCCTCTGGTAAATTTTTATCTGGTAAATTCCCAAGCTTATACTTTTCTTCATTAGCAGCTGAATACTAATGAGTTTTACATGGCTGGTCTACATATTCACTTTGATTGTACTCTTGAAGGGGATTTTTATCTTAAACCCAAGGAAGTGATGTTATATCCTGTTTTTGCTAGTGGTTTATGAATAGCAACAAAAGTTCATTGCTCAGCCACATAATGAGTCTGTAACCTAAAACAAGTAAGATATTTGATTCAGAATTTCTTCCATATGGTACCACTTAATTAATTATAAGAAATGGAGAATGCAAATCATCTTGAAGCTAACAGGTTTAAAACAATGCAAAATAAAATATTTCTCTGCTTGTTATTGTTCAGGGTTAATCTATCATCTTAACAATGCTGTAATGATCTCACTGATAATAATTCCAGAATACAGAGAAATAAGGAATCTGCATCAACACCTTCATAGGACTATGATTAATATAGTATATTGTTTGGATTAGATTAATCAATCATATCTTTATTGATAACTGAACTTTATACAATACTAATAATAGCTCCATTTTTAACATTTACTATGTATTGGTCACTATTAATACTTTATATGCATTGTGTCATTCAACCTATGAGGTAGATACTATGTTATCTTCTCCATTTATAAAATGAAAAGTCAGGCTCAGAAATGTTAAGTGATTTGCTTAAGATCATACAAAGATAGTAGCAGCACCCTTTACAGACACTTTGCCCAACTAGTATGCTATATTCCCAACTCTGCATCTAGCTCCAGGTAGAATTCAAAGAGGCATAGGACAAGACTCTTGTTTTCTAGGAGCTTTCAAGCTAGTTGGTGAGTTTTGACTCACAGCTAGAAACGTTTCAGAGGCACTATAATAAATGTTCAGCTGCAGGACTCTAGCTTTAAGTGCTATAGGCATCCAGATATTCTAAGTCAGTCCAATATGCTTCTCAAAATCATGTGAATGGAATTTGAGCTGTTTTAACTGCACTGAAAAATCACCTAGGAATAGCAGAGGCAATATGAAAGCCACTAATATTGATTGCATACTTACTATTGTACAGGGACACATTTTCAACTAAATTCACAATAACCTTTGTTAAGAGTATTTTACAAAGGAGGAAGTTTAATTCAGAGAACTTAATTTCCCAAGATATCCCAGCCAAAAGTGGTGAAGCTGAAATTTGGATCCAGGTGTGCCTGATTCCAAAACACAGGAAGCAAATATTTTATAGTGAGAAGAGCATAGACATGGAACCTCACTCTTCCCATCAGTAAAAGTGGGATGATAATAATACCAACCACATTATTGTTATTGTAACATTGAATCACACAAATAGAATATCATTGCATATTCAAATTTTTTCAACACTTCAAATAAGGTTGTTACATGAAGTAAATGAAATGATGTATGAAGTCTCTGGTATGTATTAGGCAATTGATAAACTAAAGTTATTGTCATTTTTATTTTTGTAATGTATCAAGAAGAGCATTTATGGTGATGCACTGATTTTGAAGTATTTTAGATCTGATGCTTTTCAAAGATTTGAAGATGAAAGTGCTGAAACAGCTCTTAGGAGTATGCTTGGTTAGGTCTGTACAGAGATAATTATTTTTAAAAATTGGGGTTTGTTTGTGCAGATAAAATTTGCCACAGAAAAATGGACAAGTTAGGACTTGATTTAACAAGATTAAGTCTCCTTGCAAACTGGTGCTATCAATAGTGCTTATTTCCATTACATTTTATTAGTTATGTATAATGGTGCTTATTGTCTTAGGCCCTAAGTTCCTTGCAACAGAAAACATACTGAGCCTAATACTGCAATCCTCAGCAAGAAGGGGTTTGTGTAACCCTGTCAATGATTTCTTGGTAGCAACACAAGAGAGTGTTCCTCACCCCCACTGTAACATTCTTTGGTCCAGGGAACAAAAGAAATTCCCTACAGATCCTCTCAGTTGGCACTGTCCCATAAGATATGGGGATGCTACTCTGGAGCTAGACACACATTACAGAAAAAATTATAAGAGTGTTTACTAAAATGTGAAGTAGTCAGGTGTGACAAAAGCTCAGTATTAAGTGTATTGAATCACAGAGTTAGGAAAGCATTTCCTCCTCAGTTTTCTTTAAATACTTATGATTATATCAAAGATAAAAATTCTAGTATTAGTCTTTGGTGTCTCTGGAGGACTTGATAATTTCTCCTTCTATCATAAAGAGAACAGGTCTCAAGCTCAGAGCTTTGAGCAGGCAACAGTGTCTGGAAGTAAATTTTCATTTCAATGTTTTGATTTTACCATATTTATTTTTAATAATACCTTCTATTTGTGGTAAACGATAATTATTTTCCATCTATGGTAGTAATATAAAGTTTTAAAAATTAAGTTTTATTAAGAAATAAGGCATGAGTCAATGTAGAAAAAGTGAACTAAATGATAACTCATGGTAACCAGGTGTGGCAAAAATTTTTTAAAAGATGATATGAAGTGTGGTAAACGGACACACAAAAAGATTTTGTCATCCATAGAAATAAGAAGGTAAGCTCAAAAGAATCAGGAAGATTGATTTTTTTACTGAGGTATAGTTGATGTACGTTATTATATAAGCTTCAGGTGTGCAACACAGTGATTCACACATTTTAAAGGTTATATTCCATTTATAGTTATTATAAAATATTGGCTATATTTCCTGTGTTGTACTCTATATCCTTGTAGCTTATTTATTTTATACACAGTAGTTCATACCTCTTAATCTCTTACCCCTATCTTACCCCTCCCCACTTCCCTCTCCCTACTGGTAACCATTAGTTTGCTTTCTATATCTGTGAGCCTGTTTCTGTTTTGTTATATTTTCTAAGTTGTTTTATTATTTTAGATTCTAGATACAAGTGATATCATACAGTATTTGTCTTTGTCTGACTTATTTCACTTAGCATAATACTCTCCAAGTCCATCCATGTTGTTGCAAATGGCACAATTTAATTATTTTTTATGACAGTATTCCATTGGCTATATATACAACATTTTAATTATTCATTCATCTTTTGATAAACACAGGTTGCTTCCATATTTTGGTAATTGTAAATAATGCTGCTATGCACATGGGGGTACATGTATCATTTTGACTTAGTATTTTTTTGGATAAATACCCAGGAGTGGACTTGCTGCGTCATATGATAGCTCTATTTTTAGATTTTGAAAAAAGTTCATATTATTTTCCAAAGTGGCTGCACCAATTTACACTCCTATCAACAGAGTACAAGGGCTCCCTTTTCTCCATATCCTTGCCAACATTTGTTATTTGTGGTCTTTTTGATGATAACTATTCTGACAGGTATGTGGTGATATGGTTTTAATTTACATTTCTCTGATGACTAATGAAGTAGAGCATTTTTTCTTGTGCCTGTTTGTCATCTGTATGTTTTCTTTGGAAAAATGTCTATTTAGGTCTTCTTCCCATTTTTTAATCAGATTATTTTTTTTGATTTTGAGTTGTATGAGATGTTTATATATTTTGGATATTAAACCTTTATTGGAAGGATAGATTGATTCTTAAAATTTTATATGAATATTAGGTTTACATAGAATTAAGTAGACAAAAGTAGTCCAGGGGGTTTGATAGAAATTAATTACCACTTATTTTTTTTAATGTAGCCAAACTCATTTTTACATTCATATACCTTTGCAGCCAAAGAAGTGGACCCAAGTGGTCTGGGTAAGAATAAAGTTGCTCATTAAAAAGTTGCTCACTAAAAATTAAATTTGCTCAATAAAATCGTTCACTTACCCATCTAGAATCAACATTCAGCTAGCTACACATTTGATCATTCTGCAAAAGAATAACATGCACAAGCACAAATACTGAATACATACCACACACACACGGACACACATGCATGTATTTAGAATATGATAATTTGTACCTGAAATCCTTCTGCTCAATTCATAGTCTCTGAGATGTTGGAATGGTAATTTCACTCTTTTCTCATGACCTGAACCATGACTAAAACAGTTAAGATTTTCCAACCAGATAGTATTATCTTTAAAGTTCTAAAGGTATCTTTAAAGTTCTAAAGGTAAGATGAATTTTAAGTGAGACTAAATAATAAAGAGGGGATTAAATATAAGATAAGAAGATGGGTATGGAAGATACGATAATAAAAATAAAATGAAGCTCATGGAAATTTATTCCATCATTGAAATTTGTAGAAACCATGTTTTATAACAGAAATAATAGGTAACATTTATTGAGTCTTACCATGTGACCGTTATGCTGTACATTGGGAATACAAGTTGAAGAATAAGATGTGGTCCCTGTTCTCAAGCTCCAAATAGCTAAGAAAAAAGGATCTTTAATTTAATGAGATTTTTAAAAGTACTGAATGGAATGATACATTCCCGGATAGTAAATTTGGGGTCTAGAGAGATACATCAGTTTTTTGGGGATTATAAAAATCTTCACTTGAGGCATCAACATTCACTCAGAATTATTTATTAAGCACTAGGTAGCAATTTATTTAAACAAAGAGTTGGATCACATTGACTAAACTGTCCATTTGATTACTGGAAATCTATATTTTCAAGCCCTTGAATGTGTTGGATACTTACCTTTCAGACCAATTAGTCATAGCTGCAACAGTCTTAACTCACCTCAAGCAGGGCCTTAGAGATTTGAGAACAGGGACTTTAGAATCAAAAACATTTGGAATTGATTCTTATCTTCACCATTTATAAGTTGTGCAGCCTTAAATTTCCTAAAACTTCGTTTCTTCACTTAAAAATTGGAAATAGCTTTGATTTTCATTAGTCTAGTAATTAGCAAGGTTGAGCATCTTTTCATGTGCCCATTGGCCATCTGCATGTCTTCTTTGGAGAAATGTCTATTTAGGTCTTCTGCCCTTTTTTTGATTGCATTGTTTGTTATTTTGAAATTGAGCTGTTACGGCTATTTGCATATTTTGGAAATTAATCCCTTGTCAGAGATTACAGTGAAGTACCACCTCACACCAGTCAGAATGGCCATCATCAAAAAGTCTACAAATAATAAATGCTGGAGCAGGTGTGGAGAAAAAGGAACCTCCTACATTGTTGGTGGGAATGTAACTTGGTGCAGCCACTATGGAAAACAGTATGAAGTTTCCTTAAAAAACATAAAAACAGTGTTGCCAGATGATCCAGCAATCCAACTCCTGAACATATATGTGAAAAAGATGAAAACTTTAATTCAGAAAGATACATATACCCCAATGTTCACAGCAGCACTCTTTACAATAGCCAAGACATGGAAGCAACCTAAGTGTCCATCAACAGATAAAAGGATTCTTATTCCCAGTGTAATATTTCTCAGCCATAAAAAAGAATGAAATAATGCCATTTGCAACATGGATGGATCTAGAGATTAACATACTAATTGAAGTAAGTGAGACAGAGAAAGATAAATATCATATGATATCACTTATATGTGGAATCTAAACAAATGATACAAATTATTTAAAAAGCAGAAGTAGACTCACAGACATAGAAATAAACTTATGATTACCAAAGGGGAAAGGGGGGGAGGGAGGTATAAATTAGGAGTTTGGATTTACAGATACACACTACTGTATATTAAATAGATAAACAACAAGGACCTACTGTATAGCACAGGGAACTATATTCAATATCTTTTAATAATCTATAATGGGAAAGAATCTGAGTAAGAATATACTCACTCACTTTGCTGTACACCTGAAACTAACACAATATTGTAAATCAACTATACTTCAATAAAAAATGAAATAATGATAATATAATATAATCCACATTCTAGGGTTTTGATGAGGATTTTCTGACATAAGCATGAAAAGTACTTAGTGCAGTGTCTTAAGTATAACTCTTGACAAATGGTAGTTTTATTATTATTAAGCAGCATTTCCAAAAGCTAGTTTCTCTGAATACTAGTCTGAAAACTAGTCCACATAAATAAATGAATAAACAAGTAGCTGTTATTGTTTTTCTAAAAGGGACCTGTAGACAAATACTTTTGGAAAATGCCATGAGATAACTACCTCCATTGGAAGGTAAACAAAGCAAATAGCATATTAAAGCCTTTGTAAATTTCTGTAGTAAAGAAACCTACTAAATTTTGTTTAACTCAGTCAGGATCTTAGAAGGAAACAGTTCACCTCAAGTGGTTCACATAAAGATACTTTAATCAAGCAATGCCATACAGAGTCCTGGTAAGGGTTAATGGGACAAACAAGGGATGATGAAGCACCCAAATCTAGCAACAAGCCATTTTTTACCCCTAGGGCTATAGGGGTCAGGGGAGTTAATAGTGTCTTATTTCTCTTTGAAAAGCCAACTCCTAAACCTTCAACACTCAGCTCAAATGTCATTTCATAGATGAAGGATTCAATCATCTCCACCAATCCTCTGATATCCTATAGATATCCTTCATTGGCCAAAGGACAAGGGACTCCCAGGTTACGAAATCCTCAGGAGTTAACTTTCAGGGATGCAGATCAAGATATAGAAAGTCAGGAAAATGGTGGAGATGGAGGTCAAATAGAATATCAAATGCCCTCAATGTTTCCTAAATATATTTGACTAAAAATCCTTTTTTTAAAAAGCTGTGGCATATCAAGTAACATACTAGCTTTCTGTGAAGCACACTTTACAAAAAATTATTATTGAGGCAATGATCTTCCTCAAGGGTCTGCTTTGTCCAAGTAGCTGCAATATAGTGATATTTTGTCAGAAGACCTGGATTCAGTGAATAACATTGAGGAATAACTCATATATTAAATGAGACAAACGTATTTTAAGCTACTAAGTGCAGTGTATTCTAATTTCCATAATAAATATGCATGAATTTGTATGGAAACTTCAAAATACAGCCAGAGACAGGCTAAAATAACTTTATAGGAGCTCTGGAAAGAGTCTATAGGTCTATAGCAATCAAGCAAATACCCAATAAAGGAAAAACCAAATTCAAAACTGTAGGAAATGTCATGATGATTTTACTCACTCTTGTCCTACTCCCTCACCTTATCCTTGGTGAGGGGTGATGTGACTTTGAACTGTAGGAGGTGGGAGCCCAGCTCTTGATCTACTTCCAGGAACCAGAAGCAAAAGAGTCGACCTATCTTCAAATTTTAACCAGTCTATGAACTGCTTGAAAGACTGGTATCTGTTTTTCATAACTTGAATCTCATGCAGGGATAAACCATGTAACTCAGATGTCATGTGGGGAAATTGTTAGAAAGCAGAGAGCACTGGTTGGAAAAGCTTCTGGGAGACTACAGAAATTCAGATGCCTGAGACAATAGATTATGGATTTAAACATACAAAAGACTATCTAAGAGCTCAAGGAGAAGCTGGAATAAGATGGTTTGTGAAACTAAGACATGCAAAAGCTGCTGTGTATACATTGGAAGCAAAAAGCCACATGCAGGACTCAACAAGATGCACACTCAGAAGAGACCTGAGAAGATCTTAAGCTTTCATTTAAGGTTGACCTCAAGCCTCAAAGCATGCCCAGCTACTCAGTAGATACTATTTAAGAAATCACTGTAAATACAATACTTCACCATTAAATTAATAGAACACAGATTTTAGTGGCCACACTGAAAAACAACACAGACATTACAAAAATGATTTATAAAAGATACTAAACAAACAAACAACAACAAACTATAGCAAGTCACAAAATTAAATTCTGAAGAAGGGGGAAATCCTATTTCCAGAAGCTGATTTCCAAGAGTTGCCACATTATAACATTAAAAATGTCCAGTTTTCAACAAACAGTTGTAAAACACAAAAAGTCAGGCCCAGTCACAGGGAATAAAATGAATGAACAGAAACTGTCTCTGAGGAAGCACAAGCAATCTACTTAATAGACAAAAACTACTATCAACTACCTTAACATACTCAAACAGCTAAAGAAAACCATGGTTAAGGAACTAAAGAACCAGAAGTAAAATGTATTACCAAATAGAGAATATCAATAAAAAGATAGAAACTATAAACAAGAACCAAATAGAATTTTACCAGCTGAAAAATATAACTGCTAAAATGAAAAAAAAAATCACTGGAAATGGTCAGTGGATTTGACTAAACAGAAGAAAGAATCAATGAACTTAAAAAATAAGTTAATTGAGATTATCCAATCTGAAGGAACAGAAAGATAAAATAATAAGAAGAAAAAATTAAAAGAGCCCAAGGGACTTTTAGGACATCATCACATGTACTAACATACACATAATGGAGTCCCAGAGGGAGAGAAGAGCTATAAAGAGGCAGAAAGAATATCTGAAGACTAATGGTCAAAAAACTTCCCAAGTTTGTTGAAATACATGAATCTATACATCCTAGAAGATCAAAAATACCAAGATGAATAAACATAAAGAGAGTCACACTAACATACTACAGTCAAATTGTTGAAAGACAAATAATCTTGAAAGTGGCAAGAGTGAAGTGACATAGTACTTAAAAGAAGTTCTCAATAAGATTAACAGCCAATTTCCTTCAGGAACTATGGAGAAGAGAAGGCTGTGGGATGACATATCTTAAATGCCAATAGAAAAAAATGAATATGCCAACCAAGAATTTTATATCTGGAAAAACTCTCCTTCAGAAATGAAGAAGAAATTAATGAGTAAATTCCCAGATAACTGATTTGTCATCAGTAGCCTTGTCCTACAACAAATTCTATAAGAAGTTCTAAAGGGAGTTTTTAAGGCTGAAATGAAAGAACACTGTACAGTAATTGGAAGTCATGGCAAGAAATAAAGAACAATGCTAAAAGGTAACTACATATGTAAATATAAAAACCAATATTATTGTATTATTGGATTTAGACTCTTCTCTTTTTTTTCCTGTATGATCGAAGACACAAATGCATAGCAAAACAATTATAAATTTATGCTAATGGACAGTGTATAAAAATTTAATCTGTAACAAAAACAACATAAAGAATGAGGCAATGGAAATATAAAGTAGCAGAGTTATTGTATAACATTAAAACTAAGTTGATATTCATTCAAACTATAATGTTTTAAGTTTAAGAGGTTATTGATAAAGGAAATTGAAGATAATTCAAAGCAATGGAAAGATATCCCATGCTCTTGGATCAGAAGAATCAATATTGTTAAAATGGCCATACCACCCAAAGCAGTCTACAGATTTACTGTGATCCCTATCAAATTACCCATGATATTTTTCACAGAACTAGAAAAAATAATCCTAAAATTTATATGGAACATTAAAATACCCAGAATTGCCAAAGCAATACTGAAGAAAAAGAACAAAGCTGGAAGCATAATGCTCTCAGACTTCAGAGAATACTACAGAGCTACAGTAATCAAAACAGCATGATATTAGCCCAAAAAACAGATGTATGGATCATCGGAACAGAATAGACAGCCCAGAAATAAACCCACACACCTATGATCAATTAACCTTTGACAAAAGAGGCAAGAATATACAATGGAGAAAAGACAGTCTCTTCAGCAAGTGGTGTTGGGAAAGTCAGACAGCCACATGTAAATAAATGAAGTTAGAACACACTCTTACACCATACAGAAAAAATAAGCTCAAAATGGCTTAGACTTAAATATGATATGATGCCATAAAAATCCTAGAAAAGAACATAAGCAAAACATTCTCTGACATAAATTGTACCAATATTTTCTTAGGTCAGTCTCCCAAGGCAATAGAAATAAAAGAAAAAATAAACAAATGGGACCTATTCAAACTTAAAAACTTATGCACACAAAAGGAAATCATAAGCAAAATGAAAATACAACCTACAGACTGGGAGAAAATATTTACGAGTGATGCAACTGACAAGGGCTTAAATTCCAAAATACAGAAACAGCTCAGACAACTCAATAAGAAAAAAAATACAAACAACCCAATCAAAAAATGGGCAGAAGACCTAAATAGACATTTTTCCAAAGAAAACATACAGATGGCCAATAGGCACATGAAATGATGCTCAATATCACTAATTAGTTTTGATGCAAATCAAAACTACAATGAGGTACCACCTCATGCTGCTAAGAATGACCATCATTAAAATGTCAAGAAACAATAAATGCTGGAGAGGATGTAGAGAAAAGTGAACCCTCCTACACTGTTGGTGGGAATGTAAGTTGGTGCAGCCACCATGGAAAACAGTATGGAGGTTCCTCAGAAAACAAGAAATGGAATTACCATATGATCCAGCAATCCCACTCCTGAGCATATATCCAGACAAAACTGTAATTCAAAGAGATACATGCACCCCTAAGTTCATAGCAGCATTATTCTCAATAGCCAAGACATGGAAACCACCTAAATGTCCATCAACAAATGAATGCATAAAGAACATGTGAGATATATATATATATACACACACACACACACACACAATGGAATACTAAGCCATAAAAAATATGAAATAATGTCATTTGCAGCAATGTGGATGGACCTAGAGATTGTCATACTAACTGAAGTAAATCATAAAGAGAAAGACAAATATATGATATCACTTATATGTGTAATCTAAAATATGACACAAATGAACTTATTTACAAAACATAAACAGACTCACAGATACAGAAAACAAACTTATGGTTACCAAATAAGAAAGGGGGTGGGAGAGGGATAAATTAGGAATTTGAGATTAGCAGATACAAACTATTACATATAAAATAGATAAACAATGCCTTACTGTATAACACAGGGAACTATATTAAATATGCTGTAATAAACAGAAATGGAAAAGAATATGAAAAAGTATATATATAGCTGAATCACTTTGCACTACACCAGAAACGAAGACAACATTGTAAATCATCTATAATTCAATAAAAATAAATAAATAAATAAAGATAAGATGTTAAATGTAATCCCCAGGGTAACTACTAAGGAAAATACAAAATATATGGGGAAAAATGAGAAGGCAATCAAAATGGGAAAGTAGGAAAAAAAATCACAAAGGAGGAAGTAATGAAGGAATTATGAAACAAAACAGAAATAAGACATATTGAAAAGAAAATACCAAAATGGCAATAGTAAGTTCTTCCTAATTGCAATTACTTTAAAAATGATTATTTACTCATTCAATTAAAAAATGTAAAAAGTAGTTACTTTATATATACATACAAAACTTTAGATTGACAAAGATAAAAAAGAGAAGCTTCATATAACTAAAATCAGAAACGAAAGTGGGGACATTAATAAGAGATCTTACAGAAATAAGAAGGATTATGAGAATACTATGAACAATTATATGCCAATTAGATAATGTAGATGAAACAACTTCCTAGAAACACACAAACTATCAAAACAGATTCATGATGAAAAAGAAAATAGAAACAGACCTAAAAAAATGTAGAGATGGACTCAGTAATCAACATATCCTACTAAAACACAAAACAAAACAACAACAAACAAAAACTAAACTAAACAAAACAAACGAAAACCTCAGGACCAGATGATTTCACTGATGAATTCTACCAAACATTTTTTTAAAAGAATTAGCACTAATTAACCTATTCAAAAAATAGAAATGGAATGAACACTTTCTAACACAATTGTTTGAGGGTATATTATGCTGATACAAAAGCCAGATAAAGAAATCACAAGAAAAGACAGCTATAGTCCAACATCCCTTGTGAACACAAATGTAAAAATCTTCAACAAAATCCTAACAAACCAAATCCTTCAGCATATGAAGTGGGTTATACATCATATCCAGTGGGATTTATCCCCAAAGTGCAAGGCTTATTCAATATAAGAAAGTCAGCAAATGTAATAAACTATATTAATAAAACAAAGAACAAGTTTTAAAAATCATGATCACAAGTGATGCAGAAAAAGCATTTGATAAAATCCAGCATGATTTCATGATAAAGCACTAGACAAATTAAGACTAGAAGGGAACTTCCTAAGCACGAGAAAGAGCATTTATGAAAAACCTATAGCTAACATTTATAATTCAATGGTAAAATACTGAAAACTGTCCCTCCAAGATCAGAAACAAGTCTAAGGATGCTGGCTTTTACCACCTCTGTTCAACATTGTACATAAAGTTCTAGTCAGAGAAATTAGGTAAGAAAAATAAAGATATCCAAATTGGAAAGGAAGAAGTAAAATTATCTCTATTTTCAGATGACAGGATCTTATATATAGGAAGTCTTTAAAAATCCACAAGAAAACTAATTATGTTTAATCAACAAAGTGACCAAAGTTGCAGGATACAAGATCAATATGTGAATATCAGTTGCATTTCTACACAATGGCAATGAATAAACTGAAAATGGAATTAAAAAAAATTTATTTACAAGACAATTACAAAAATAAAATACTTAGAAATATGTTTAAACAAGGAGGTACAAGGCTTCTACAGTGAAAACTAGAAAATGATGCTGGAAGAAAATAAAGAAAACATAAATAAATGGAAAGGCATCAGATGATCATGAATTGGAAGACTTGATATTTTTAAGATGGCACTATGCCCCAAAGCAATCTATAGATTCAATGCAATCCTTATCAAAATCCCAATGTCCTTTTTTGTAGAAATGAAAAATCTGATCCTAAAAGTCATATGGAATTATAAGTGACACAGAATAGTCAAAATAATCTTGAAGAACAAATTCAGAGGACTCATGCTTCCCAATTTCCAAACTTAGTACAAATCTATGGTCATCAAAACAGTGTGGTATATTGACATATACACACTATTGTATATAAAATAGATAACTAATAAGAACCTGCTGTATAGCACAGGGAACTCTACTCAATACTCTGTAATGGTCTGTATGGGAAAAGAATCTAAGAAAAAAAAGAGTGGATATGTGTAAATGTATAACTGATTCACTTTGCTGTGCACCTGAAACTAACACAACATTTTAAATCAACTATACTCTAATAAATTTTTTAAAATGTGTGGTATTGGCATAAGAATAGACACATATATCAATGGCCTGGAATTGAGAGTTCAGAAGTAAAACTCTGTCTCTATGGTCAATTGATCTTCTCATTCCGTAGGAGAAAATAGTCTCTTCAACAAATGTGGCTGGGAAATGTGCTATCCACATGTAAAATAATAAAGTTAAATTTCTACTTTACACCATATACAAAATGTACCTCAAAATGAATCAAAGTCTTAGATGTAAGAGTTAAAACTCTTAGAAGAAAACTTAGGGTAAACCTTCATGACCTTGGATTTACCAATGTATTCTTGTATATGACACCAAGAGCTCATGAAAGAAAAGAAAAATACATAAATTGAACTTCATCAAAATTAAAATATTTTGTGCATCAAAGGACACTCTCAAGAGAGTGAAAAATAACACACAAAGTGGGGTAAAGTATTTTCAAATTATATCTGATAAAGAACTTACCTCTAAAATAAAGAGCTTTTACACTCAATAATAAATAGACAAATAACCCAATTAAAAATGATCAAAGGATCTGAATGAACATCTCTCTAAAGAAGATACATGAATGGTCAATAAACACATGAAATGATGCTCAACATTATTAGCTTTCAGGGAAATGCAAATAAAAATCACAATAAGTTACTTAATAACTGCTAGGATAGCTATATTTAAAAAAAAGAAAATAACAAGTGTTGAAGAGAATGTGGAGAAATTGGAACCCTCATAGATTGATGGTGGGAATGTAAAATGGTGCAGCTGCTCTGGAAAATAGTTTGGCTGTTCCTCAAAAAGTGTAACATAAAATACCAAATTCCACTCATTATATACCCAGAACAATAGAAAATGTGTGCTCAAACAAAAACTACACACAAGTCATGAGTGTCCATAGCAGCATATTCACAATAGCCAAAAGGTGGAAACAACCTGAATTTCACTGACTTATAAGTGGATAAACAAATTGTGGTACATTCATACAATGGAATATTATTTGGCCATAAAAAGCAATAAAGTAGTACAACATAGATGAACTTCAAAAACATTATGGCAAGTGAGTCAAGCAAGACACAAAAAGTCACATATTGTATTATTCCAATTATATGACATATCCAGAATAGGTATATCCATAGAGACAGAAAGTGGATTAAGTGGTTGCCAGGGCTCGGGAGTGGGAGTAACAGAGAGTGGCTGCTTAATGGGTATGGGTTTTCCTTTTGTGTAATAAAAATATTTTGGGACTATATAGATTTGATGGTTGCACAATAATGTGAATATAGTAAATGCCTATGAATTGTACATATTAGAATGATTAATTTAATTGCACAAAAAAATTCATAAATAGAAACCTCAATTAGACAGTTGGGAATCCAGAAGGGGGGGCTCTCATGCCCTGATGATGATAGAAGATCCAAACAAGAAGAACAAAGACTCCACTTCCTTCCTAGCAAGGACTCAGCCAATGAAAAGCCATGTACTCTTTGTTTACTATAGCCATCCCAACTACCTCTTCCTCTCCATAAAAGTGTTGTCCTTCCCTTGTCATTTGGAGGACTTGCACATGGTTCACCATGGTTGCAGACTCCAAATTGCAATTTTCTGTTGATCGAAATAAATGTATCTTTACTGGGGAAATATCTGGCAGTCTATTTGTTTCAGGTCAATGTTTCGGTGGCCCATACAGGGACCAGAGAAGACTCCCAATGGCTCCAGCACTGGTGAGCAAACGGGTGTGGTACTCAAAATTGAGCCCATTGTCACTCACTGCTTTTCTTGCCCACCCTAGAATTTGAAGGTATGTGTTTCTCTTGTATCGGAGCTCACATTCTCTTTACATTTGAATCTCTCCAGGCTTTATTCAGAATCTTTGGAAAGATTGTGTATGTGAATACTAATTTTCCACAATGGTCTGATTTTGAGATCAGATTATTTCACTGAAACTGGCTAGCCTTTGGCACATTTCCTTTGGAATAGGGGGTGCTTCTCTTAAAGCTGGCTAGCCTTTGACCCATTCTTTTATGAACAGGGTTTCTTTCTCCAAAATGATGCTGGGATTTTCAGACTTCAGCCTACTTCTTTGGAAGGGCTGCTCTCTGGAGACTGACTAAAAAAAAAAAAGAAGAAGAAGACTATGGTCTGGCTTCTCCAGGACCAAGCTGTCATTTTAGGACTGGCTGGGCTTAGTTTGCAAGCTGTTTTAATTGAGTTGTTTGTGCTGTAAGCTATTTAAGCTGTTTGAAAATGTTTTTTACTATAGAAAAAAAAACTTCTAGGAAATATGATCCCAGTTATCTAAGTATTTTGAGGGTGCCTGTCTACAAGGACTCTGGCCAATTTTATGTTTAAAAACCACAGTCGTACTGCATGCGCATTTCTATCTAAATGGACCAACCTGACCAAAGTCAATTTAGGATATAAATGGCCATTGTGGAAAATTTTTGAATTTCCCAAGTTTAATTTTCTTAAAATTTATTTGTACTAAAATAGCTCAAAACTTTCCAGAACTGAGTGGAACTCTTAGTTTGCTTTTTTGAGGTTTCCCAATATTATCAGGAATCTAAAATTACCTCTCTGCAAAACAGATTTTAAGATTAACTGAGGCAAAACAAATGATAAAGATAAAATGGCTCCTTAACGCCTCAGACTCTTCTTTTTGGGCTTCTTTGTCTCAAGCACTATCTCCAGCACCATCTTTTCTCTCTCCCTCAGCTCCTTGTGACTGGACTCTGCCTCTGGCACCATCCTCCTCCTTCTCTTCTATGCTGCCTAGGCTTCCACTATACCCTCAATTCTCCCATACTAATTCTCTCATCTAACTTGCCCTTTTCTTTGGAATTCTCCCCACTCTTCCTCTCAACTTGTCAAATCCTGTCCCTGTAAAGTAGGCCTTCTGAGGATCCAGAGGCTAAAATCCTAATTTCTTATACTCCCTGGACTGAAGCTGGTGTGAGCCATAGTCAAATATTTTCCCAAAGTAACTGAAGATCCTCACATATTTGCTGAGCAATTTGCTATAATAATTTAAACTTATCGACCTGGTTTCTCTGACTTATATCATCTAGTTCATATACTTGTCAATGAAGGCCAAGCTCAGTATAGATGAAAACAACTAATGGGGAAAAGCCCGAAAGGTCTCTAGAATTGTAACTGGGAGACAAGCTCGCTAACTTATTATACAATTAGGCTCAGGAAATCACTAGGTGATTTCATTCAGGGATTCCTAGGACTTTTCCAAAACTTGCTGATTGGAACAAAATTCAAGCTTGCACACAGAAGTATTATAAACCTGTTCATAAATATTACAATCAACTTCAGATTGTTTTTAAAGAAAATTCTGGTCATCCTTCAGATGTTGATTCCACCTGGGTAGTTTTTAACTTGATATTTATTAATTGGCTGAACTGGGACCTTTCCCTTCTAGTAAAAAGGACCAGGATGGAATGGGAAACTATGTCCACTCCAGATTTGGTAATCATCTCTCTCCCACTCAGGATGAGTCACCTCAAAGGAAGACCACCAAAATTCTTAATCTTCAATTTCAACAAATGAAGACTCCTAAACAAAAACAAAACCTTCCTAGTTTTTACTATTATTGCAAGTAGCCAGGACACTGGAATAGAAATTGTTACAAATTTAAGGGCTTTAGGCATCTTCAGCACTCTAACCAGCCTTTCCAACATCCTCCCAATTCTCAATATGGGGCTTTGAAGAACTATAGCAGCTCTTCTCAATCTTCCCTCTTAATCAGTTTGGAGAAATATTTTTTCCAGATTGGAGATGAATTTTTTCTAGTCCTAATTGATACTGGAGCCACACTCTCAGGGCTTCACCACACTGTTATAAAACAGCCCCTGCCTTGGAATACTAAGACAGTTCAAATAGTGAGGATCTGTACTAAACATCAAGAGTTTCCTGTCTCTGAACTTATTCACTTTTGTTTAGGCCCTTTGAGAGATACACACCATTTTCTCCTTAGTTCCTCCACCTCTGTCCGTTTATTAGGCTGAGACTTCTTAGAGAATTATCATGCCAGAATTTCTTCCTCCCAAAAGAGGAATATTTCTAAAATTGTACAGTAGTCATCAAAGTAACCAACTAGGTGAATTAAATAACCCTTTGACATATTTTATTTGTTCCAACTCTTGGTACTAGAGCAGATTCTGGAAACACTGATCATTTGTCCTCATTGAATCAGCTACCATTTTCCTTATGGGCAAAATCTCCAACTGATGTTGGCAAAATTCACAGCACAACTCCCATCAAAATTCAGATAGATCACTTAAAACCTTTTCCCAGAATTAATTAATATCCTATAAGTAAGGAAGTCCTTCAAGACATAAGGCCCATAATAGAAGATTACAAGGCTCAAGGCCTCATTATCCCTTTTACTAGCTAGCCCCTGTAGCATTCCCATTGTACTGGTGAGAAAACCTAAGGACTGAGTGTGGAGGTTTGCTCAGGACCTCTAAGCAATAGACAACATTGTTATCCATCGGCACTCTGCTGTTCCTAACCTCATAGGTTATTAACATCCATTCCAACCAGAAGCAAAGTCTTTACTGTAATTGATATGTGCCATGCATTCTTTAGTATTTCAGTTGATAAAGCTAGCCAATACCATTTTGCCTTCACTCAGGAAGAAAAACAATTCACCAGGACAGTAATGCCTCAGGGTTATACTGAGGGTGCTTCTTATTTCTTTCAGATCCTGAAGGGTGATCTGGATGACATAAATTTCTCCAGAGGTTTTACTTTGTTGCAATATGTGAATGATTTGCTTCTTTGTTCTTCTCAAGCCTTCTCACAGAAAGATAGAGTCCATTTGCTATAGCTTATAGCCTTAAAGGGCCATAAGTTTGCCAAAAAAAATCACAGTTTACCCAAACCTAGGTTTGATATTTAGGGTATCTGGTATCAGAACAAAGGCAACACCTAGATCCAGATAGACTTCATCATGTCCTAAGTTTCCAAAAATGCAAAACTAAGCACCAACTGCTAGGTTTTCTTGGGCTAATTGATGAATGCCAAAATTGTATTCCAAATTTCTCTTTTATGGCCAAACATCTATATATTTTACTCCACAATAACAACCCGACCCAATTTTATGGGGAGAACTGGATGATGCGTAACCTTCAAGGTTTTAAAGGAGAATTTGAGGGACACACTTGCCCTTGGGCATCCCAATTATCAGGTTTCTTTCTCCTTTTTGTATATGAAAAAAAGGGAATGGCCTTGGGTTACTCACCCCAAAACATGCAAGCCACCATTGTCCCATAGGGTACTATAGCCAGCAACTTGACCCTGTGACACCTCTTGCCTTAGAGCTGTTGACCTGAAACAAGTAGACTGCCAGTTATTTCTCCAGCAAAGATGGGTTTCTTCAGGATCAGCAGATAATTGCAATTTGGGGTCTGCAAACATGGCGAGCCCCTTGCAAATCTCTGCACAGCAAAGGAAGAAGAATGCTTTTATAAAGAAGAAAAGGAAGTTGGGAGGGCTATAATAAACAAAAAATCTATGGCTTTTCATTGGCTCAGTCCTTGTCAGAAAAGGAGTCTTTCTTCTTCCTGTTTGGCTCTGCTGTCATCTCAGGGTATGAGAGTTTACCCTCTGGTCTCCCAAATTTATTTGAGGTTTCTGTTTATTATTATTTTTTAAGATGTTGCAGGTAGGAGTTTATTAATTAATTTATTTATTTTTGCTGTGTTGGGTCTTCGTTTCTGTGCGAGGGCTTTCTCTAGTTGTGGCAAGCGGGGGCCATTCTTCATTATGGTGTGCAGGCCTCTCACTATCACGGCCTCTCTTGTTGCGGAGCACAGGCTTCAGATGCACCGGCTCAGTAGTTGTGGCTCATGGGCCTAGTTGCTCCGCGGCATGTGGGATCCTCCCAGACCAGGGCTCGAACCCGTGTCCCCTGCATTAGCAGGCAGATTCTCAACCACTGCGCCACCAGGGAAGCCCCTATTAATTTTTTATACTGCCACTGTGGACACTGATGTTTGGGTTAAGGTCACCAAGAAAATTCTTGTAGGATCCTCTTTAACCATTTGTGTACCTCTGGATCTAGTTCCTTGTCAGAAATGGTCTTGTCCTTTATACTGGGGACACAAACCACCAAGGATGTACTGTAGAAATTAAATCTTTACCACACTTTTGCCCTCCACTTTTCTTTTTACTTACAAATATAATAGTACACATCGATTGATTGAGTCATTCATTCAACAAAAGTTATTGAGCACCTAATATGTTCCATGTATAGTGCTAGACACTAGAGATACAGTAGTGAGCAAGAGAGACATGGGCCCTACCCTCAAAGAGCTTACAGATTAGTGGGGGATAGAGGAATAAAATATACTTATATTCAATTTTAATTACAAATTATGGAACTATTGATATAGGAGGAGTACAGTGTGCTGTGAAGGAGTGTAACAAGGGAGATTAATTTAAATGTGGGGGTCAAGGGAAGCCTCTGTGTTTTAGTCACTTTGAAACTGAGAATGAGAATAAAAATAAATTGTGTGAATATTTGCTAGAAGAGCATTACAACCAAGGGCCTTGAGGTGGGAGTCAGTTTCAAGAGTTCAAAGAAGAGCTGAAATAGTATAGGCCAGGAAGAGAAAGTGATAGGAAATTAGTTCCTAGAAGAAATCAAAAGCCAAATCATGAAGAGTCTTTTGATTATAGTGAAGAGCTTGGTTTGTGTTACACATATGATAGGAATCCACTGGTGGCTTCTAAGCAACAGTTTTACATGACCTGATTCATATTTTTAGAAAAAGACATTCTGAGGTCACATTGAAGAGTGGGCTCTAGGGATTAAGAGTGTAGTGAGGAGTACATTCAGAAGGTTATAGTAAAACAATTTAGAAAATGCATAAAAGCACAGAAAAGAAAAGAAAATTATTTTTGCTCTGAGATAACCACTATTATGACTCTGGCGTGTTTTCTTTTCCTTACTTATTCAAACAAAAATGAAATTGTAATGTGCACATTGTTTTTCAACAAGCCTTTTGCATTAATGTTCTGAAGCCAATTTTAATGGAACTTTCTAGAAAGAGCAAAGGAAGAGGTTAGGTATTTCCTACTTCCCATTTTAACTTGACTTGTGTCTGGTGCCTGTTCACATCTTACTAGCTGTCCTCTGACTATGGTACTGCTTTGCATTGTCCATATGTGTCCAGATAAGTGAAGGAGACATGAAGGAGCCTGGATGTAGCATCAGCAGCCATAAAGCATACCATCTTTTAATCTTTGCTTCTTTGAAATTCTAACCTCCTGTATCCTTCACTTATCTACTCCAGACACTTTGTGTCTTACTCTTCCCCCATGCCCCATTCACTTGCATCAGTGTCCCTGGACTTTTCTCAGAAAGTCTGATATTCCTTCGTAGAGCCACTGAATGGCAGAACTAGAAAGGACCTCAAATATCATAAAATCCAACCCTCTCATTTGGAAGAAGAAGAAATTGAGTCCCAGAAAGGGCTAATAATTTGTGTGAGGTTACAGCAAATGAGCAGCAGAGTGCAGACTAGAACTTGAGTGTCCTAACTGCCAAGCCAGTGCTCTTTCCTCTACAGCAGCAAAAATTTCTTTCATAATTATCAGTAAATCCAGCCACCAGTACATGTTTATCAGTAACAGACTCAGGGTCAGAGAGAAAACAGAAACAGAACA
Organism: Monodon monoceros; assembly: GCF_005190385.1. Classification (NCBI taxonomy): domain Eukaryota; kingdom Metazoa; phylum Chordata; class Mammalia; order Artiodactyla; family Monodontidae; genus Monodon; species Monodon monoceros. Next base: position 65,538,117 of record NW_021703779.1, on the reverse strand, counting down.
GAACCCAGGCCTGAAGGACTGAAAACAATCTGAGTTCTCACTGGCTCAAGGTTAGTTTGGGCTCAAGGTTAGGGAGCACTAGTGAATTGGTTGCTTTCTACAACTTTATTATTTATCTTCTTCCCAAGTGATGTCTTTCTTTCTTTCTTTCCTTCTTTCTTTCTTTTTCTTTTTTTCTTTCTTTCTTTCTTCCTTCCTTCCTTTCTTTCTTTCTTTTTCTTTCTTTCTTTCTTTTTTT